>NC_062969.1:25319697-25334968 GCF_023119035.1 Salvia hispanica
CCCCAAAATTCACATTTTCATCTATAAATACCCCCACTTCAACACAAAAAAATTCCCATAACACTTTAATTATGAGAATTTTTAATTTGTAAGATTTTAATTATGTATTTTTTTATTTTCTAGGATTTTAATTATGTATTTTTTTTTAGGATTTTAATTATGTTATTTTTATTTTTTAATGTACTTTTTATAATGTAGAAATGTTTTTAGTAATTGAATAATAGAATGGTGGGACTCTTGAGCTTGTCCTTAGCTAAGAGCACGGATGTGGGTGTTGTGCTCTTAGCTAAGGACAAGGAGTAAAAGTGGGTCCGGGCCCACCTCCGTGCTCTTAGCTAAGAGCACGGATGGAGATGCTCTAATGCGCTCATTGTTTTTTTTTTTTAATTTTTCTATTAATTTTTAAAAAAAATTTATTCAAATTTAGTGTAATTATATTGTAAAAACCTCTATAAATGTCTAAATTAATAAAAATATACTTTAAGAAAAATTTTCTCGGCCCCTGTCGATAAATATTTTTTCATCCGCCCATGTTGAGGGACAATATTATGACCATTCGAAGTTTCTCAGCTCATTGCATACATACAAATATACAATGTGTTTATATCCGATGCATATAGCAATATTATGAATTATAGAAGCTTTATCCCATGTAATAAGCTCCGCTTTTATAATCAACTCATGAAATATACTAAACATTGATATAAAGCAAAGATGAATTATTCTACCACTACACTATAACATTATTTGCTACTTGAATACTCTCTCCCTTCCAAAGATAAGTGAAACACTTCTTTTGGACACAAGATTTAAAAAATTAATATTTAAAGAGTTAAAATAGAGAGAAGAGTGGATAATAAAGAGAATAAAGTATAAGAGAGATAATTTTTTATTAAAACGGAAAATAACTTACTCAGACCATCTCCAATCATTTACGTCAAACTTAAACTCATTTTTGAGTATATGTCACATCAAAAATAGTTTTACTCCAACCATTTACACCATATTTAAAACTTACACCAATTTTGGATATTTGTCTCATAAAAATTTTGCAGTAACACCAAAATATGATTTTAATCCATTAAAATGCTCAAAAATAGATTTGGATGTGGTGTATAGTTGAAAAAATTATTTGCACAAAAAATAAGTTTTGATGTACAGTTAGAGATGGTCTTACAGTAGGATTGGAGGGAGTACTTGTTGGTAATATACATAAGTTTTATTCGACCATCTATATATGAGTTCAGGATCTGCCATTGTGTAGCTTCTCCTTCCGCTCTTTAATTTTCTTTTTCTTCTAAATCATCATGTTACAGGAATTCTATGGCGGTCACTGCAATTTATGGTATGTCAATTTATCACATACTCCTATTAATAAATTTTGGTAATTAATAAAAAAATTACTATAATATTTGCTTAAATAAAAAAATATTTATTACTGTACTATAATTTCATCATACGTAGAGAGATATTAAAATGATTTTTACCTAAAAAAATTCATATTAAATTATAAACAAGTGGAGTAAATACTAAAAGAAAAATTAAAAATAAGTTTACTAGGAGGCACAGTTTAAAAAAATTAAATGTGGAAACTAAATATAGTTATAGCAGAATTAGATTTGGGTAAGTTTTTTGGGCCATTTTAAAATTTGACAAAGTATATATTTTATTCCCTTATTTTTTCTGCTACTACTATTATTTCCAGAAATCAAAATATCAGTCACTGTCACATACACCCTTCTCTGTATTCTACTTGTGCCCCGCTCGGTCATGCTTCCACCGCCTCCACCACTTCTCGTCACCCGCCTAAATCTGTAGCACGCGGCAACATTACCCGCGCCCCGCCTCTTCTGGCCTTATTGGAGACATAATATACAGTAGTCCGAGAGGATTTTTAGCGCTCCCCGCAATTCATCAAACAGTTAGTGTGCATTCTTCTTTCTTCTACTAATTGCCAGTTGAATTGAATCCAACACCCTATTCAATCATTTGGCTTAAGGTGTTCTACTCAGACTCTCTCTTTCTGGTTATCGTGCTGCATTTCTCATGACATTGAGTTTTTTTTTTCTCGTCACCCCTAACCATTTCGTATCAACGTGTGTAAATGTATACAAATTGGCTCGCTTCACGTACTGTTAGGGTTTATATATACATATCTCAGATTATTGATCATGTTTTTTTGTTTGCTGTTCTAGGATGATATATACATAGTGTTTCTGCTTGTCAACTGGCATATGACATTTTTTGTTTATTTGTGTATAGTACTCCCCCGAACGAATGCCTGTGAGAAGGAGTTCAAATGAAGGTTCTTTTAAAGTTAGTAGAAAACCGAGGGTTAGGACAGGGAGCTCAAAAGGCTCGGAGGATGGAGTCAGAACCCCACGGTCAAGGGATAGTGGTGTTGGTAGAGGCCACAGGAAAGCAAGAGTTGCAACTGAGGGGTCGGACGGGTCAAGTGGGGGTCTTAGGACTGGAGAGGGTAAGAAGATAGGGAGTAAAAGGTTGCAAAGCAGGGGAAATGGTAGTGATGCTGCTCCGTATCACAGTGGGAATGGAAGATTGAGTGATGTGCGTGGCAGAGGAAAACGAGATTGGAAAACAAGGAGTGGGAACGAGGGGCTTGAACCGTTCGTTGGTGGGAAGTTAGGTCTGAAGAGGAAGAGAATCAGTGTTGATCCTAGATCAGTTGAGGAAGGAACATTCAATGGTAATGATAGAAAGTTGAAGTCCCAAACTAAAACAAATGTGCTCAACTCAAGTATGGATAATGGAAAGAAGTTGTCAAGACGGAAGGATTGTGAGTCTACAGACTCTAGCAGGAACAAGTCATTGACAGAGAGTAGTAAATTTAGGGGAGGTGAATCACGTGGAAGGGATTATGTGTTTAAGGAGTCCAGCAGGAACAAGCCAGTGACAGAGAGTGGTAAACTCAGGGCAAGTGTATCACTTGATAAGAGAGGGCAGAACGGTAAGATGGGACGTGCTGATAAGCCGAAGTATGTTAGAGACAATGCAATTGGGAATGTAAAATCAAAGATAAGTGATGACAGGAAAGCGCCTTTGGACACACAAAAGGAGTTGAATCGGAGAATAAATGCAGTTAGTTCTGTTGACAAGCGTTACAGTAGAAAGGATCAGAGAATGAAGGCCTTGATTAATGGTTCGTCTATAACAGAGGGACCACCTAAGAAGAAAAAACGAGGTATCCGGATAGACCCTTATGATACATCCAACAAGAGATTGGATGATAGTGCATCTGATAAAGGTCAGTGTGGTTTTTCTGTTGAAGGGTAGATGATCTATGTATTAATACATTACTATCATTTCTATATTGCATAGTGTTTTGATACTTGTTCCTTTGTTTTCCTTGGTAAAGGATTTTGACTTTCCAGAATTTAGCAACATGGAGGTTACATCATATTTGCTTACCAGTGGAATTTTGACTTGCATTATCATGAGATTTTAATCATTTATAAATTCACGAGGCAAAGAAAATTATCCCTGGATTCTATAAAACTTAGAGATGACTACTCGGCTCCTACTGTCGTAGAAAGAAGCTTGTGATTTAGGATTTAAAAGGCCCAGACAAATCATAGTTTAAATGGTATGGTAGCAGATTAAGGATAACATCAATGAAGAAATAACTAGCTTCCCTTTTGTAAATATATTCATCACCAGATCTGGGGCTGGCACTTTCAGTTTAGTGAACTGTGCCAAACTGTATTCTGGTACAAAACCATTAATGAACTCCCGAGATGAACATTTGGCTCTTTTGCTTAAGGTTGATTTCTGTGCATGATATCCAGGTAATAAACAGGTGAAAATACACGAGACAGAAAGCGTTGGGTCTGAAATTTCAAAGAATGCGCAATTTCGTGCCATCAGTCCTAGCTCCTCCATCCTTTCCTTCGTACAGGACAATGTAATAACCCATTTAACCTATATTTGTCCTTGGCAACTCTCACAGTTTCATTCTCAACTGTTAACTGCGTGATTCTTTTTTTCTTTTCTGGAAAATTGTAATCCAGTTATTAGGACGTAGACGTGAAATTGATTTTAAGAGGGCTGGCTACAACATTGAGCTTCCTGCTCCTTTAGACAACATACCCTTCTCAACAACTCCAGAAAGAGAACGCATTGAAGTACCAGTATGGAGTTACTCTGATTCTATTTTCAATTGTTTTTACCATTTTTATATTTGATATTGAAGTTAACAGGCTGAATGGACATAATGATGGATTGTTGGAATATAAGGCTGGAATATCATCACTCTTCAGTCCCTCCTATTATTCTTGATACCTACCATCATCTGCTTAAACATAGAATTGGGACTTCTCTTGCTAGACAAATTAAGATATACTATTCAATATTATGCTTTTATAGCAATATGTATTCTCCTTTTTTTCATTTTAAATACCTGAAGCAAGACTATCTGACGTGGTTGTATAAAACTGTTACTGGATCTTACATTGAGTCCTTAATCTTGTTAATTTGATTACCTTGCAGGCATTTAGAAACAAATTAGAATTCTTTGCTGCTGCAAAGATTTCCTCATCATTTCCACCTCCTGATCTTCCTGAGATTGCATTTGCAGGTAGAATAGTTAATAGTAGTCACCTTCCTTCAATATAGATAGAGTGAATAGTTGGTTTCTTCGAATTTGAATTTCCATGATCAAAGTTCTCCATTTTGTTGCTCTTATAGTACTTCTTAATTAGTATTGGCACAGGAAAATTGATGTATAAAACCAAAGTATAGATAAAAGATAATCATCTTAGGGCTCTAGTATCATTGTCTTTCTTACAAGATAATTCGGATTTGAAATGTTAGACGTTCATCTTTATTTCAGAATAAGTTGCTAGTTCTTACTTTGGACTTTGGATTACTCTGTTAGGCCGGTCAAATGTGGGAAAGTCATCATTGCTCAATGCATTAACGAGGCAATGGGGTGTTGTACGGACGTCAGACAAGCCAGGCCTCACACAGGTGCTGCATGTGTTGTTACAACTAATACTCAAAATATATTTGGCATACATTCTAACATCTTATCATCCTTTTCCAGAGTATCAATTTTTTTAATCTTGGACCAAAGCTATGTATGGTGGATTTGCCTGGGTATGGTTTTGCTTATGCCAAAGAAGAGGTGAAGGAAGCATGGGAGGAGCTCGTGAGTATTCTAACAAGCACTACAACTTTGTTCCTATTCACATATAATATGTCTATGTTACTAATTTTCCTTCAGACATTTTGGGTTTCTTGTAATTTGTTGATGACTAGTCGGACGTTTGGCCACTTCTAGATCTAGTTAAGATAACTGGCATGTCAATTTCTTGAAAGCTAACTTAAAAAAAAGAGGTGAAAGGAAAGGGAAGTCATTTTAAACTGGATTTATTTGGGAAACTAAAGGCTAATGATAATGGTGGTCAGTCACGATTATCAGTAGAAGGAAATCAAGGAATGGGAATCTAGATCTGGCTGTCAATGGTGAATGGATCAGTAGTCATAGCATGATATGACTTCTTGTCCTTCAAATTTATGTGAGGTATGTGATGGTAAGAACAAGCTCAAGAAGCAAATTCGAATCACACACTCCTTGTTTTAAATTGTTAGTGCACAAATCCTTTAGTGCACCTTTATTTGCAGTATTTGAAACCAATTTGGATAGAATAATATTTATAAAAAAGAATTGTGATGTTTGGAGGTCCTCCCTTGCATAATTTTTGTTCATTTAGTCATTAGTTAATCTAGTTCTATGAAAAAATTGATAAAAAAGCATCTTGAACATGGGAAAAAAAGTTACAATGGATGCACATTATACGTTTTAGGGAGAATCAAAATAAGCATAGTTACAACGGATGCTCAATATGCCTCTTTTGCAAATTTGTAATTAAAAGATTTCAACCATAATGATTTAACTTTTGTTAGTGGTCTGGTCGGATATGCTGGTGGTTTCTCTTTGCGTTGTTTGATATGTGTCGTCAAGATGTTGGTTACACGCTGTTTCTTATAGGGGCCAATCATGCATCCTTTGCAGGTAAAAGAGTATGTCATGACACGTGTTGGTCTAAAGCGAGTATGCCTTCTTATAGACACAAAATGGGGTATGAAGCCAAGGGATCTTGAACTAATTGATCTGATGGAAAGGTAAATAAATTATTTGCGCGAACTCTGCCTCTGTTAGTTTAATTTTAGTTCCAAAGTTGCTTTACTCTTTATATTTCGCCTTGGGTATTATAGTCTTCAATGCTAGACAGGCCAACTGCGAAATAAGTACATTATGTATATATAGATTGTGTACAATTGTTTTAGTGATTTGATGAGCATCGTTCTGAAATACTCCATTTTTTTTGCTTCTAGTTTCTTGTAAATTTCACCAATAATATTTTTTATTACCCACCCTTCACCATTTTAAATGTGCAGGTATGAAACAAAGTACCAAATTGTTTTAACAAAAACTGATTTGGTTTTTCCAATTGATGTGGCACGACGAGCAATGCAAATCGAAGAGGTAAGTCTTGTAGGAGTATATTTGTATAGAAATCACATCCATATAAACTTTTCTGACTGGAGCAACATCTGTGATCTTACAGAACCTCAAAGCAAAGAAATCTGCAGTTCAACCCTTGGTATGGACATCGATAATCAATCTCTTTACTGGTCGTTTTATCTATAATATGAATCATAATTACAATAATATTTTCTAACTACAGATGATGGTAAGCTCAAAAACGGGGGCTGGTATTCGAAGCTTAAGGACAGTACTAGCTAATGTTGCCCGGTTTGTGCCACGCTAGAAGGCGCTTTTTCAAAGGTATTTGCTCATGCTGGATTTAGACTTAGTCACCCCGTCTATTTGTGGGTCGAGTTAACAATTTTTTTAAAAAAATTTGAGATGCTATAACACTTTTATAGTCATAGAAGATGGTAAGTCTTGTATTTGACGAGGTTGTGATTTGGAGGTGCGTGAAGATTTAAAAATCAAAGAGGATGAATGCATTTATTCACTATTCCAACTTAATCTTTCATCACTATATGACTTTTGTTATGAGTGCTTCATGTGAGTTGAATTTTTCATCATCAAAGTCGCTGTGTAGTTGGTAATAGGAGTGGCGAAACGGGTTACCCGCGGGTACCCGTACCCATTTTAGCCAAATTTGTTGTCCCAATACCCGCCCCGCGGCATACCGGGATTACCCGATACCCGTGTCGGGTATCCCGTACCCGACATTGCGGGTACCCGTACCCGACCCAAAATCCTAATAAAAATTTTGAAAACCATAATAACCGTCAACGTTCCCTAATTTACTTTATTAATATTGATGGTAATGTTGAATAGATTGAGAATAAAAGTGAGGGGACACTTTATAGCTAATTCCGGTGAGTTTTCAATTGTATGTTCGTTGGAATATAAAAATATTTTAAAAGAACTCTTAGATTATATAAAGTATTTCCATTATTTCTCCTTAATAGAGGCATTTCAATTTCTTCACTCATTTTGAAAATATAATAATAGAAATACTCTTCTCTACATTATTATCTCTCTAACTTTATTTTTTCTCCATTCTAACTATTTATTTTTAATTTTTTAAAATGAGTGCGTATATGGCTATTAAGTAAATATTTTTTAACTATTTACTTTTTTTCTCCACTTTAACAATTTAAACATCTTTATTAATATGGAACGGTTAATATTGAACGGAGAGAGTATTAAAAGATAGAATATGGCTAATACTAATAATAACGGGTATTATCGGGACTAACGGGTATACCCGCGCGGGTAGTGGGTATACCCGCTATCCGCAAAACTCTAAAACACACTACCCGATCCCGCCCCGTTTCCCGTTATCGTCAGGTAGCGGGTACCCAATTCCCGGCGGGTAGCGGGTCGAGATGGAAATTACCCATTACCCGCTACGCATTTTGCCACCACTTGGTAAGGTTAGGTTTTTTCTTATTTTTCTTTTTAAATTCGCCACTTAATCTTGGAGTCCGAATATTCCTTCTAAAGTATTGAGTTTTATTTCTAAATTTTGCTGAGTTTAGGTGTGGAAATCACATAATATGCATTCGATAATAACATAAATATATGCTATTATAAGCAATGATATCATATAGAACTATTTTAGTTGCATAGTGCTAATGTTGAAATAATATTTGAAATATGTTTACAATAGAGAAATTCGGTAATTTTAGGATATTTCTGAAATAAACTTTAAAATACTCTTGAACTTGTCTTATATGAGGTAATTTTAGTTGCATAGTGCTATTGTTGAAATAATATTTGAACTTGTCATATGTATTTTCGTGTATTGCATATATCCACTAATTGAGAACGACGTAATGAATGATATAGTCACTCCCCACATATACTTTCATTATAAAATACTATAGCAATAGATAAAAAAAATTAATAGAAAATAAAATGGATTAGGTATTTTTACAACAAAGTAAAAAGGAAATGCGGAAATGATTTTGACTAATTCCGCTTGCAGCCAAAACAAAGTGGGAAGCCAAACTGAAAAAAAGAAACACTAATGCAATACAACTCATTATACATCATGTCATTCTGCTTTGCTAAGGTTACAAGTCAATATAATTTCTTTATTAACACGCGTTTACAATTCTAGAAGTGCTACTCCACTATTTTTCAATATTTTTATAATATTGAAGTAATTGAATCCAATTACAAAACTAATATTACCTCCACAAATGGTCAATAAACAAAATCACTTATAACTATGTAAAATTCAATATGAACAATTTCTATAGTACTAATACCTCCATTTTTAAAAGTACAAATTCTTGAAATGACATGAATTTTAATACGCACTAATAAAAATAAGAGAGAGATCGAAAGAAAAAATAATTGAAGCATAGATAGTGAAGAATATGTTCTAAGAAGTACCACATTAGAGAGAAAAAAATAAAAAGGTTTTAATTATAAGGACAGATAAAAATAGAATTGTACATACAAATTAACCTTAATTTCAAAGTATGTAAATTAATTATGCTAAATGAGATGTTGGGCATATAAAATTCAAATTGAACAGTTTTTATACTTCCTCATATAAACAAGTTACTAAGATGGGGAAGCACAGAAAGCACTTAATCAACCAATAATGTGATTATTCGTTTCACTTAAAATAATGTGGATAGCTTCGTTGATCATGTTTTGTGACAGCTACATAAAGTTGAATTGATAAATCATTAGGTGTGGTGTGCTTGACATTTCGCACATTCTCCTTGCAATGTTTAGTGGATGAGCTTTGACTTTTCTTTCTTTATTCTTTATTTGTGATGTGGTGGTTATAACCTCTACATCATTAGTCATAAAATTGGACAATATGTAATTAACTAGACAATGACAATTGACATGGAACACACTACATTTTATCAAAAACAAGAAGACGATAAAAATTTAATAGGAGGTTCAACTTCATTTTGGCACTTGAGCAATGTATAAATGTGCCCACTTTAGTGGCCGTGCTTGAACTAATAACACACGAACAACTAGTAGTACTAATTAATTAAATTCACATTTTTATGTCTGCCTAAATATTAAATGACTAAGCAGTATCATTTCTAAATATCTTGTAAACGTTACAAGATAATTAAAGACCTGGTTTGTTTGATACCTAATTACTATCTGTGACACATTCTCTTACGAGACTTGGTAATAAAGATGACTTTGAGCATATCAAATATATTCACCAGTGATGTTTCTGTGTGTTGAAAATGTCATTGTTGTGATTAATTTTGTACTCCCTCCGTTCCATAGTAATGGAGGCGTTTCTTTCCGCACAGAGATTAAGAAAAAATGTGTCAGATGAGTTAAGTAGAGGAAGAATAAAGTGGAAAATGAAAAAGGCCAAGAGATAAAGAGAGAAAAAAGTAAGAGAGAGTAAAGTAAGTGTGGAAAAATGTGTTGACTTTTACTAAAAAGGTAAATGACTCTATTACTGTGGAACGTATCAAAATGGCAAAATGACTCTATTACTATGAAACGAAAGAGTACAATACATTAAAAATATTGGTTTACTTAAATCTTTTTACACGCATCCCACGCACTTAATAAAATAGTACTCCCTCCGTCCCAGAGAAGTTGGCACACTTTCCTTTTTAGTTTGTCCCACAAAAGATGTCACATTTCCCTTTTTGGAAAAAGTTTTCTTTCACATGAATATAAATATTATATTTTCTCTCTCCATTTAACACACAAAACAAAACCTCCTAAAATCCCGTGCCATTTTCAAAGTATGTCAACTTCTCTGGGACGGAGGGAGTAGTAAAATAGATAATATCTAAAATGGATAGAATGTTTTTTAAGATTAAAATCAATAGTCGGTAATCAATTCGTTTCAATTAATTATTCTCATTTTAGTAGACAAAATGAGATTAATTGAATAAGCTTTATTACTTAAATTTAAGCAAAAAGTAGTGGGTAGAGCAGAGGGAATTCTTGATCGAGTAAACTATTGCAATAGAAAAGTTCAAATCAGTTGATCAATTGTCTGTATTTTATCTAGAAACAGTCTATACTTTTCTGCCTATTTGTATTAATTCCGACACATAGGATTTGACTCGTCTCCCTACAAATAGAATCTAAACATAAAGATCAAGATTAATTTGACTTAATTTTTCCCCAAAAGAGATTAGTTAAAAACAATAATTAGGAGAAGATGATTATTGAAAATTAGATGACCTACTACCACCAATCATATAATAATACCACTATTTCAATTCATATTCTTTTCTTCACCCATTCACAATCAACCACAACTTTCTCTCTCTAAAACCAGAAGAGAGGGAAACAGAAAGAGGATTCGGAAATGTGTCCGCTCAGAATTATTTTGATCTTCCTCTCTGCAACCCTCGCCGGATTCTTCGTTCTCAGAAACCTCAACTCCTCGCCTGACCTTTCAAACGACGCCGTCGAAGAAGAATCCGACTCCTCTGACTCCACCCCTCTCTCTTCCAAGGTACACAACCTCTATTTTCTCAATCCAATCTCCAAATTTCACTTTTTTCTCATTCAATTGCTAGAATCAACAAAATTGTCTTCTGAGGTTGGTGATTTGCGCACTATCTGTACGCAATTACAAAGTAAAAAAATGAAAATGCCATGGAAATTGAGCTCTGTTATGCCCAGTATTGCTATTTTTCATATGCGTAAAGCTGATTTCATGTGCTATAATTAGGTTTGCACGGCGTTTGGGAAGGGATTTTGGACTTGCGTGGACATGGCAAGCGGCAGGTACCTGTGGAGGAATTTGGTTTCATCGAGATCTTCGACAACGGCCAAGCTTGCTGCCGATTAATTCAATTGGTAATGTTGTAAAATTGGCCATAGAGGTGATTCTGTTGTGGTCATTTCTTGTGACGGTGTGTTGATTCTCGATGATGAACCCTTCAAAATTTATACACGAGTAATTTTTTATATAGAGAGCTCATATAACGTACTACCACTGTGCTGATGGTATGAAATAATGATTATTTGTATAGTTTCAGTGTATACAATGTATATCCCTTTCTTATTCCTTCCCACTTTTATTCATATTCGAAATGTAGAATACATTTTGTGGTATTTGCGAGTGAAGTTCTTTCTGTGTTACAAAGATGATCTTTTTATGCTTATGTTAAAATATGACAATGGACTCCTACTGCTTTCTGTTTTATGTTCCTTGTTTAAATTTACTATCTTCTTGAGTAAGACCTTCTCTTGCTAAGGAACGTGGCGATTCTCGCTCAAGCACATACTCATACACACACTTGTTATCCATGTCCAAGCATTGGAAATTAATAGTGAATCGACTGAGTCAGAGCTAAACGTATTTATGTGCTCTAATTCGAAAGTATATGTTTAGAACTAGAAGGTATGTGCAGTTTGAAGTATTTGTTAATTGTTATCCATTATGAGTTTGAAAGTGAGAAATAATGCTGTAATTGAGGATACACTTCTTGCCAAGCAATAGATTGTAAAGTTGATTCAATCTTTTGCCTTGAATCAACCTATAATCTTGCTGTAGTGTGTCTTCTTCATTTACGGAGAAAGCCCTTTGAGCAGACTGCATATAATAGGTTGTTATGTGAGCAACAATTATATTCGGTCCTCTACCACATGAAACTGCGGGACACGGTTTTTTTAAGGATGTTTTGCAATTCAGGTGTCATTGACAAGGATGCTTGATATGAATAGGTTTCTAAAATTATTTTTGAATTGATCGGTACAAAACACTCTTATGAAGTAACTGTGTCATGGTGGGGATTATCTGAGAAGCTTAAGCATTGATTGATCTACTTGCTGATTTTTGGTTCTGGACTCTCTCTCTCTCTCTCTCTCTCTCTCTCTCTCTCTTTGTTTTGGTCTGAGTCTACATTAAACCTTGCTACTTTGGATTGCATGTTACTGTTTTTGCAATTGTGATGAAAAAATTGTTAGGCTAGTTATTAACAGCTATACTACTGATCCATGTTCGAAGTATATTTTCATTTTTAGCTTCTATGTTGGAAATGCTGGACTCATGTGTTCTGCTTAATTTCCTTCTATATGGATATTAGTGTTGTAATGTGGCTGAGAATTTTTTCTTATTTAATATTCCAATTTCAAAAGGGATCGGACATACCAGAGTTTGTCCAAATTTATGATTTAAATGATCATTGCCCAAAAAGAGTAATAAATTGATAGTAACTTTCTAGTATTTAGTATGAGGCTAATGTAATTAAGATGCAAAAGGGTAAATGCGATTATTATTTTTGAACGGATGGGGTAATAATTGGAATTTAAATGAAATGATAATATTATGTTAGAGCATTGGTGCTCGCTGGCTGCTGCTCGATGCATCGAGCACGTCCGTGCCATCGAGCACACTGACGTGGCGCAATTCTATTCGCCAACGGCTGTTGGATTTCCTTATTTTTTTAAAAAAATCGAAAATAATACCAAAAATAAAAATAAAAAATAAAAAATTGGATTCCCAAAAATATATAGCCGTTTATTACCCGTTTTTTAATTTTTTTTTATCCCAAAAACATCTATAAATACTCACATTCATCATCCATTTCATAAAACTCATCTACATCTTCCTCACTCACTCAAACCCTCTTTAAATTCAAAAATGGATTTCACCGATATCATTGCGGAAGCGGAGCGCGAAGAACAAGAATACTATGAACAATATCGTGCAGCCTATGTCGCCGCCAATACCCTTGCCCCTCCTCCTCGACCAACTAGATCAACTCGCCGCTACATCCATCGTGATCGGAAGGGAGCCAACGAAAGGCTCGTTGCCGATCATTTTTCCGACCAGCCGCGGTTTCCAGAAGATTACTTTCGGCGCCGTTTTCGCATGTCAAAACGGTTGTTTATGCGTATTGTCAACACATTGTCCGCCCGTGTTGAATACTCTCAATCAGGTATAGACGCAATCGGTCGGCAAAGTCTCTCGGCGTTGCAAAAGTGTACTTGTGTCATCCGACAACTTGCTACTGGGCAAACGGCTGACCTCTTCGACGAGTATTTGCATGTGGGTGAGTCAACTGGAATCCTATGCCTCAAAATTTTTTGTGACGGCGTTCGTTCTGCTTTCGGCGAGGAATTCCTTCGGCCACCCACCACCGAAGATTGTCAACGGTTGCTTCATCTTCACGAAACAATCCATGGTTTTCCTGGTATGTTAGGTCGCATTGACTGCATGCATTGGAAGTGGAAGAATTGCCTGACTGCTTGGAGGGGGCAATACTTAAGCGGCCACAAAGGTGACGGCCCAACGTTTATCCTTGAAGCGGTCGCCGACTACCGCCATTGGATTTGGCATGCATATTTCAGTGTTGCCGGATCCAACAACGACTTGAATTTGCTCTATTTTTCATCACTCTTCAATGATGTTTTGAATGGTGTAGCACCGACGATCGACTTCACCGTCAACGGAAATGCATACCACATGGGTTACTATCTAGTCCGATGGTATCTACCCACAGTGGTCGACTTTCGTGAAGACGTTCAGCAATCCGCAAGACCTGAGACGGATTCTTTTTGCGCAGCGTCAAGAGTCTTCTTGGAAAGACGTCGAAAGAGCTTTTGGGTCCTTCAAGCCCGATTCAACATTGTAAAGGTCTCGTCTCGGCTATGGTACGTTAAGAATATTGCTGACATCATGTACACGTGTATTATTTTGCACAATATGATTATAGCTGACGAAGTTCCGAGGGCGGCTAACTTTAACGACGAGGATGAAGCCGGAAGCTCAACCGCGAGGTCCCCCCCATGCTGAAGTGTGCATACGACGGTGGGCGAGAAGATCGAAACAAGACACACAATGCGCGATAACAGAATCTACAATGAGCTACAAGAAGACCTAATCAAATACATTTGGACGAAATTCAGCAACGAGTAGTGGGTTTTTTTAATTTTATGAATTTAATTAGGTAATTTTTAATTTTTAGGATTTTAATTAATGTAATTTTTAATTTTTAGGATTTTAGTTTTGTGATTTTTAATTTTTCTTAATTTGTAATAGTATTCTGAGTATTTTTAATGCATTTTTAATATTGTGAAAATGTTTTTATTTAAATTGAATAATAGAATGGTGGGACCCTTGAGCTTATCCTTGCGGAAAAGCATGGATGTGGGTGTTGTGCTCTTGCCTAAGAGCAGGGAGTAAAAGGGGCAAGAGCACGGATGTGGATGTTCTTACTCTTAATTTTTAGTTGTCTTTTTATGGCTGAATTTTGCTATAAAGTTATTGATACATCTGACTTCTGACATGTTGCTTTTGCGATAACAAACATAAGAGGATCTCCATCCGTGCTCTTAAATAAGAGCACGGAGGTGGGTCCGGACCCACTTTTACTCCTTGTCCTTAGGTAAGAGCACAACACCCACGTCCATGCTCTTCGGTAAGGATAAGCTCAAGGGTCCCACCATTCTATTATTCAATTCAAATACTTTAATTACTAAAAATATTTCTACAATATAAAAATACATTAAAAAATAAAAATTACATAATTAAAATCCTACAAATTAAAAATTACATAATTAAAGACTAAAAAATACCCCGTGAAAGACTAGTCCTCTATCCCTAATGTTCTTTGGAGACCCCGTATCATTGCCACAAGTGTTACAAGTTGGTCGGGAGTCATGCTAGACCTATCGGGTAAGGCAGGTAGCCACCCGGAACTTGAGAACCTTGAGTTTGAGGAGGGGCCGAAAATTGCGTTTCCAAACTAGGGAATGGCTCGGAGTCGAACCAATCGTGGTTCCAACCGCGGGAGC
>NC_062969.1:25335068-25493343 GCF_023119035.1 Salvia hispanica
ATGTGTGATCTAGGCATCAATAAATGTTTTGCCACTTTCGATCTATAAGAAGTTAACTGGGGTAAGAATGGTTGCTACCAAGGTAGTGATCCAGCTAGCAGATAGAACTTGCATTTGCCCTGAAGGAGTGTTGGAAAATATTATAGTCAAAGTGCATTAGTTTCTATATCCTGCTGATTTTTACGTGATCAAGATAAATGATAATGAGTCTGCTGAGTCTAGTGGGGTACTTTTGGGGAGGCCATTTTTGCGTACGGCTAAGACCATTATCGATGTGTTTGATGGAACAATTTGCTTGGACTATAATGGGGAAAAATATACCTTTAGCATAGATGAGGGGATGAAAAGGCCTTTAGATGTTGAGAATGGGAAAGAGACTTTACCGGAAATTTCAGACAAAAATCCCTTGCCCCAGGAGACGAATGGAACGAAAAAAGAGCTGAAAACACTTCCACCAGGCCTTAAGTACGCTTACTTGGAGGAGGACGAGACATTTCCAGTAATAGTCAACAGCAACTTGACCAAGGAACAAGAGAAGGAGTTGTTGGAGGTCATCAAAAGGAACAAAAAGGCAATAGGATGGACTCTCTCAGATTTGGTGGGAATAAGTCCGGATCTTTGCATGCACCACATCCGTTTAGAAGAAAGTGCAAAGGCTCATCGAGATGCACAACGGAAGCTGAACCCGAACATGCGAGAGGAGGTCCTAAAGGAGGTATTGAAGTTGCTTGCTTTAGGAATCATTTACTCCATTCCTGACAGTGAGTGGGTCAGCCCTGTCCATATGGTGCCAAAGAAGTCTGGGATACAAGTTGTCAAAAATGAGAAGAATGAATTGGTACCCACCAGATTAGTGACAGGATGGAGGATGTGCATCGACTACAGGAAGTTGAACGAAGCCACAAAGAAGGATCATTTTCCTTTACCTTTCATTGATCAGATGCTGGAGAGATTGGCAGGCAAACAGTATTTTTGTTTCCTTGATGGATACAGCGGCTATTTCCAAATCTACGTTAATCCAGAGGATCAAGAGAAGACCACATTCACGTGCCCTTTTGGTACATATGCATACCGAAGAATGCCATTTGGATTGTGTAATGCACCGGGGACTTTTCAACGATGTATGATGAGCATTTTTTCGGATCTGTTGGAAGTATGCATTGAGATATTCATGGACGATTTCACCGTTTATGGGAACTCATTTGATACTTGTTTAGCCAGCCTTGATCTAGTGTTGCAGAGATGCCAGGAAAAGCATTTAGTGTTGAACTTCGAGAAGTGCCACTTCATGGTGACTGAAGGCATTGTCCTGGGTCACGTGGTTTCTGAGAGGGGTATCCAGGTAGACAAGGCAAAGGTGGATGTGATATCAAAATTACCATACCCCACGAACCAAAAAGAGGTAAGAGGATTCCTAGGCCATGCAGGGTTCTATAGGAGGTTCATAAAGGATTTTGCAAAAATCGCTCAACCACTCACTCGGTTGTTACAAAATGATGTGGAATTCGTCTTTGACGAAGGATGCGAGAGGGCGTTCCAGCTGCTTAAGGACAGGTTAGTATCAGCACCAATAATCAGGGCACCAGACTGGAACCATCCTTTCGAGATAATGTGTGATGCAAGCGATTTCGCTGTGGGAGCCGTCTTAGGACAAAAAATTGATGGAAAAAGCTATGTGATTTTCTATGCTTCCAAAACACTAAATCAAGCTCAGAAGAATTATGACACCACGGAGAAGGAAATGTTAGCCATCGTGTATTCCTTTGAAAAATTCCGACCCTACCTTCTTGGGTCAAGGGTTATAGTCTTCACAGATCACGCAGCGATAAAGTACTTACTGGCTAAGAAGGAGTCGAAGCCAAGGTTAATCCGTTGGGTGTTACTTTTACAGGAGTTTGATTGGGAAGTACGAGATAAAAGAGGAACGGAGAATAGGGTAGCAGATCATTTGAGCAGAATCTTCCAAGGAGAAACAGAAGAGGCCATACTCGATGCCTTTCCCGAGGAACATTTGTACCTTTTGGAGAAATTTCCTAGACCACCTGACTGGGAAGCAGTTTTGGCCTTGACCGGTCTAGGGGAATCGGATAAGGGGAAGCGCACGCTGAATGCAGAACCGTGGTTTGCTGATCTAGCCAACTACTTGGTCACGGGAGAGATGCCAATTTCAGAAGAAGTTTCCCGGGCCCAGAGGATGAAGATTAGAAGCGAATCCAAATTTTATTTTTGGGATGATCCTTACCTGTGGAAAATGTGCTCAGATCAAGTGATTAGGCGCTGCATTCCCGAATGGGAACAAAGAGATGTGTTAAATCATTGCCACACGTTAGCATGTGGAGGCCACTTTGGGCCAAGGAAAACAGCGAGGAAGGTTCTAGACAGCGGATTTTATTGGCCAACATTGAATAAGGATGCTTTTGAGTTCTGCCAGTGTTGTGAGAGATGCCAGCAGACAGGGGGGATTTCAAGGAGAGATGAGATGCCTCTGATCCCAGTGATCGTGTGCGAAATTTTTGATGTGTGGGGAATGGACTTTATGGGACCGTTTCCGTCATCCTGTGGGAATACTTACATATTGGTTGCAGTGGATTATGTATCTAAGTGGATAGAAGCTAAGGCCACCACAACTTGCGAATCGAAGGAGGTGGCGAAATTTCTCAAGGATAATATTTTCAATAGATACGGAGTTCCTAGAGCCATCATCTCAGACCAAGGAACACATTTCTGTAATCGCACCATCGAGGCTTTGATGAAGAAATATGATGTACACCATCGAGTGTCAACTCCTTACCATCCTCAGTCTAATGGCCAGGCAGAGATTTCTAATCGCGAGATCAAGGCGATATTGGAGAAAACAGTTAATCCGTCAAGGAAGGACTGGAGCAAAAGACTCGGGGACGCATTGTGGGCCTACAGAACTGCTTTTAAAACACCTATTGGAATGTCACCTTACAGACTTGTGTTTGGTAAGATGTGTCACTTACCTGTGGGTATTGAACACAAGGCGTACTGGGCAGTGAAAGAAATGAACATGAAGCCGATAGCTTGCGAAGAAGAGAGGAAGTTACAATTGCAAGAGTTGGAGGAACTTCGGCTGGAGTCGTTTGAGTCTGCCATGTGGTACAAAGAAAGAACGAAGTTATGGCATGATAAAAACCTCCGGGTCAAGGAACTTCATGTGGGACAGAAGGTGCTCCTTTTTCAGTCTCGGCTTAAGCTAATGCCAGGGAAACTGAAGTCTAAATGGATCGGCCCATACACCATCGTTGGCATCCGAGCAAATGGAGCAGTGGAGATCCAGGGAAGTGCTCCAAACTCTGTTCCTTTCCTTGTAAACGGTCATAGAGTGAAAGTCTATAGGGATAATTCCGAGTTGTGTGTTGTGGACGAGATTCCACTACACACACTCCCTATTATTGCCTAAAAGGACGGGGGTAATTTCCGATGAATTCCTGGGTCAAGGAGTAAGTTAATAATTTTGAAAATTCAAAACTGAACCAGGGAATCTCGGAAATACAACACGGATGTAAATAGTTTAATTGTTTTCTTTTAAAAAAAAAAATTTTCGAAGCACCAGACTCCAAGGGGAACCGATATTTTATGCCCTAACCTCGACCTAGGGGTCTGGAACCTTCATTTTCTTTATTTTGTAGGGCATGGTCGAGGGAATTAGCCAGGAGGAGAATCTGAAGGAAGGAGTCAAGGAGGGAAAAGATATTTCGAATTTCAAATTCTGGCCGATAATTATGGGAGACGTACGGTTGCTTACATCACGCCTGCAACCGCACCATCTTTTCACCAGAAAAGCAACCGTCGTCCTTCTCTCTCCAGTCATTCCTAATTAGACAAAATTTTTGTTTGCTCTTCCTTCTCTCTTAATTCATTTTCTCTCTCTAAAAACGGACGAAACCCTAACCAAAAATCGCCCAGTTCTTTTCATTTTTTTTTTCAGATCTACACCGATGGATTCTACCAAGGGCACTGAGTATGACCCAACCTTGTTGGCCGAGTTGACGCAGAAGGTGGGAAGTATAGAGAAAGCAAAGGAGGTGTATGCCCTATTCGCCGCCAGTCTAATGCCGTCTGCGCCGACTGCACCGTCACTGACAATTCCGGCAGATTCGGCTGCGAAATCGGCGAATCTCTCTGAAGAAGGATCGCGAGTCGCTACACCACCGCATGCAGAAACCGCTTCGCAAGAGGCGGAGGAAGAGGAGGCATTACACAAACAGTCGGAGGATGGTGAACCGACTCATGACGAGACCTTGGTGGAGACAGAAGGGAAAGAAACTGAGAGCCCTAATCTTGAGGGTAGGGAAATGTGTGAGGGGGAAACCCCTATTTCTGTTGAAGTTCGTGAGGGGGAAACCCCTATGTTTGAAAAGACTACTAAGGGGGAAACCCCTATGGTGAGAGAGAAACCCCTATTCTGAGGGGGATGGTACCCCTGTGTTTGAAGGGACCACTGAGTTCGTGGAAGAGGGAGCAACCCCAGAAGATGTCAGGGGGGAGAACCCCATTTATATCGAGGGGGCAACCCCAATGTTGGTTAGAGAGGGGGAAACCCCAGAAAAGCTTTCTGGCGGAGTCAGATCTACATTCAACGGAAGTACCGGAGCCCGAGGAAGGGCTGAAACTGATCGTGGACCTGGTTGATGACCAGGAAGAAAGTGAGCCCAAGGTTGATGAGAGGGCAGAAAGGAGGCGCACCAGGAGAAGCCTCCTTGATGAAGTCGATGACTTTATACCTGACGCAACAGAGGCAGAGGCGCGCTTGGCCAAGGAAAAGGCAAGAAAAGGAAAGGCGCGGCGACTACATCCACCCGGTCCAGGAAAGCTCCCTCCGTCCAGGAGGTCGAGGAGACCCTTTCCCCTGTGACCGAGGAAACCTCTGTCGAGGAGCACGACGAGCCCATCCCTGAGCCCAGCTATAACTCTGAGGAAATGGAAGAAGAGCCTGTTCCCGGACGTCCGGTAGTTTGGCTAACTAAAGACTTGTTGGAGGAGATGAGGCAGTTTGACGACCAGAAGAGGATCGCAGTGTATAAGGAACGATGTAGCGCCGGGAAGATGGCTAAGTCAGGAAAGCAGTACAGCTCAAGGGAGCTCAAAATGATCGCATGTGACAAAGAATTCCGCGCCTATATCCGAGCAATAGGATTTGAGTGGCTGTTGCAGCACAGCCAGGAGAGGGTACCAGTGGATTTAGCAAGGGAGTTCTTCTCCACTTTTCGTTTGAAGAATACCACTGACCTGGACGCGGATTCTATCACATTCAGACTTTTTAATCAGGAGTACGAGTTGAGCATTAGGGAGTGGTCTTTGCGGATGGGGTTGTTCACCCAGGCAGAAGATGAAGAGGGGGCATGGAACGACAGGATGGTCGGGATGCCAAAGAACACGCCTGGTTTCAAAGTACAGACAGCATGGGAACTGGTCACGCACTCTAAATCAGGGGCGTTTAAATCCAGCTACTCCAAAGCCTCCCACATCGAAGACCGGGTCCTCCGTTTTGCTCAAACATTTGTCAGCTATAATTTGATGGGCAGTGCAAATTCAGCTCTCACTACTACCGATCTCTACTTCACATGGTGCATGGCGAAGGGTGTTAAGGTACACCTCGGATACTGGTTGGCGCAGGCGTGCCACCAAATGACGAGCAACCCGGGGCGTCATATGTACACCTGCCACCTCATCGGCGCTTACCTCCAGAGAAATATAGACATGAGAATTGCCAAGGCCGCTCCGCTAGTAGTCATGTGCGAACCCCCAGAGGTGTTTAGTGTTGATTATTTCTTCAACAAGGGGTTGCTGCAGACTCAAGGCACCAAAACTCTCTTCTATTCGTTGGGAGACAAGGTGAAGGCAGAGCCGGAGGAAGCCGAGGAAGCCATGCCGAGTGAAGAGGTTGAAGAGCTGCGCAAGGAAGTCCAGGACGTGAAAAAGGAGATGCAGATGATGAGGAGAGAAATGATAAAGGAGCTCGGTGGGATAAGGAAGGAATTGATGGGAAATCGGGAGGAAGTACAGACCCTGAGGGGAAATATTGCTGATTTGGCGGTGAAGTGTGCCAAACAGAATGATAGGATGACGGAAGCGGTGGAGCTTTCAATGAAAATGTTGAAGTGGATGCAGCAGACGCTCCCCTTGACCCAGTCGAGGACAACTCCTGGGTCCAGCAGTGAAGTCAGGCAGCCCACTCAGAGCAGTCCCTCCGTCAAGCGACCACAGCAGTCGCTCCAGTTGATCTCCCCGACCATTCCCGTGCAAGTTCCAGCCCCACCAAAATCAAAGTCTATCGTGAGAAAGCCAGTACCTAAACAAACAACACAGGAGGAAGAAGAGCTGGAGCAGCCAGCTAAGAAGAAAGTGAAAGTGACCCGACCCGGAATCCCACCCCAGTCTGGCTCTCGAGGGAGCCAGCCCCAGAAGTGATCAATCATCTCTTGACCAAGTAACTTTTATTTGTCGTTCTTTTCGTTTTTTTTTTTATTTTTACCTGTTATATATGTGTTTAATATTTGTTATATCTTCTCCCACTTAGCCCACTGCGTGGTCTAAGTGTGAGAAGTTTGTGTTTTCTGTTGTTATGTTTGTTTTCCTATGTTTTCTGTGTTTCTTCTCCCACTTAGCCCATTGCTTGGTCTAAGTGTGAGAAGTTTTATTATTTTGTTTTATTATTTTGCATTGATCTCTCTGTTCCCCCCTTCACGACGATGGCTTAGGGACAAGCTTGAGTGAAGTGGGAGGGGGAGAGGAGTCAATGCATTACCCGTGTTGCATATTAAGAGTCTGTTAGTCTTAAGTGTTGTCACATGAGCCAGTGGATATAATACGGCATGATCCCCTTAGTGAAAGTAATTGAAGATAGGAGGCATTTCAACTTAGAAGCTTTTTCCTTAAATAAGCCTAGTTAATTTGAATGAAGCAAGAACGACGGAGAATGCCTCTACTTACTTAGTTGTGAAGCCCTACTATATAGTGAGTTATAAACCTCAGATAACTTTGAGCTAACACATGTTTAAGGGCCACCACTGAATGCTTAGGGAGAAGAGCTATGAAGGAGAAAAAATTAGGAATTGGGTTATGAAGGTATAAGCTGGACGAAGTCCAGGGAAAGGCGTTATAAGCTGGACGAAGTCCAGAAGAAAGGAGAAATGGAGGAATAAGCTGGACAAAGTCCAGAGGAAAATTTAAAAAAAAAATAAAAAAATAAAAAAAAAAAAAAAAAAATAGAGGAAGAGGAGGAATAAGCTGGACGAAGTCCAGGGGGGAAATGGTCTAAAAACAGGAATGATAATAGCCTGACCCAGGAAGGAGAAACTCTCATAACCCAACGCTTCAGTGGTGTAGCATTAACTTAAGAGAGAATCGATCCTAACATCCCTGGTGAGGAATGAGTGATCGAGTGAACCCAACAATTGGGTAAGTAGAAAGCTATCTTGACAAGCTGACAGATTGGCTAGGTAAAGGAAGGGAAAGGGCCTATTTGGAGGAGTGCAAACTATTGGATTGACCTTAATCTTGTGGGGACAGATGCCTAAAATTGAAACTAGCTCATGTATATGTGTTTTACGTGTTTGTATGATTTTCTTATATTTTCTTAGTTTTTCTTTGTGTCTAGGTCTAGGAGTCGGTCAAGAGATAACCTCGCTTGAAATTTGCCTTATTCTTTTCTTGTCTTTATACTTGAGGACAAGTATGGTTTAAGTGTGAGCAGTTTGATAAGGCTAATTTCATGCATCGGTAATGTGCGAAAAATGTTATAATTTGCTGGGTCTAACACGCTTCCTAAGCCAGGTGTGTGAAGAAAATCGCTAGATCAAGGAAGTAATGAAGGAGATGGTCTAGCGAGAGAAAGGAACGAAATGAGCAGGATTTACAAGGAAAATTGGCGTGACAGAGGAGTCTACAGCTGAGGGCAACAAAGTCATTATCTATACCTCGCTGGGCCCACTCAAACGCCTATATATAGAGAAGAGCATGCAACGCAAGAGGGAGATACACAGTTTTTTTTTTTCACTCTTCTTAGCTCACACACTTTACACACACACTTGGGAATGGATCTGGGGTAGTCGTGATCGGAGGGGTACTTTCTAGCAAAATCTCGTGTTTGGCAACACCGTCCGAGTGAGGGCGAAGATACAATTACCTTTAATTTCAGTTGTTTTGCTTGTTTTCACCGTCGAACTTCACTTTTGGGAGTCGACCTTGATGTTGATGATGTTTAATTGTTTTATCGTTCGTGGATCTGCGTTTAGTGGTTAAATTTCAAGTCATTTTGCATAGATCTCTCTGCTGTTAGCTTATTTCTTCAATTGTTATGTCGATCTCTGTTTATTTTGATGTTGAGGTGTTTGATGTGGAATTTGGTGACAGATCTGTGGTTGTTTGAGTATTCGGAGTTCCTGGCTTAAATCTGACGTGATGGAGGGTTTCTGTTGTTTGGAATTCATGTCGGACGCTTGGATCCGGAGTGGATTTAGCGTCTGAGGTTGGATTCAACGTGTGGAAAGATAGTTGTTCGATAGATTCTGTTTTTCTTCTTGATTTCTATTTTACTTCGTCTAGAGTATGCAGATCTGTTAAGTTCTTTATTTGTTATACATTAATTTGATTTCAAGTCAGTTGCTTTGTTTTTATTTTGCTCATGCTGTTTTTCTTAAGAAGTTTTACGCAAATTTGGTTGTAGAAGACGATGTCACTGTCAGTTAGTACGAGAGTTAGTTATTCTGCCAACTTTTCATTTGTACCTTGCTTTTTCAGACATGGTCCCCACAGTAGCTTTATTTCCTAGGTCTAGTAGTGTAGAGGTTTTCTTAGATCAAGTGTCGGATAGTTAAATTTCCTCTACTACGCTCTTTCATGATTTTGCCTAGGTCTAGCTGTTAGTTTAAGATTTTTTTAAAATTTTCCAAGTCAAGTTAATTTTGTTTTTCCTCAACCTAAGAAAATGCGTGGCAGCAGCCAACACCAAAAAAAAAAAAACTCCCAAATCCTTGAACATGAGTATTACGCATCCTTCCCTGTGGGATCGATCCCTACTTCCCTATACTAGGTTTAGTAAAGTGGTTGAGGGTTTTTGAAAGGAAAAGTGCTCTGTGTGTCCGACGACCGGGATTCCTCGCGACCCACGAGTTCCTAGACCGAGTGATCTGGTGGACTTGCTGGATCTAGGGAACCTGCTATTTCCTATTTGAACACATAGAACACGAAACTTAAACCTTTCAGACGGCATGTACCCCGGGACCACATTGCTGCACATATTCGGTTGTATGAGGACTACTTTGCTCCGCATCCGCGTTTTGGGGATGCCTTATTCCGCCGACGTTTTAGGATGCATCGCCCTCTGTTTATGCATATCGTTGGTGCATTAGAGAGAAGGTACGAGTTTTTCAGGATCGGGAGGATGCGGCCGGCAAACCCGGACACACGCCAATACGTAGTGTACGGCCGCAATCAGTAACCGGCGTACGGAGGCCCGGCCGACATGTTCGACGAGTACCTCCACATTGGGGAGTCTTCAGCCGTCGAGTATCTGTTGGAGTTTTGCGCGGGCGTTAGAGCTATATTCGGGGAGAGGTATCTTCGGCGTCCGAGCCCCGAAGACTGCCAGCGGCTAATTAATATGCACGGGTCGGTGCACGGGTTCCCTCGGGATGTTGGGCAAAGATCGATTGTATGCATTGGGAGTGGAGGAACCGCCCCGCCGCCCGGAAGGATACACACTTCCGGCTTCAAAGCCAAGCATCCCACGATGATCCTTGAAGCTGTAGCTGACTACCGGCTGTGGATATGGCATGCTTATTTTGGAGTGGCCGGTCGAACAACGACATCAACGTCCTCCGGGATCGTCGCCCCCTGTTCAACGATCGCTGCAATGGCGTTGGTCCCGCCATCGGGTTTCATTGCCAACGGCAACCAAAGACAACATGGGATACTATTTGGCGGATGGGATATACCCAACCGGCCCGTCTTTGTGAAGTCGATCAAGCATGCGATCGGGCCAAAGAAGTCCTACTTTGCGACCCGGCATGAGGCAGCGCGCAAGGATGTTGAGCGCGCATTTGGTGCGCTCCGTGAGTCGATGGGCGAGGGGTCCGCACGGCAGTGGTATATTCCCAACATCGGCGACATCATGTACGCTTGTATCATTTTGCACAACATGATTGTCGAAAGTGAAGGGGACGAACTGACTCAGTGGACCAGCGAAGATGACACGGGTGCCGGTCTAAGCCACGGCGTGGCCACCACGAATGTGAACATGGGGGTACCTCATGGAAAGGTTGAGAGGTTGCGCGCATTTGCCGACATGCAGCAAAGAAATGCCCATATTCGACTTTAGGAGGATATCATCGAAGAGGTTTGGACGCGGAGGGGTGGACACTGATGTGGTTGTTTTTTTTTCTATCTACTATGTAATTTTTTTTTTCGAATGACGTATGTTTTTTTTTAATGAAATATTCGTATTTCTCGTTCGTATTTGTGTCGAATTTAATTCCGTGAATTTTAATTTTAATTGGGAATTAATTTAATTGTGGGAAGGGTTAGTGGAAGGGCTAGTGCAGTGGGAAGGGCTAGTGATGTGGCAATGGAATAGGAAGGGCTAGTGCTGACGTGACATGCAGTTTTTGTGGGAAGGGCTAGTGAGGGGCGAGTGGGAGGGGCGCCACCGGAGTTACCCTCAGTAAAACATTTCTAAGGTTTGTGCATTAGTTGACGACTAGACTAACCTCATGGTTTATCTTTTCGATTTTATATTATTATTCGTTAATTATCGCATGGCTTAGGTATTCGATTCTAAATTATTATTGGTTAATTGAATTGAATGGGGAGATAGACAATAAAGATGGAAAATTATATACAGAGTAAAGATAGAATTTAATTAGGCAAAACTCATCTAGAGGTCCTTCTACTATTAGAATATTTTATAAATTTTTGGCTTATTAGGTCCTTGTACTAATGCATTGATTTCATTAGATTCTTTTACATTTTTTTTTGTTTTATTAGGTACTTATATAAATGCATTTATATTTAAAAAAAATTTTATTTTTATTTTTAATTTAGTTGGATCTTTATTTAATGAACTTCATAATTTAATTAATTTTTCTATGTCAATTATATTTATTTATTTTTCTTTTTAGTCATATATATTTTTAAAATTAAATCAGCTGCAATTTCAATTCAAAAATCATTGAATAAAAATAAAATAGTTATTGATATTGCGCATAATCAACTTTGTAATGATTTTTGAATTGGTATTGCAATTCAAATAAATAAGAAAAAATAAATTTTAGTTAAGTTTTGAAGTCTGTTAAATAAGGATATAATCAAAGAATCTCTTAAATCAAAATGTATTAGTATAAGAACCTAATGAAATAAAAAAAAATTGTAAAAAGATCCAATGAAACAAAACACATTAGTAAAAAAATTTAATAAACCACAAATTTGTATAAGAACATGACGTGGTCTGCCAATTTAATTATTTGTACTACTCATTTTAACAACCTCTCCAAAAAAGCCCGATTCAAAATTCAAATTCAATAAACTGAAAAACAGAAAAGAAAATATAGTAAATATTTATATTGCAACGGTCATATTTTTTTACGATAGAAATGAGGGTATCGATCGGATGAGTTGGACAGTAAGGCATGGGGCGAAGAAGAAAGGCAAAAGAGCCCCAAATCCCTGCGGCGGATCAAATCGGCAGAAATGGTGAAGAAGAAGAAGAAGATGATGATGATGATAAGGGATCGGGCTTCTTCGCCTGCTACTTGCTCACTTCTCTCTGTCCCCGCTTCAAAGGCCAAACATACATCGGGTAGGATTCCGATTTCGATTCCGATTCCGCCCAATTCAATCTATCGATTATCTAAGCTTCAAACATAATTTTGTCGATTTAATTCTGATTCTACAGATATACTGTCAATCCACGACGGAGAATTCGTCAGCATAACGGCGAAATAGGGAGCGGCGCGTGCCGCACCAAGAGGAAGCGCCCCTGGGAAATGGTGCTCTGCATCTACGGCTTCCCTACTAATATCGCGGCTCTTCAGGTTCTTCTTCTTTATCTTTGGAGATTTTGTTTCTGAAATTAAAAATAAAATATTAAAGCGGAGTTTGGGGGTTTGGTCCTCTTTCCGTTTATAAGCTTTCCAAATTGGTTAATTTAGTTGTTTCCATATACAAATCGCGAGTGATTTTGTTTCAAACAACAGTCTGATATTTCTTGATGCATAAACTGATCATTTTGTAATCCATTAATTTATTTGTTGAAGGTTTTTGCAAGGGTATTTATATGTAATCTAATGATCTGTTGCACAATATACATGCCTGCTTATCTGCTACAAGCATTTGAAGTAACAGCACTACTAAATGAATTTGAATTGATGAAAATCTGTTTTGTGGCAGTTCGAGTGGGCGTGGCAACACCCGTTAGAATCTCTAGCGATCAGGAAGGCGGCTGCAGGTTTCAAATCGATATCTGGACTTGCAAACAAGATTAAACTGGCCTATACAATGCTAACCCTTCCTCCCTGGCAAAGGTGTGAATACTTGCGAGTGTTCTTTGTTTTTGTTTTTAATCCCGTCTGTAATCTCAATTTTCTATGGTTTTTGTTTCACTTTGTCAGTTTGGACCTCACGGTGAACCTATTCTCAACAAAATACCGACTGCATACCTCCGGCTGTCCAGCCTTGCCCGAGCAGATGAAGACCAAAGTCAGTTCCATGGACGAGTTGCCATGTTACAATGAAAATGTATGTATAAACGATGAATGGGATGATTTTGAAAGTGAGTGCATTTTGCATGAACTGAAAGAAAAAGAATCAACTGGAGCAATGAGGGAACAAGAAGTTCACAATTCTCCTAGCTATCATGTTTCTGAAGAAAACTTTAACCAGCAGATAAACCATGCTAGTCCTGAATCAACTGGAGCAATGAGAGAACAACGACTTCACTATTCTCCTAGATATCATGTTTCTGAAGAAAACTTCAACCATCAGGTAAATCATGCTAGTCCTGAATCAAGTGGATGTCAGGCAAGAACATGGGTGGGATCTCAATCCAATTCGTCCCCTGCCAGAAAATTGTGTTCACCTTCTAGCTCCTTGTTTGCTGAAGAGAAACAGAGTCCAGGGTTAGGCAAGCCAACTACAGTATCAGATGAGCCACAAACTGACGGATATCGAGTGTTGATCAGTACTGACATCAGTGGCCACGACGTGGAGGTCATTGATCTTTTCACGCCTTCACCTTGTTATATGGAAAAGTCAGGCAGCAAGAAGAGGAGAAGGCGGCCGAATCTGGGCCCTGAGGTGATTGACTTGACTAATTCTCCCATCTTTGTATAATTAGTGATGATGTAAATCCATAAACATAATGTATTATTCATTAAGGTTGTATTTCAATAAGCATGATTTGTTGTTGAAAACTTGAAATGGTATCACAGTTCGTATATTTCTCTTCTTGTTCAAAATTAGATTGTTAATTAGTCCAATAGCATATGAGATGTGACCAACCTTACCACTTTTTTGGTGAATTAATAATATGGTTTTTAACAAAATTCGATCTCATAAATAAAACTACACTTAGCAACAAAAATTCAAGTTATGCGCACAGGATCATGATTTATGTGTTAAACAAAAAAAATCATTCCAATACTCAATAGTTACCTGAATGCTACATTCGAATAAAAAAAATAAAGTAGGAGAATGCCAAGAAACTTGCCAGTTGGAGAAGATCAAGGCAGTTGTTCTTGCAGCAGCAACAGCTGCTGCTGTAAGTGATCTTGATTTGGCTGCTGCTCCGAATGTTGCTCCTGCGATGATGATGACGATGATGATGGCAGTAGGAGCTCGTCCTGTTGCCGGTTGGGCTCGGGGTGAGGCTGTGGTTCGCCTTGCCAAGCCCAAACAATGTCTTGCAGGCCAGGTCTAATAGACTCGTCAAACATATTCTGATACTCCAGCGAATCTCCACTGGTTTTCTTGATCTCAACCATATGAAAGGCTGGTGTGAGCATGAAGATCTCTGCATCAATCGACAAATACCCCTTTCTACCTTCTTCGGTTCCTTCAAACTTGAACAACCCAGCGTCCTTTTTACTTATCTTGAGCTTCATGCGCTTGGCGAGTTCTTCCAGCTTCGATATGATGACAGAGGCGGGCTTCAGTGAAATGAATCTAGCTTCTTTCTTTACTGAAGGCTCCTCAAACAGTCTGGATAGGTCGAATCCAGCTGAGAGGGATATGATATCGAACGCATTAAGGTTCGCGAGTCTGTTGTCTGGAGATGTACTGTCGTGCTGGCTCGTGGACGTGCTGCTTTCAGCATCGTTGCCTTCTAAGTTAGAGCTCAATCCCATCTTGAACCAAGTGCTTTCCTTGATCTTCGCAATTGAAGCCCGAGTCATTGGATTCGCATCCAATATTCTTAAAAGCAGCCTTCGCGCTTCGGGAGAGATCCATTTAGGGCATTTGAAGTCGGCCTTCCCGATCTTTCTGTACAGCTCCATCAAATTTGAGCTATGAAATGGAAGATATCCAGACAGCAAAACAAAAAGAATCACCCCACAAGACCAGATATCGGATCTGGTGCCATCATAGCCCTTCCTGCTGATCACTTCAGGGGCGACGTAGGCAGGTGTCCCACACGTCGTGTGGAGAAGACCGTCTTGGCGCCTTGATTCTGCTAGCGCGCTCAAACCAAAATCGGAGATCTTCAGATTCTCATTCTCGTCCAACAATATGTTTTCAGGCTTCAAATCCCGGTGGTAGACGCCCCTGCTATGGCAGAAGTCGACTGCATTTATCAACTGATGGAAATATTTCCGTGCTAGATCTTCCTTTAGCCTCCCTTTCGCGACTTTGTTGAATAGCTCGCCTCCTTTAGCGTATTCCATCACGAAGTAGATCTTTGTCTTGGTAGCCATCACCTCGTAAAGATGAATAATGTAAGGATGCCGGACCAATCTCATAATCGATATCTCCCTCTTGATTTGATTTATGATCCCCACCTTTGTAATCTTTTCCTTGTCTATAACTTTAATGGCTACACTCTGTCCCGTTTGTAGACTCCTTGCGTAATAAACTTTTCCAAATGTGCCTTGCCCTAATAACCTTCCTAACTCATATCTATGCATCAACACATTACTCTTACTATCCATACTGAGAAACTACAGAAAAAAAACACTATAATAATCTATTCCTTATTCGCCTTTGAAGAGTTAAATTATGAAGGCCGTGGAACGTGATGAAGGGCTCAACCATCTTCACCCAAGATTCCTATCAAAGAAGCGGGGAGTTCAGTAGTTGACAATGATCTTGAATAAAAAGCATGCACGCTGTACACTCTATCTTCTTCACTCTCGTCCACGTGAACGAACAGCAACTCATATAAGGCCAAGTCTTTGTAATCCTTGGAATTATGAGTCCAGTTCTGCAAGAACATTTTTCAGCATACCCCAACTCCTCTCTTTCAGAAGACCAGTAAGGGAGAAACTGAAAAGTTCGGTGATAACTTAATCAACGGTACCATGTTGTTAGAAGAGGAATTTCACAGAATCAGTTAAGCTAAGCATAGACAGGAAAAACATGAAATTGGAGAACATTATGAAGATTTAAAGTATGCAAGAGGTGGAAAAAGATTGATTGTATTGATAATAAAAGCACAGATCCTGATCAAGAATCATTTATACTACTTAGAAACATAGCTAGTGACTCTTCTTGAAAACCAACCAAATCTAAATAATGTGAAGAAGCTATACTGTTATCATTTAAAACGTTAACAACATCAAAGTGCCTTACATAATTACATGCTAATCTGAAAATGGTAAACTCGATTCTGAAATGGAAGAAATACTATGCAATAATTTTCACTCATTATACCTTTAAACAATCGAATGTATGTATGAATTGAAGAAAGTCCTCAAACTAGTTTTTTTTCTACTAATGCCCATATTCAATTTCTAACTCCACATTTTCCTCCCACCCAATTTCTTATTCAGAAATGAATTTGGGGCAATCACCACTGACAAGAAATACCTAAATCATCATGGTGTTAAGGGGATTCCAAATTTTCCAATCACCACGATTTTAATAGTTATTCTCATATGCTGCAACTAGAATTAAAAAGAAAGAAGATATGATTCAGTTTTGAGACGATCAAGAAAAAGGCTAGACTTTTCCCATTATTGAGTATGAACAACGAATGCCGACCAAAAACATGAAAAGAAAGTGAAAATGAAAACACAAAATTCACTCAAAAATAAGACAAAATTACATACCATTTAACAGAAAATATCAGAAAACACCCAAAAGAAGAGGCAGATATCAAAAAAAACAGAGGCGCCATTGGCGAGCTAAAATCAATCATTCGATCGCATCCATAGATTGGTAAGGAATCAAGAAGAATCAATAATTGGTTACCTTGATTTGTGTTTTCCCCGCGCAGAGAGAGAGAGAGGGAGAGAGAGAGAGCTCGTGATGTTGGTGTAAAGCTACGCTGTGAGTTGTGATTGCAAATAAAAGAAGATCGAATCTGAGTTCGGTATTGTGTCCCCAGAACTGTGGACGCCACCAATTAAACGATCTCTTGTACAAGTTATTTCTAAAATTCAAAATGTTTTATACAATTAAAGCTTGTGTTTATCATAATTTGATTTATTGAATTCGAATAATCATTGATTTGCAAATTAAAATATCGGAAATTAAATATTATTACAAAGATTCATTATTAATGATGTGAAGAATATGTGACCAAATTAGGCGAATTTGAGTTCGAGGAAGATCTTGACTTTTATGATTCCATTTCCAATTTTCCATGGTAGATTTTGAAGCTAACAAAACGACAAAATAGTATATACATGCGTACTTCTGTGGCCTATGCAAAATTATTGTAGACCTGTAGTAATCCCTCTACCCCAAGGAAAGATGTCACATTTGTTGAACGACACGAGATTTTAGAAAATTTTGTTTTGTGTGTTAAATGGAGAGAGAAAATATAATTTTTATATTTATATGAATGAGAACTTTTTCTAAAAAGATAAATACAACATATTTTACGGGATACACTAAAAAAGAAAGTGTGACATCTAAGGGACTGGTGAGTATTATTCTATTTCTACCGGAATATATAGACCAAAAATAGGTAACTCTAAATTTTCAAAGTTACCGATGTCAGATCATTTTTTTCACCATAGGTATAATTTTTATAAATAATACTCCTATGAAATCATTAATCCTTAAAAAAATGGTACTTCTGAAAGGTGTCAGAGTATATAGATGCCACATAGTTATAGTCTTTATGGTGCAGCTCTTATTTAAACAAATAAGGCCACATGTTATGCTATTCAACTCATATAAAAAGGAAAAGGAAATAAATCTAAGTCTTTGTCAATAGTCATACACAATGTACACATGTATACATTGGTGTCACTCTCACCCAACTTAGATAACACCTGACTTGGGCTGGGCCATGTAACATAGGCCCAAACTTATTGGGCTTTTCCGCTGGGCTTTGGGACACAATTTACCTGGAATTTCACTTAAAGTCTCAATCAGGTTGCATAAATCATTGAATGAGAAACCTTCTCATAAATCAAACCACAAGTACATAATACTATAACAATTAACAAGCATAACTATAATACAAATTGTTGCTTTCTTGAGCTTCCGGCTTCACTACATATATAAGATTAAAATCACTCTTCACTCATTCAAATCCCTTATTTTTATAATTATGATATAATTGAGTTGGTAATTAAATCTGATTAGTTGATTTTCCTGCAGTTGGTTCGGATCTGACCGTCGGTTCCTGTGAGGGGGCTGAGGCCCCCCATCTTGATCATGGCAGTGGCGAAATCGGCGAAGAATGCCGGCGGATTATTAGTGTAGGCGGTGACGTGAGTGTCGGTGGAAGCGCTACCGCTGAAGAGCTCCTGGTCGGAGTGCAGTAAGCCACGGTTGGCCTGCAGATTCTTGAAGTAGGAAGTGTCGAACGAGACCGGGCTGGTGGAGTCGAGGGGGGAGAGAGTGTCGTCGCTGCCGTTTAAGGGGCAGTTGGATTTGAGGGAGGTGGCGAATGAGGCGTAGATGTTGCTCTCGTTGTAGATGCGCCCTCGGAACACCGAGCATCTTGCTTGCCCTATTGTGTGAGCGCCTGTTGCATTTCCATACATCATTATCTATAAAGCGGTCTCATTCATTAAAGTGTATCTGATACGTGAAGGAGAGATCAACCAATATCTCAAATTTAATTAGTCATAAAAAGAGTGGCTCATTAGGTATTAAGTTGATATCTCTTTACATGCAAATATTTCAATATTTTATAACTAAAGACAATTTTTTTTGGTCAATTTAGGATGTTAAGTACTACTATGTGTTTTTGAATATACCATCTACGTTTTAAAAAAAAAGTGTTTTGCGCTCTCAATTTTATTTACATTTTTCAACGCAAGTAATTGCGTCTCAAATTTTGTATATTTATTAAGATAGTTTGTTGTTACCTGAAAGGGCAACCAGTTCTTTGGGTGTAAAGCCTTTGTTGGAGAAGGCGGAGATGAGGTCGGCTACATCCAAGGATGGAGACGGGATTTCTGAGTTGGCAGCGTCGTAACTGGCGGTGGTGGAATCCCTCCGCCCTAGCTGAACAGCCCAAGAAGGTCCACTCAACTGCAAAATACATACATATATAGAGAGTTAGTTATGTTGGGCGAGGAAACTTATACTAGATAGATAGATAGATAGGTACCGCGACAACAGAATCGCGGGCAGCAAGGGCCAATATATCGGCACAAGAAACGAGTTGAGGGCAGATGGCTTCGAGCTGGGACTTGATGGAGTCGATGACCTCAAAGCCCCTCAGCGAGTTGTTATTGGGGCCTGCGGTTTTCTCTCCGGTGAAACTGTGGGTGTCATCTAGAAGAACCGATGCATCGCATCCCTGTTGATTTATTCGATGTAGTTAGTTAATGCATGGATTAACTTGGCAATTAGAGAGAGGGAGAGAGAGCGTGCATTGACGAAGCAGTCGTGGAAATGGAGGCGGAGCAAGGAAGCTCCGATGCCGCGGTCCTTGAGAATAGCTGAGTAGACAGCAGCTTTGATGGTGGTGAGAGCTTTGGGGCAAGATGTGGCGTAGGGGTTGTGTGAGGATAGTTGGGCTCTACATATCAACATCTGCTGCTGCAAAACTAACATCATCGCTATCATTACTGACCAACGCTTCATTGCCATGCTTGATTCTTAAACTACTACCTATAAATTGATGGATATTTTGTGGTGCTGAATCTTACTCCAACATGGCCTATATATAGTAGTAGTTGCGGCCATCCTCCCATTTATTATCATATACTACTACTACTACATTAGCGAGGCATTAATTTCATTAGTAATTAGTTTGGGATTAGTAGAACTGACTATCATTTAAATTTTTCCATTTTTTTCCAATTTATTACTTTGACTTTCATATACCAGGTTATAATTATCCCACAAATTACTAAACTATGGTTTATACTCGTAATTTAATTAACAAGTTTCATTTGCTTAGCAGGCTGATATAAGCAACTCCAAGATACGTTTATTTTGTGGCAGAATGTGGAATTAACTTTGACATGTTCAACTGCAGTATTACTAGGAGTATTATATATGATTACTAAACTGGAGCCAAAATTATGTATTACTACTAATATTTATTAATACGTGAATTAATATTCTGATTTTTAATCCACTCTATTTCTAGGTGAAAGAATCATGCATGGTTTTCTTTTATATTTTTTAGAATTTGGCATAACACCAAATTTCATTGGTCAATAGCTAAATTTGTATTCATAGATAATTAATTCTGAAATCTACTATATTTCCTTTGTCCCGATTATGATTTTTGAGATGAATATAAGGATTTATGATTTTTATGGTAAGCTTGAAAAAAAAAAGTTACAAGGATTTCTATCTCATTCAAAGTGATAGTACATTTTTCATTTTATGTAGTCACATTTTAATTTACATGTTTCCTCTTAAATGAAAATATCATTTTCTCCATTTTAATCTCTATTCACTTAGGGGTTGTTCGGCACACTACAAAAAAAACTTATCTTTTAAAGACATAAAAATTAAGACACAATTACTAGCGTTCGAAAATATTTTATTAATAAAAATAATAATTTAGGATGCAAAAGAAAACGTCCGTAGGTTAAGGGAAGAGTATCTTAATCTTTTGCTTTTTTAGGAAGCTTTTATTTGTGACCCATAATTTTAAACACAGTTTACGAAGCGTTGCTGGTATAATAGCACTAAAAAGTGTCCTTATTCATTTTTTTTGTTGTAGTGGCAAGATTTATATCCCGAGATTAAATATCTATTGTGTTTAGTTCATGACATTGAATCTTACAACTTAATCTTAGATGAATAATCATGTGATAATTAGTGATAGTCACACCCCTCTAACTAAAATAATTTCACAACTCAATCATAGATGGATTATCTCATACTAATAATTAGTCATGACAACATAACAACACCTTAATTCACAAAATAACATTTTATAAAAACTGATCGGATAGAAAACACTCCCCTTTGGATGGGAGTACCGTGGGTCGACAGAGTTAGGATGAGATGATTATGGGATCCTAGTTATGTGTAAATTAAATAACTAGTTACTTAACAACAATTTTCTAATTAGAATATAATAATAAAATAAATACCGCCCAATCTATAGATGCGTTATCAAGTTTGAAACTGCAAACCATAAAATGGTGGTGGTGGTGGTGGTGGTGGATGTCGTTTTCATATTTTGACTATACATTATATACATCGTACTTTCTGCCTAAAATTTTCTCATGTTGTAAATTACATGATACATTCGTCTTTTACTTTAATTAGTTGGAGATCATTATATTGTTATATATAATACACAAGAGATTTTATAATGACTATTTCAATCCCATGAATGAATTAGCTACTGATTTAATATAGAAATACTAACTACAGGTATCAGCCGTGTACACACATTAGTAATATTTATTGTCCTTGTAGTAGATTTGCAAGCATGCATGGTGACAAACAGTGAAAAATTAATACATTTGCGTGATTACAATTAGTGAAAATTAAAATCAAAACAGGAATATTGAATAGTAGGTGAGCATGCATATTTCTCTTTGATGTACTATGTAGTTAATGCGTGGAAAACCTAATTTTATGAAAGATCCCCTCCCAAATTGTATGGTTAGTGGAGCCCAAAACAATTCTTGAATAATTATAACTGAAAGTGCTAAAAAAATAGTAGCGTTTGACTATTCAATGTGAACAAGATGTCCTCAGGAATCTGATCATTATATTACTGAATACTATTCCTTGTCTCTTTCTACTCTACAATTGTGAAATTCCCCCGACGCATCTAATATGAGGCTAAGCAATTTATATATTCCATCCGCTCCGACAGAAATAGGCTAATTGTGGATTGCACGAATTTTAATGCGTAATTGATAAAGTAAGAAGAAAAAAAATAGTTGAAGTAGTAATATAGTGGATGATATGATCCATAAAATGATAAAGTAAAAAAGGAGATAAATGTTTCCAATATGGACTATTTCTATGAGGCGGACGAAAAAGAAAATTCAGCCTATTTTTATGGGACGGAGGGGGGTAGTATATTACTATTGATTAATTTGGTTATGTAGAATTAATTTCTCCACATAAGTTATAGGTTAACCTTATGTTAATCATATCAATTTGGTTACTACTTACGACAACCAAGTTTGATCAGGTTCATTTAGATTTTCCTTCTCTCCAGATAATCCTTTAAATATGAGATATATGGTTTCCTTTTTCTGGTATTAAGGCATTCCTTCAATTGTTCCCTTTGCTCAATAAAAATAAAGAAAGAAAGAAGTTGTTATTTTCTAGCTCGATCCAACAAAAGGGGCAACCCACGCCAATTATTTACGAAATAATTATTTAAAGTGTTTTGGTTAAATATGATTCTGTGCAAGGAAAATCAGTTCTAGTGCATGAACATGAAAAAAAGGAAAAACAATTCAAGTGTTCATCTTCTCTCTAAACTGGTGGTATTTTAAGTACTATTACTATTCTCGCAAGTTTGTGGGGCGGGTGGGGGAGTGAAACTAGTCATACATTCTGATATTTATATTAAATTATAAAGACAACGGAAAAAGGTCCAAAAAGTTCACATTGAAAAGAACAGTATTCGAAGTTGAAGTTGAAGTTGGAGAGGAACTAATTACGTTGAAAATGGCGTTAATGGTATCCAACTCTATCTTGATAATAAAGTACTAACAAGTTTGTCAAACTCTGCCATGGATAGTGGAAGTGAATGCAAATATTAATCAGCTACCAATTGCCACTAAAACTTACAGTATATCAAATGAAATAGGGAAGCAGATACATTCATTCTTAGCAAGAGCAGAAATTTTAATCACTTCTTTAAAATGAGGGTTTGCATTATGTAACTTATTTTACTGGTACAACATCTATAAAATACAAAGAATTCCACTCAACATCATCATCCTGCTCACCGTGTTCTATGCTCTAACAATATGAGACAAAATTGGCAACCATTAGCAGCATTTTTGCATCAAACTTCGACTGGCAAACTATTAATGCTAAAAAGTGACATTTTCAAATCAAAATACGAACTCCTCCTGCTCAGCTGATCCATTTGATGATCCCTTGTCTTTCATAGCTCGTAAAGATTCTGCTGTCGAGTCGCTGATGTTCAGTAGATACTGTACTCTTGCTACTTTCTCAGGCGCCTGATCGCTTTTCAAGTACACGAGGAAGAGGTCTGCCAGTTCCTCAGGCACCTCCCATGAAACGGGGGTTGCGGGTACAGCCTTGTCGCAGGCTAACAAGTCGTTCAGAGAATTAACCTGCAATGAGACAGAAATTTAGTAGAGCAACACTCGTGTTGAGACTATTGTAACACAGCAGAATGTAACTAAACTTGTGCCACTTACCACTCCTTGATTGTTTCTCTGTCTAAGCAGCGCTACTGCTTGAACAAGAGAATTCGATAATCTAGCCTGAGCAAGTTCATGAACAACTTGTCTGGCCTTCTCAGCATCGATGTTGAGATCCTTCGGGATTTTCTCATACACTTCCTCATCGTCAAACTCTCCAGTACCAGATGAGAAGATAGCATCAATAGTCTTTTTGAAGAGATTCTCCCGTAAGCTTCCAGTGATCATGTTGTCCACATCAACTCCATTTTCTTTCAGTTCTCTGATTTCCTTTATGCTAAGCCGTCCCCGGCCAACAGCAGTTTCAAGAGCTGCTGACAGTTTTGTTGTGGTTATATTTTTTATGATCTTTTGTGCATACTGAGGTGGCAATCCGACATTCTTCTGCAACTCGTTAAGTTGCTCAATCCTATTTTTGGTCAATTGTCCATCGGCCAAAATAACCTCAGCTTCCTGCCTGAAAGCCTGTTCAGCTAAACCGCGATGAACATCAACAATCTCCTTGTCAGTCAAACCAAGTATCCCACCGAGTTGGTTTAACAAAACATACTCTGAATCATCCTTCTTCGTAGTGATTTGAGCTCCAAATGGAATCCTGGTAACTTCACCTGTTAGACAATACATTAAGTATGTTTTGTAAAGGTCGTTTCTATCCCTTTCAGGAAGGTCATCTCTAAGATTTATCTCCTTCTGACTAGCTTTCCCAGCAGTGTTCTCCTTGCTTGGTCGTGCTTTTCGGAGTGACTGCAAGGATTCCCATTCCTCATCATCCTCTGTCTGTTGTTCCTCCTTCGTAGTTGGGTCTTCAGGTGGACTATCAGCAGACTCCGTCTGCTCCCCTTTAATATCCGCAACTAGTTCGGTGACAACCAAAGTATTGAAAGCTATCATCTTCTTTAGTTCTTTTGCAGACTCAGTGCGGCTACCAGCAGCCCTTGCCCGTTGAATGTAGTTGATGAAAATCCTGCGGACCTGAATGTAACCAATTAACATAGACCACATCAGAGACATTCCACTATGTATGGTTAAGACTCAAGAAATCTTTTGAGAAGACATCATGCTCCCAAAAATAGTTCGCAGCACCAAGGATCATGGACACTTACTGCTTTACCGGCAATTGACATTGCAACCTCCCTAGTCAAGCGCAAACCAAAGGCAGCTTTCCTGACAGCCTTCTTAGTCTCCGCATCATATCCATCTACACCAGAAGCAATTGCCTCCTTGACGAGCTGTAATATTCATGCAGCCGTCAAAAAAAGTAGAAAATTGTGACATCCAAGAATTGGCAACATAGAATCGCATTGAACAATTACTTAACGCCACAAAGTGTTGCTGGATATCATAATTTATTAGTGAATCCAAATTTTGCAGACTTTTAAGAAGAACTGAAGGAAATGAATAAAGAGAAATCACCTTCTCAAATACACCACCACAGATATCTGCATGAGCTGCTTCGACTGTTTGCTTTGGAATGCAGAACATAATCTGTATCTGCTCCAAAGTTTTTACATCATCGTCACTGAGTTCACCTTTATCAGCTACCAGTTGCTGAAGTTTTCTCCGGTAAATTTCTACAGGTAAAGAAGATAAATCCTTTCAAAACCAAGTTGTTAACAGAACTTGTATAACAAAGGAGTACATTACTTTCACAAGTTATATTAATCAACTAAAAATGATGAGAGACTAAACTATAATGCCATTTACTATTAAAACTCAATATAATTAAACCTTCATGTATCTCTATGGCCTTCTCTGGATCAAAGTGCAGCTCTTCACAAAGATTCTGAAGATAGGCAGCTTTACTATCCGCCTCCATCAGATCACCACTGGATACGGCCTGCTGAAGACGTCTACGATAAACTTGGATTGTAACTTCTAGAGTTATTGACTCTGCTTCTCGTCTTCCTAAACCAAATATATTCTTCAATTGATTCAGTGCAGCAAGCTATAAAAAGAACAAAAAAGATGAGGTCAATAGACAGGTAAAACAACAAATTTGAAAATGAGTATTGCATGTACAATGTTTATACCCAGAACATATGAATCTAAAATCAACAGTATAATCATAACAGCAGGCAGCTGCTTACACAGCAATTATGGCTGTAAATACAGAACAGTGAACATTAGCAAGTTTCTCTTCCAAGTTCAGGTTTTATTGAACTTAATAAATGCACCACCATATCCTTCACCATGCATAAACAAATTTTACAATTTTCTGAGATAATATGAGACACTAACTAACATCAGAAAGTATGTTAGTTCAAATATGAAATATACGAACTCAAATCAAGTGACCCAAGTAGCCCAAGTATACTGAGTCAGCCAATGGTTTGTTACTGCATCATAGCTTCTTTCCAATCCAGCAAATAAGAGAAGGGAAATATGAGAAGTACACCGAGGGCCAGGCAAAGCCCGAAATTCCAACACTATAATGTATAATCCCGCATGAAGCTGTGACAGTGTGCTCATCACCGGTATAGTATCACAAGAATCCAGGCTATTCTCCCTCCAGCAATTATGATTATTCAGTTTACTTTCTCTCATATGCACCTGATTGTTTATCTTTCCATCCCATGTCTTTTTCTAATTTGGTAGCTTGATGTGTTGAGCGGACTAGTTGGTAAGGCTATACCTCTTTCCTTATAAGAGGTTTCACTTAGGGTAGGGATGGAGTGTAAACCTCTGCTCTTCAAGTTGCTGATTATACTCTATTTTTACTAATTCCAGTGTGACTCATTTAAGACGGCTGATTAAAGATCTTAGACTTGTTTTGGTAAAGATCAGGGCTTCAAATAAACATGAATGGAAGTGTACTTTTGCGTAATAATTTAGGAGAGAGATATCAAAGAGGCAGCCGAAGAGATCAAATGCAAAGGGTAGAAAAGAGCACTTTTGTCTTGCACAGGAAGACTAACTTTGGTTTTGGCAGTAATGAATATTTTAATGTATCCTTATCCTCCTATGTGTACCTTTTCAGGATCCTAAAGGACACTCTTGAAAATCTAATTAAGGAACTTCTAGATGGACATTCTCATTCTCATCTTGTTGCACTGGAGACCGTCACTAAATTGGAAATTGTTAGTATGAGAAATATGGGGTTAGTCAAATGATGGTGCACTTAGTTGAGAAAGTCTTTGAGAATCAAGTATAACAGCAAGAAAATAGATGTGATACTTATTTATCTTTTTATATGGCTTTTAGGAGCCTATGCACCTTTTCATCTTCCATGCGTCCCCCTGATAAAGCATCTGACACATATGCTTTGTACAGAAGCTTCAAGTCATCCATTTTCCGGTCACCATCATACTCCCCACCTGAATGAAATACACATAAGCTATAGTTCAACACTTCCAATAGGAAAAAGACTGTCACTATCACATTGAACTAAAGGGTTCTCATTAAAGCATATCAAGTGATGGATAACAGAAAAGCATAAAACAATGGCATTAGAGAGGGGATGTGAAAAAATATCTTAGACAAACCTATTAAAGATATGGCACCAACCCCACGAGCAAAGCGACTGGCATCAGGATGGTTCTTAAGAGAGACCAACTTATTATTAAAAGCTAGTATTTTATCAAGCTCCTCAATCACAGGTTTCCTGTTAAATACACACACTCAGTTAGCAAAACATGTTTTGAAATTTTGTGTACAGTGACCAACCATCAAAGTTATTTATATTCATACAAGGCTAACATAGTACTCCTTATGAATATAATCATTAGACAGCTTCCACCACCACTACAAGGATTTAGCGTAAATAAGACTGTTAACCAACCTAACCCACTAGAAGAAAATTTGCATCACCAATAAATATTCAGATTTGTGGAGTTCAAATTTCAAAGTATATAAGATTGTTCATACACAGCTTTAGTTCTGGACTTCAATATGCTGACAGCTGCTGAAATACTTTTCTCCACAAGTTTTCTTGTATGCTCCCTAAACAAGTCTTCAGCAAGCTACAAAACAGAAGAAAGAACTAATAGTGAAACAACACAGAGATACAGTACATAAATCATGACATGTTAAACATCGAATAATTTGGATCTCACCATTTGGCACTCAATCTTTTGCATCTATAATAAAGAATCAGAGATGTGATCAAAGATGTGGAGAATGGCATCATAGAAGAAAGTACCTGATCAGATAATCGATAAAGGAGTTGCGCTTCCCTAAGGCTTATCAGCTGGCTCTCATCAACATCTAGAAAACAATTCAAGCCATCAATTGGTGCAATCATTAGCTTAGTACTTATTCTTAAGTATGTAACACAGCCAACAAAAAGGAGACCGAAGTGGAACAATATACAGTTTTAAGAGGTCATGGCGAGAAAAAATAAACTACACTGTGAATAGATAACAATAATAACAAATGTATAGAACTACCCAGTTGAATAGGATCTACATAGAATGCCTTAATTATCAGAAAATCTTCAGGGTGTGTAAACAAAGGTATCCCACAAAGGAGTATATGTTTTTCGATATGCTGCTTATCGCAATAGTCATGTCAGCATAATCTAGAAACTTGAGAAAAATCAAGAGCAAACAAAGGCTTATAAAGCAGACTACAGAAAAAACTAATAAAAGTTTTTTACTTATTGACATTGTCAGAGATCTGCAAACCATATTTAACAGTGTGCTACCTTGGGAAATTGGTGCAAGCTTGAAAGCATACAATCTTTGGGCATTGTCCCGGACAGCAACCTCTACCTGATAGACAAGAATTTGAGGTTATAGGATATAAAACACGAGCAACAAGTTTTAAACAACTGTGGTCAAGCAGTAAAGACATGACAAGTCACAGTGTAGACAATTGGCAATAAAAAAATAATGAAAATAGATGCTACCTGAGAATCAGTGACCTTGAACACACGTTTCCAAGGTAACAAGAAACCAGATGCTTCTCCAAACACAAGATTTGAGACATAAACCAGCTTCTGAAAGGCCTGCACTAGAAACATTTAAATGATCAAGCTCTACCCTTGCAAATTCAAAGAATCATTACAAATGTTATATTGAAGAGACTAACAACACCATACCCGACGTTGTTCCATATCATCATCACGATCCCCAGTTTCAAGTCTTTGCCTGAAAATCCGCCTACCAATCTGAGAAACAGTGGATTAACACCACAGAACAATTAAATCTCCATTTCCAATTAAGAAGCATCAATTGAACCGATGTTGGTAAGTTCAAGCTTGGCTAATCTATTACTACCAAACCAGATCCAAGATTAATCTATCAAATATATTCAGCTAATGAGTTTGTCAAGTTATTCAAGCCTAAACTTTGGCAAATTATACTCAAACTAGACATTCTTCCTATTATCCTATATTCAAAACATTTGAGTTGTTCTTCAAAACATACATATATACTAAAAAATCATCACTTCATCATAAATAACTTTCTTATACAGTAATATTCTCATTACAAAAGTACAGAAATACATAAAATAAATATTAGATGATTCAGATTATATTTATATTTTGAGCTAGCTCGTGAGTAATTAATGAGCTTAGTGGTGAGCTAACAACCCAAAGAATGTCAAGCCAAGTGAGCTAGCTTGTGAGTAATTAATGAGCTTAGTGGTGAGCTAACAAGCCAAAGAATGTCAAGCCACACTTGACTTATTTATGTTAACAAACTTCATTATACAAGATCAAACAATGTTCTAAACTGAAGCTTTACAAGTAGCTCGGCTCATTCGCAGCCATAATTAAGCATAGGGCGTTCTAAATAGCACTAGATGAAACACTACCTCCATGTGCATGGCTGCCGCATCCGGGTCATCAATGCCCAATGAGTTTTTGTAGTTAATAATGGTCTCAACTTCGTCACCTTTGAGATCTTCATTTCCAGGAGGAAGGACAGATGTTACAAATCTACAACATAAAATTTTGATCAATAAGCTTTTATACGGGTACTGAGTCTACTGACAGACTGCTCTGTGTGCATCATAATGAGCAAATACTATTGCTTACCGACAATAAATATCACAAAGCTCTGCATTGAAAGACTCATTCTGTTTGCTAACACCATATCTGGAATATTTCAGAAGTATAAATAATTAGAACAGAAGTAAGATCAGAAATAATATAATAAATCTCAGAAGCCAAACTGAGCAAGGAGGCAAGGATGAAAAGAAAGAGAGAACAGACACAAACCAAGTTTCATATCAATCAGTTTCCATACTCTTATGCAAGACTATGTTGAAAACCTGACATGTGAGCATGCTTGATTCTATATCACGTCCAACCTCAAACCCAGTACTACATCAAGTATCCATATGATTAGGAATAAATAGCCTTCAATAAGTACTTACAAAAGCAAGCAGCAACGACAATGTACCCATTATCTAGTTACCACAGGTGCTTTACAGCTACTGGACATCATTACATTGCTCCTAGGTACAATTTCCATTGACAATATATCCGAATAGATTTCACGAGTTATACAACCAATTGCGAGAGTAAATATCTCTACCAAAATTTTTAGCCAGTTGCAACAAAAATTAGCATATCATTAAGCGCATAAACTCAGAAAATCAACCATTTTAAAAACCTAACAGAAAAAGCGCAAACAGAAATTCAATTACTTTTTCGCAATGGCGTCTACATCTTCCTTCTTAACGGCTCCAGGACCACCACATTCCACCACATAATTATGCAAGCTAGTGGCCGCAACCTCCGGCACACACGAATTCAACGCATAGGCCGCCCCAGCGCCGGCAGCACCAACCGCCACGGCACCACCGATGGCGGCATTGCGAGAGCCACCGAACCTCGAGCCGAGACCGTATCCAGCAGCAGCCGCGGCAGCCACGATCAGCACGGAGCTGGCAATTCGGACGGGCGGAGGCAGCGCATCGACGACGGACTGGACGGCGTTGAGCTGCCGCTTCTCCCCGACTAAATCAGGTTTGACCGCGGGAGTCGAGGATTGGTCGGTAGAGCAGCGGATATCGCAGATTTTATAGCGATGGCGGCGGAGATTAACTGATGAGAAACGGAGGTGGGCGGTGGTGGATAGAAAGGGGGAGAGAAGGGGGGTGTTGGGGCAGGGCGAGGGAGGAGCTGTTGTGAGCAGAATTGATGGATTCATGGTAAATTGATTAGTATGTGCCTCTTAACCTAGCTAATTCCTTGAAATGGTGAGAGAGAGCTGAGAGTAGTTCATAGGGTTTTAGATTAAGTGAAGAGAAGAGTGGAGAGTGTAAAGAGATAGGAGGCGGAGAAGAAGATAAAACTCGATTTGGAAACCTGCGATCCGACCCGTTTTCTACGAGTTTGAAAGGCTAATTGGGCCGGGCTGGAGCGAGTCCAGATCCGAAATGTTCAGGTAGGGAGGGTGTGTTTGATGATCTGGGCCTATTTTGTTGGCCGGAATACTCACTTAAGTCTTAAGTGACTCTTAACACACCTTTTACGTTGGACTTCATGTTTTGCTCATAATGTCGCCCTTGATCCCAAGAATACTATGTCGCTCTTAAATCATGAACTTTGTTCAAAATTGATCTAGAATATCATAAAATTTGCATTTTGTTTGGTATTTCTCAAACTGACCTAAATGTGATATTTTCATCAAAATCTCATTTTACGTGAGCAACCGTGGTATTTTAAACCACTTTTTAAGTTCATAACTAGTAGGATAAAAAGTCACGTAGAAAACGACATTGTATGTCAAGTATGATAAATAAAAAAATAAAAAAACCTTGTAAGTTAGTCAAATATGGTCGTAGACATGCCGTGGAAAATACCAAACAAAGTGCAAAGCTTGTGATATTCTAAACCAATTTTAAAGTTCATGGGAAATACCAAATTTTGGGTAAAGTTGATGATTTTAGAGACTAATATCCCAAAATATTATGAATAGATCTATATTTTAAATAATTGGTGGAGTTGTTAAACTATGACAGTGACAGAGTTTCATTCATGATACGAATGGCGGCAAAATGTAAGGCATTTTAAAGGCCATCATCCAATGATCTTCTGAACTCTCTTTGATGCTCGGCCATGTCGCACATTGGCAACGGATTTTGAATGAGACAAGATGTACACAAGATGACACTCGTCAAAAATGGCCACATCGCACTACCTTGAATTGGTGAATGCGCAATCGTTAGACCATGTCAAGATGGCCATAATAGAGGTAGTGGTTGACAATACAACTGAAAGTTAGTGTTTCGGGGCTGAATTCCGAAGATTTTGAAATTTTAAAATTTTTTCACTTTTATTGTATAACCAAAAAATTAAAACATTAATCAATACTCCATATTTAAGCGTTTGACTAGAAATTATTAATAATTTTTTATTATTATTTTAACACTCCATATTTAAGCATTTTAATTAATAGTGTTAAAAATATTGATGAGAAAAACCATCGTTTACGAAAACTCAAGCGCTAGCTTTTCCTGAAAAATTCATCGGCAGCATCTGCTTCCATGGTCGAGCATCAAAGGGATTTTGAAGAATGAATGTTGAGCAAGTCGATGATGGTTTTTGACTCGACTTATTTTAACACAAGTGATACCCGCAAGTGTACGGGGCTAGTGTAGCAATTAGCAAGCAAGAGTATCGTATCCCACAGAGACTAATTTGTATCAACTTAACTACCACGAACAAATATTGACTACTATCTAGAGAATCGGGAAAGGTTTGGTTTTGTTCTAACACTACGGAAAGCATATAATGAACGAATAGATAAATAAAAGCAAGTAAACACGGAGTGAAAAGATATATGGAGAAAATTGTAGAACTCAAGGATCCGATGCACAATTCCAAGCTCTTATCCAATCAAATTGTCTTACCTTTTGGTGTCTCTAGAATTACTAAGTCGACCACAATTATAGATTAAACCCCCTCCCGAGGTGAGAAACCTGTAGATTAGGTGCTAGGATTGAAGTCCCCTTCTAATCCTAAAACCCCTAACTCCCAAAGCTCGATTAGGTCAAAGACCTCACTCAAAACCTCAACTCTCCCGAGTTTTATTGCATTAAGGTGTGAATTATTCTTATTTCCAGATTAATTATTTCATCTCCCGATTAATCTAATTAATCCTACACAATCAAATGGTGATCAAGCAATTGAAAGGAATAAACCCAAAAATAATCAAATAACTACAAGAGCAAGGTAAGAACAAAATCAATTGGATAAAAACTATGAAATTAATGCATCTTCACCAAGAATTCTACAAAAAGGTGTTTAGCTACTCATGTTCTTCACAAAAACCATGTTTAAAACACAAGATTCAATGAAATACATGGAGAAAAGATTAAGATACTCATGTGAGAATGAATCTATGGAATTGCAACTTCAATCTTCCGATTGGAAGTCTTCAATCTTCAATTCTCTCTCTCAAAGGTGTTCTTGGGGGTGTGTGTGAGTGTTGGAGGCGGTAGATGTTGAATGGATGTGAACCCTAGGCGGTTTTCCTTTAATCTTCCATCAAAAATCGCGTTTTTGCCAAAAGAATACGCCAAAATAGCGTACCCGGCCGGGTGGAATTATAAAGAGAAAAATTCACCCGACCTGGTGGTCATTTTCGACCCCTTTTTGGCCATTTCCCGCAGAATTACAGTACCCGGCCAGGTGAATTTACAGTGTAATAATTCACCCGGCCGGGTGTAAGTTTCTGGATAGCGCAGTGTTCTTGTAATGGCCATAACTTCTTCTACCGAACTCCGATTGAGGCGTGTAAGATACCCACGCGAAGCTCTTTCGAAGACGAAGAGATTGATATGCATTATGGGCTGATTGGACTTCAAAATATCCAGTAAATATTGTCTCAAAGCAAGACTGTTGCACATCCACATATTTTGTACTCCCTCCGTCCCAGTAAATATGCAACATTTGCTTTTCGGCACGTGATTTTATGTAGTGTTGTTTTGTGAGTAATGAAGAGAGAGTAAAGTAAGAGAGATGAAAAAGTAGAGAGAGTATTGTTTCCATTTTTAGAAACGTTTCATTTTTAATGGGACAGACCAAAAAGGAAAACGTTCATTTCTAATGGGACAGAGAGAGTACCTTTTTGTACACATTCTTAACAAAATGGTCAACATACCAATATAATAGAGAAGTATATATAAACATGTCCAATAATAGACAAAATATGATCAAATTCATACATAACCACCCTCTAAAACCATGTAAAATGCAAGTATATCAGTTTTCTCTTTATCTCTTATCTACCTCACGAGTGGAAGACCGATGTCCTTTCCGGCCCACATCGATGATGGTTCTCTTATCTCTAGCATTGCCTACCCACGTGATGGAAGACCGATGTCCTTTCCGGCCCACACGTGAGGGGGCGTGTTAAATTCTCTAAATTCTGTCCCACATCGACTTGGTGATGATCCAATCTAATCTATATAAGTGTGGATAACCCTCCCCCTTATGAGGCTTTTTAAGGGGTGAGTGGCTCATTTCTAATATTTTGGTGTAAAAGAAATCTTCTCCAACCATGCACCAAACTCAAATCATTTTTGGTCTTTTTTGTGAAACAACACCAATTATGGTGTTACTGCAAAAATTTTGTGAGACAAAAACTCAAAAATGGCATAAATTTTGAATTTGGTGTAAATGATTGGAGTAAAACTATTTTCTGATGTAATGTATACTTAAAAATGAGTTTGAGTTTGGTGTAAATGGTTGGAGACGGTCTAATAGAAAAAAATAGCATTTGTTGCATTTAATAATTTTTTCAAACATGTGAATTTAACCACAAGTTTGTTGACTAGCATTGTGGTCAAAATATTAGTATTTACATTAAAATTGATTTTATTTTAGTCAGTGCGCTTTTATATCCTCAAGTTTTAAACTATTTACATGTCGAAGTAGTACTACAGTCGATGTTGCAAGTTTCAAGGTGCATATGTTCGCATATCACTAAGTCAAACTATATGATTTGTAGGCAATTGCATAACAACATGATTTTCCCGCTGCCGCTAAAAATGAGCTAGATTAATGTAGATAGAAATTAGAGATTTCCTAATTTACAAAGGTGTGAAAGGAAAGGTTAGATGGAAAATAGTCAGCCTAGCACGGCACAAAATGATGGACACATGAAACGGTAAGAATACGTGTTGGTTTATGTGGACGTTACATCTCCCACTAATCCAACTTAATTAGTGTTCACAACCAATAACAATAAATCTTGTCTTAATTCGCCACAATACTACCATTAATGGCAAAGGCTGGTGGCCGCTACAACTCCACACTTCTTTACTACACACCACAAATTTATTAGATGCATATCATATGTTGGGCTCAACATCTTCCATGTTACCACCCTACCTATTGTTTTATATTTATGCCATGGCATCTTAATTACTCTATATTGGGCTGCTACTTAATTAATATCTCTATTTTTTAAGTTTAAATTATACACGCGTCGATTTCCAAGTATTAAATTGACTCTAACAAATCATAATTAATTCACAAACCCTTAAATCTCTAAAAACATGCATGCATTTTTGGTCATTTGGATATTTTTCTTATGTAGTATTTTCATGTTAAAGTAATGTGTTGTGTACAAATGAGCTTGTCTCATACGTGTAACACAGATTAATGAAGTACTAAAATATACTAGCACATGTTACATGGAAAAATCTGGCTCGGTTTTCATGTTGATTTCTATGATATTCAAATGTATGAGCTCACCCACTTTAATGAATTAAATATATTAGGTCGATGTCGTTTTTCGGAAATAGCGTCAAGTGTGTAAGAATGGGACATCGACTGGATTATTGTATCCAGCTTGATTTAATTTATTGAACGAATAAACATAGTATATTTTGTGTAGCACCATCACATGCAAACAAGCAACATACGTAACTAGAGTACTGGTATGATATACTATTGGTATTTCATAAACTATATATATATATGAATATAATTGTACTAAAATGACAATAGTATATCATAAACTATATATATATATGAATATAATTGTACTAAAATGACACCCTATCATCAGTGAGAATCCTTAGATTTAGAGCAGATTCAATCTTAGTTTGTCACGTGACAGACTTGTTTGCCTATGTATCCCAGATTGCTTGTTATCTCAGATTTCATATCGCAGATTGCTTGCCTAAGTGTCACTTTAAGAGTGGTGTCACTCTAACGCACCCCCTATACATGTGGAGATAGGAGTTGCATGTATCAACTCAATCTTATTGCAGAACATTAAACCAAAATACGAAGATAATTTTTAGGTATCGCTTAGGTTATTGTTAGTTTAATTTTAGATAATTTTATAAGAATGACCTAAAATGAATTTAAAATAACCTTAAATTTGGATTTTTTTTAAATAACCTAAAAACTGACTAATAATTACACCCATATAAAATGCATAATTTTTTTTTTACCTCAGATTGGAAAATCCGATTATCAAGATTTGGCATGCGTTTTGTATTAAGATCATTTCTTATTTTGTTAAAAGTCCTATACACGTGATTGCATATGCATGTTGATATTTGGTTATCTTATAAAAACATTAAAACAATTAACTTTTCTTTCATACTCAAAGAAGAGATGGGATAAATCGAAGGTAAATCAAATTAGAATTTGATTAAAAGCCACTCTAACGTGTCATTAACCGGTGCCATAAATAACCAGCCATTAGTGACCACTGAATTACTACCATAAATGACCAGCCATTAGTAACCACAAAATTATTGATTCAGTGGTCACTAATGGTTGGTTATTTATGGCACCGGTCCATGACATGTTAGCGTGGCTTTTAATCAAATTCCAACTAATAATTTGATTTACCTTTGATGGATTTTAATTAGGTACGCGAGCGGTCATGGGAGTTTTTTCTTTAAATAATCAATCAATCGGGTTGCTCATCTATAGTCTTCTCCAAATTAATTTCTTTTAAGTTCTAGTAACTCTGTTATTCAAAAAAAAAGTTATTTCCCTTAGTAGTTAATTTCTTCGTTTCTCTATATGTAATTTTCATGTCCGACCTTTTGGTTTCATTAAACGCCAAAAAATCACCCCTCACATATTTATATCAACAACCCACTTGATAATTAAGTTGAGACTTATTAGAACCAATCTTTTCGTTTCCATAATTAGTAAACATTTCAATAAATTTAGGGATCCCAATCAAATCGGTTCTACTTATTTTATTAAATTTTCGGAGTTGATAGTACTTGATAAAATATGAGTATGCAATTCTCCATTGCTTATCATGGTTAACACTGAAAAAAATTGAATCCTCTAGTCAATTAATCTTAAAGTAATATTATCGTGCTACAAATAATTAGATACGTACGTAATAAATACATATAAAAAATTATAAATCTTAACTAAATTAACAATCATAATTAAAAAATATAAAATCAAACAAATTAATTATTAGAGTTAGAAATTCAAAAGGAACAAATTCAACAAAATATAGCTGACTACTAGAGCAAGATAGGCATAATCATGCAGGTATAATTTGTTGTTGGTGGGGCTGTATGTATATTTAGTACTATATTTAAAATTATGGAAGGAAAATTTTATTATGATTTATTTTGATTATTGTGATTTTTGCATAGTAATTTACTTAAAATATTACTCCTATTCAATAATAGTATTACTATAAGAATAAAAGAATTTTTGTTATGGGTTTAACTTTCTCGGAATAACTGAGCTAGTAAGTAACTACAGAATCTTTAGTTTCTTGAAAACTTGCATTCGAAATAGAGACGCCGGCTATTCGTAATCGGTTAGAAAATCCCAAGGACCAGAAATGAAATAAAACAAAAATTATAAATAAGCCTAGATATATAGATAATTGTGTTTTTCGCCCCCTTAGCAATGTTAGATAGCCAAATTCAAGTCATTTCGCACGTAAAACATTTTTGGCGTCGTCAGCATCGACTGCACGAACTCTTACATGAAATATAGCACTACTTCTGTTCATAAAAGTAGACTAGTTTTACCATTTTGGATTGTCTATGGATAAAACATACTATTGACATCACTAATTACGTATATACACGAAAAATGAAACAAAAAAGAATCAAAATGAATTCCCCTATGCATACACCACTCTATCAAAGAAAAAAAAACAAGCCAGAAACATAGAAATAGAAATTGAAAGAGAAACATTATTGACATCATTAATTACGTATATATACACTTAAAATGAAGCAAATTTCATTTGTATTTAACGTGTATAAATAAAAGAAAAGCAGGCCACAAACATAGAAATAGAAATAAATCCATGCATTGAAGTGCAAGTGTGAGTGAGCAATGGCCATAGAATGGCTAACCCTAGTGGCCGCAATCTGGCTCCAATCCATCAATGGCACCAACTCCAATTTCCCCGCCTACTCCTCCGAGCTCAAACGCATCCTCTCCGCCTCCCAGCTCAACCTCAACAACCTCGCCTCCGCCAACGACGCCGGCAAGCTCTTCGGGTGGATCTCCGGCGTCGCCGCCGATCACCTCCCCCTCTGGCTCGTCCTCCTCATCGGCTCCCTCCTCGGCCTCCTCGGCTACGGCCTCCAATTCCTCTTCCTCACCTCCCTCTCCTACCCCCTCGTCTTCCTCCTCACCGCCCTCGCCGGCAACGGCATCTGCTGGATCAACACCGTCTGCTACCTCATCACCATCCGCAACTTCCCCCTCGACCGCCAGATCGCCGTCGGCCTATCCACCAGCTACATCGGCCTCAGCGCCAAGCTCTACACCGACATCGTCGACGTCATCGCCGATTCCAATTCCTCCTCCGCTCGCGCCAAGGCCTTCCTCCTCCTCAACTCCGCCCTCCCTCTCCTCGTCTGCCTCGCGGTGGCGCCGCTCGCTCGCGGCGCGGTGGTCGGGAAGTCGAAGAGGCTCTCCAGAGGCTTCTTCGCCATGTTCGTCATCTCGATGGTGACGGGAGTGTTTGCGGTGGTGACGAGCCTGAAGGCGGTGGTGACTAGCCTGATCCCGAGCTACGCGATCCTCGCGGGGATGGTGGTCATTTTGCTCCTGCCGCTGGTGGTGCCGGCGGGGGAGAAGGTCACGGAGACGGTGCGGAGGAGGTGCTTGATTGCAGTGCACCACCACGACGGAGGAGGAGAGGCGGTGGTGGAGAAGGATGTGGAGAGTGATGCTAATGTGGAAGGTGTGGGGGTTGTGGATGAGATTGGGCCGTTGGTGATGGTGAGAAGGCTTGAATTTTGGTTGTATTTTTTTGTGTATTTGTTTGGAGCCACGCTGGGTTTGGTGTTTGTTAATAATTTAGCGCAAATTGCGGAGTCGAGAGGGTGTTCGGGGACTTCGTCGTTGGTCTCGCTCTCGGCCGCCTTCAGCTTCTTCGGCCGTCTCCTTCCGTCCTTCCTCGACTACTTTTTTCCTAGGTATTTTACATATTCTCGTTTTTTATGGTAAATTGCCAAATAAATCACGAAAAATATCTCGAATTCTTGTCAGTCACATACTTCTCAAAATCTGATAATTGAATTAAGAAAGATGGAAATATCACAATTATCTTATATCTATATTTTATGAAATATGCAAAAGTATATCAGCTGATTTTAAACACGTTACACACTACATAAACATATATCACCATACAAAAGTAAATTAACATAAGATGGGAGTATAATACATCCACCTATTCAAATGTGTAAAGAATGGTTAAGACTTTAACCTATCTATCATAATTTATTTGACAATCTGTCATTTTTTTTATATAAATGCGTTTCATTTTAGACACATGCAATGATGAAAAATGGAGTAAATGAATCAACTACTGCCTCATATTCTGTCCACGTGTGATTGATTATAAACACAAATTAAGGAGTAGTATACGCATGTTCCTTCTCTTCCTTTCTTAATACGCCATAATAGCCGCATATTACTTAAATTGACTTGATTATGTACACAAAATCTGAATTTATAAAAAGCCCAATTATTTCTAGGCTATATTATCATATAAAATTATTCTTCGAAACATAGTATATTGGTGCCAAATTCTAGGTTTAAATGCTCAATGTGTCAGCATGAGTTAGTTGGTAAATTAATTGAGCCAATTTATTTGGTTGTATGTGTGTGGTTCCACCACCTTGAGGGAAATGAAAAGTCAAATATATCGACTACTAGCCTCTCTGTTTCAAGATAAAGATTTATGGCATAATTTATGTTAGCAGATACATATTCTTGTACATGAGTTATGATGAGTGGTGATGAATTAATGTAGGAGTAAGCGGTTGGTGAGTAGAGCCGGAGCCATGGGAGTGATGATGGGTCCAATGTGCGGAGCTTTTTTCCTGCTATTGAATGGACAAGACGTGTCTTTATATGTGGGCACGGGCGTTATAGGCATATGCACAGGCGCGATTACATCAATTTCTGTTTCGACAACTGCAGAATTGTTTGGAACTAAGAATTTCGGAGTGAATCACAATATTCTTGTGTCAAATATTCCAATAGGTTCCTTCTTGTTTGGAGATTTTGCTGCACTTCTCTACAATAAAGCAAGAAATCATAATTCATCACTTTGCATGGGACAAAATTGCTACAACACCACTTTTATTTTATGGGGTTCTTTGTGTTGTTTTGGGACTTTTTTGGCTTTTGTCCTCCATTTACGAACCAAGAAATTATTATGCTCACCTAAGCATACTACACAGAGCGTAGCTTAGTGATCAGATTTTGTAACACATATAGGCACTTAGTTTTCTAATCTATTTTATTGGTCAATGTAAATGATAGATATGATCAAATATTGAATATTGATGTTCGATATGTGACGGTTCAACACAATTTAGAAGTACTATTTATTTGATTACATTGTAAAAAGGTAAAGATATATGTACTGTTACACAAAAACGAACATTAGATTACTGTGTTGGCAGCAAGATGAAAATGAAATTACTGATTCGTCCCCTTATTATTAATGAATCTTCCCAATAAATTTAATGATATGGTCGTGTAATTTATTGCACCTGCAAAGACATGAAATTTATCTAGATTCACACTTTGAATGTGTCAATGTTTACAGTGTAATCAATTATGTGCATAGCAGTGAATTATACTGACGATAATCAGAGTACTAATAATAAAAACATACTACTCCAGTATTTACTATAGTATTTAGTGTGTTGGATCAATAAATGACTTGCACCGAATGACCGAATATACAAATTCTGCATTGAGCTTAGAAACGAGTACAACTTTATTAGTCATGCAACAACTTAATTTTGTCACAATGCACATACTCCATATTTAATTCAATCGATCGGTTATCACGTTCTCACTCCAATCATATTTTTATTTGGATCTCTTTCTCTTCACTTGTATCCTCTAAATGTCACATATATTAGCGGCTGTAATATATGAACAATTCTGGTGGATAAAAAACTCTATAATGATATTAAAATTTATTGGGGACTGTAAAGGTTTTAACGCAATTATTCGGACACCTAAAACGTAGTAGTAGAAGTTAACTCTTAATTAAAAAAATTTTAAAAAATCTAATTTACAATAATATGTAGTACTCCATATATCTTATGTTCAATTATTCGAAAATATTGATAACATAGAAAAATATAAATATAAATACTTGTTGCATAGTAGCACCAACCTGTATGTAATGACAGCCTTATTCATTACAAGCGGAAAATATTATATCCAAAATAAAACATGGGAGACTAGGCATGACATCAATAATTCAATTGTACCCAAAATCCTAGATTGTTAATAATCCCAACCCCCCAAAAAAATTCAGGGCATTATACTAGTATGTCCAAACACATTAACCTGAAATGGCGGTATCCTATCTCAAACAAAACACAACATTTTTTAAGTTGGTTCTCTGGTGTAAGGCAGCATGCTCCCAACCTTCTTCTGACTGCTGGGACCGTGAAAATTTTAGCATTTGTCTTTTGAGAGTTGATGTGTGTCACCGCATGAAAGGAACTAAATATCTCATTTCTGTTCCATTTCCATGAGACAAGTAGAAGATCTTTTTCCAGTTTTCCTCCGTAAATGCATCATGCTTCGCTAGTCTTTGCCTGTTGAACAGAGTGTTATTTGCAACACGTCATATTCTTTGTTTCAGGTAAATCAAGGAAAAGAGGGAAACAAATTTTCCATCCCTGAAGGCTTTACAAATGTTGGAATTTCAGTTATACATAATCCCATATTGTAAACTAAACATGCCATACTTTATGGTAGAGTCAAGAGTATACGTCCCCATAATTCTGCTGAATTGCAAGGGTTGCGACGAACCCAAATTATAGCTATTTAACCTCAAGCTCTTCCCCCAACATAAAAATTAATAATACAGGTTATTCATGCCCACAATTATCTTAGACATCAAGGAAATGAACATAGATACTATTAGTTAAAAATCGACCCATCACAATTACTTGAAGTAGCAAGGATCTGCAGTTACCAAGAATATACTACTTAAATAGAACATTATGTACCCTCAAATATGTCGGTCCAAACTGGAGTAGCAACTGCAACACTTAATATCTAAAATTTGGCTTAGATGAGATGAATACATGCATGTGACGCTGTCAATCAATTCTAGTAATTCTATGTACAATCTCATGTTTAGTCAGTGACTGTTTACCACCTGTACTTGAATATCCTTTCTAATTTATATGAAAAAGGTCTTTATTAACTGTCAACTAATATCATCTGAGTATTGTTGATTGAAACTTTTGGAGTGACTGGTGATTGCAAATACCAAGGTGTAGTGGGAAAATTTGCCAATGAATTTTTCGCTACATTGTTCTAATTTTCCTTTGACCACTTAACTTTCTACAGTATGTATACTGTAGTAATATATTGTCTTCCACAAAATTATTTGATTGATGGAAGAGAAAAAAATTCTCCCGTTATTCTTTTCAACACATAGGATCCAAGCATTTTGATTTTTCTAAATAAATGATGACCGTCATATAGGGAAGCTAAAAATTAAGGGATGGGAATGTGTTTGCTTGAGTTATAGTAAGTTCCTGCATCCCAGAACTACCTAGCACTAGCTTAACTAAAACTAGCACGCATGATCTTGCCCAAGACAAGAGAGAGTAAGGATTGAAGGAAGAAAAAAAAGTCCCTCATTATCTTTTCAACTTATAGGATCCAAGCATTTTGACTTTCTAAATTAATGATGATTGTTATATAGGGAAGCTTAAAAGTAGGGGATGAGTATGTGTTTTTGAGTTAAAGTTCCCGAATCCCAGGACTACATAGCGCTAGCTTAACTAAAACTATCATGCATGATCTTGCACAAGAAAGAGTAAGGATAGATGCATCTATATGCAGTTACTTCAACTTGTAAATGAGACAACATAAGTTTTTATATATTTATACAGTTATGCTCAATTACAAGTGAAGAGGAGCAAACCTGAGATAGTAATGGCAGACGGTAGCGGCCTCATCCAAATTGTACCGAGGGAGAATGATTCGAGCATCAGTAGGAACATCTGGCAATTCTTGACGCAATTTTCCAACGGCAGTTGAATGAGAAAAGGCGCCCACCATCATATCATCATGCATCATTGACCTGAATGCATTGACCTAGAGGGAAATGTTGACAAAAAACATCGTGTAAAGTGAAAAGTAAATCAGGTTGTCCACATCTAAAGTAAACGATAGGTGTGCATGTGTTGGAGTGAAACACTCTTTGGGAATTTAATGAATTCTTAATTGCACCCAAATTAAGTAGGAACTTCTCATCCAGTCCAGCATGAGAAATAGGAAAGAAAAAAGATTCATTATTTTTTAAAACACTTCAAATCCATTCCTCCCAAGTCCCACGTAAGCCAGATTCTAAGACCTTGTGGTACTGTGTACACCACAATATCACGGTATCACCTATAGGAGTTTCAGACAAATATACAAGGGGACACTCTGAGAAGATTAAGAAAGTGATGAAGAAAACATAATATTGTATGAAGTAAAAACAAAGGTGCCACTTCACTCTCGGACTTTGTATAGAGTGTTCAATGAGTGGTGTATGCTGGACTTGACCACAGTGCCACAGTTGATCCATGATCTATTTTTTTCCAGTATTTGTAGTTTTATTTGTAGAAAAGGCAGTGTCATACAGGGTTTAATTGTTCCAGCCCTTTGTTCTTAATGGCTGGAAAGTGAATAATAGAATTTATTTAGAATGAAGAAGATTGTTCAGAGGTGTCAATTGTGTGATACAGTCATCTTTATATAATTGGTCCCAAACCTAATGACTCTTAAGGTCATTTAGATAATTAGGAAATTGACAATGTGATTGTACTTGGACTGTTTTTGCCTATGAGGTTCCCCATCCCTATAAGCTCCATTCTTTTCAAGTTGCTTCTTGTACAAATAAATAATCAAAGGACGCCAGTTTAAATAATATTGTATGGCAATAGTAGTTATTATAGAATATGTTATAGAACGTTATTAAGCACATATAATACATGAGACTAAGCTAGAGTAGGTCACATAACCTATGTGGGATACTTATTCTATTAACATAATCTATAGCAGTAGTAGTGTAGTAGTAACATTTCTATAAACGTGTACGGTAAGACAAAATCAGGTAATACTGTGAGGCGATGCAGTATAATATCCAAAAGTTCAAAATTAAGAAGCAGCATCTCAGCAGGTCCTACTGTACAAGAGGATCTATTTATCTATGTCGCTTGCAATTCTAAAACCTGATTTCAAATATATGGAATGAATTTCATCTGACATAAAATAAAATGTTCAGTATTACAACATGCAGCCTATGAATGAATTAATTATCTTGCCAGGATCTATTAAATTGTCACCAAAGACCAAAAGTTACCTTCTTTTCCTCTTGCAGAAATATGAAGATTCAAACGTAAAAAAGGGATCATCGTAATTATATAGCGAAAAACCAAGTATCATAGCTTAAACAGCCCAAGATTTAACACAGTAGAGTATTCCAAAAGGTGATTCAGTTCAAACATAGTGTCCCGGACCATATAATAGTACATCTCTACTTGAGAAAGGGAAACAAAGTCCCCAAAGTTGTCTCTTCCTGGTCCACTAAATTGAAATATATACACAGCTAGCATTCAAATATCCAGACAAAATAACCACACAACAAATTGAAAATTTCCAATTATATATTTATAAATCACAACTTACAGTAGCAACTTCTCTAGCATGAATGGGTCGAACAGAACGATCCGTCACTGGCTCCTCAAAGTCAGTAAATGTGAACCAATTATTATACTGTTCAAATGCAACAGCAGCCAGTTAGTAGAAGATGCAAATAGATTCCAAAATGCAAACAGTCACTCTGTGAACAGAAATATGAAGTTGAAAGAATCCTCACTTGATCAATTGCAATAAGAACGGGGACGCTAGTCACTTTAGATAATTCCTTCCTCAATCTAACCACCACTCCAACAGCAGCATGTGAGTCTTTAACTCCAGCCTCAACTAGCTGGGAAAGAGTTGTCCCTTCAAGAATTTGCATCTTATCCCTACCCTTTGGCCAGCCAACACCAGCACCCTCTCCCAAAGGAATAGGATCAAGTATTTTGCAAGTTATACCTTCCAATAAAGACTTATTGAACTTCAAGAAATCCTGCAATAAACAGCCAAGAAACCAGAGTCGATATTAATACAAGAAATGGAGTCAAACACGATCATTTTTAATAAAAGAAACAAACACAAATATTATTAAATGACTTCAACTGAAGAGGAAAGTTCTGTGATTAAGAAACTGCAGGAATAACTATAAACTGGACAGAGTCATGACAACAAAATCATTGTAAGGTAGAGATGCTACTGAAAGGCCTAATTTTGAAGTCTTGTGGCTTTTAACCGATGAAATGTTTGTAAAAGCAACCTGATGTAAGCAAGTAAAGAATCGTATGCAACATAAAAAATGCAATTAAAAAATGAATTATAGTGAAACAGTGTCATCTGTAAGAAAAGTGAAATTAAGTTTTAAGATTTCTTACTTGTAGAATGTTTAAAGCCTGCACAGGGGTATCCCACAGATTAGTCTCAGGATTTTTATAGAATAATCCACCATGTGTCCAGTCTCGGCCTCGAGGGACATAAAGCACAAGCCAACCTTCCTTGCGGGCCCAGTTAACAAGCATTGCAAGTACAGTACTCTTCCCACAACTCAAAAGGCCATCTAGTACAATTTGCTTTCTTACTTTATGACCTGCTATTTAAGATCATGGAAATTACTTACTCATTTTCAAATGAAACTAGAGCACCAAAAAAGTTTTAGTAGTTCTTCTATTTGAAAGAATAAAAAACAGTCGATAAGAACAACTTCATACATAAAGTACACCACAAGTGACTGTGTACACACATAACATTGAACTAATCATGAAGAAAAATCTCTGCAATGTAATTAGAAAATACTCATGACAGTAAACAAAGAAGGGGGAAAATGACCTTTAGACTTAGCTGCTAATGAAGGATCAGCAGCCTGCCTGAAATTATCCCGAAGTTCAATGAAACACCGCCGCACCAACAAGGCACTCCTGCATGATTCCTCAAATTCCTTCACCATTCCCAATGGAAGCCCCTCTGGCAAAACCTCGTTTAACTCCTTCATGCTACAAAACATATCAAATATATTTGCATCTAACAATCAAATTTTGCTACTTCACATCCACACGGGCAATGTGTAAACAGCAAATGACATATTGGAACTGATCATAAAGAAAATGCCATGGCCACACTTTGCAAGTCAATGAGATAATCATTCACTCGCATATCACCACATATCAGAGTTTTAGTAAACCAAAGAAACGGCTTAATCCAAAAAAAAATTCATCAAGCGAAAGCTACATATCAATGCCGAATATACAAACCGCTAATTCACCTTTTAGGTCAGCTCAGACGCGATTAAAATAAATTTCCCGACGGCAAATAACAAAATGAAATCAGTTAAGAGCAGCAAATTCTCAAACCTACATTGGAAGCAATAAACGATTTTGAGTTATTTAATCAGCAATGCACTACCTGAATCGAAAGTAATGGTTGACATCATTATCGGTGAGGGACGAGAGAGACGGAGCGGAAGTGAAGAGAGAGCGGCCATTGGGGCCCACGTCGAGGGCGGGGTTCTTCTCATCCTCCGCTAGCAGACGGCGGCGGAGCTCCGCATCTTGTTTAGCAATAGAGTCGGGGCTCGCCACCAGCACTTCTTCAGGCTTCTTATCCTTTAGATCGGATTTGGTCTGTGTTTTCTTATCGAATTTTGGCTGGGTTTTCTTTCCTTTGGTGGAACCACCTTTAGCTTTAGGGGTTTTAGAGGCCATGTTCCGGCAATTGGTGAGCTGCCACTGATATTGCCGGAGTGGTGAGGCGGCGCCGGTGGTTGCTCGGAGGAGTGATCGGAGCAACATATTTACTTGTTGATTTTTTTTTTTTTTTGTTACGAATAAGCTGTAGTTGGGGTTTTCGGTTTCAAGGTTTGGCCGTTTGGGGTTTATTAGAAACAGAGAGTGGTGTAGATTGTAGAGACGAAGGGTATTCTCGGGAGTGTATACCCTACTGAGCTTAAAAACACTGCATCAAACCCACGCCATTTTATTTAAGAGGAAACTACGTAAATAAGTACACGATCATTTTGCACATAAATGGTACCTGATCTTTATTTGATATTGGTTTTAGTACCATGTGATAAAAATAATCTAAGGTACCAAATATGTAAATTTTTTTTGTTACGGAGGATATTTTTAGAAATTTCAATTGAATAGTACTAAATATGTGATTATTTTTTCTTCCTTTCTTATTTTCTTTTTAGTTTCTTCTTCATTCTTTTTTCTTCATTTTCTACTTTTTATAGTATTTTATCTTTCTTTTTCTCTCTTTTTTTCTCCTTAATTTATATTTCTTCTTCTTTCTTTTTTCTTTTATCTTCTTTTTCTTCTTTCCTTTTAGTTTTTTATACATACATCAATTGCATTCATAATAAAAATCAAGAACAAAATGTCTAATTAAATTAATTATTTATATCAGAATAAAATGTCTAATTAAATTAATTATTTATATCATTATGAATACAATTCACAACTTTTATTACATAATATTATATGGTTCATAATTTATATAATTATACTATAATTATTTATTAATTACTACAAGTTTTTAGTATTATAACAATAATATTTTTATAATAATTACATATAATTATAACTATAATTGTAATTAACTATATTTGAATGATATTAAAAATAAATTAATTATTAATTTATAACATCAAAATAATAATATTAATATTGATTAATAATAATAGTATAAAGAGGGCGGAGAATGAGAGAAAATATTAAAATATCACTTTTGGTACTAATTTTATGTTTACCTAAAATATCCTTTATGGCATAAATGAGAAAATGTATTTGTTTAGAGGATATTTTGAGAAGAAAATTGCATCAGGTACCAAAAATGTGATTTATAAGTACCAAAAGAGATATAAAATAAAGATCAGGTATCATTTACGTGCGAAAGTAAAAGATCTTGTACCATTTATATAGTTCACTCTTTATTTAATTCAAACACAGGTTCTAAAGCATTAAGCACGTACCATTACTTGATTACTTGATTTATTTTTTGAGTCAGGTTCATTTTTATATACTCCACTATACCATTTATAAGTTTATTTCACAAATTTTTTATTTCATTTAGATAATTGTTTTGTTTTAGGGATTACTGTAAATTAGAATTTATAAGTTTTTTTTTTAATTTAAAAAGAGAGCTCATTTTTATGATTGGATTTTGTAGTAGGGTTTCAATTGAGGGCTAAAACTATTCCAAAAAAATGTTTAGAAATCTAAAATAAAGTTTTTGTGACATACTCTATAATTAAGTGTGTGAAAGAGAGTTGTTTCCAAAAAGGGAAATGTGACATATTTTGTGGGACAAATTAAAAATAAAAGTATGACATTTTTTATGAGACGGAGAGAGTACTATAAACACACAACAAATTTAACTTACATTAGTTGAAAAAAACACTTACATTACTTAAATTAAATTTACATTACCATAAAAATATAAACATGCTTATAGGAAACTTACATTAGTTGAAAAAAACACTTACATTAATTAAATTAAATTTACATTATCACAAAAATATAAACATGCTTATAGGAAAAAAGTATAAACAAAAAACAATCGAATAAATGAGAAAAGTATAATAAAAGTCAAAATTAAAAACAAAAAGTTGAGTTTGGGGCTTGAACCCATACCTCTAAAGTTTTTAAAACACATTTACCATTAGGCTTAATATAGATTTTATATTGAAATCAAACAAAGCTTTACATAAAGTAACAAAAACTCTCTTTAAAGTGTGAAACTAATTGTCTTTTATCGAAATTATAAAGAAATTTGAAGTTGAAAACCTATCTATTAAACTACCATTCATCCCACGTCAAAGTCACAATAAAAGTGAAAATTGAAAATCTATCTATAAAAAATTTAGTCTGATGAAGGATTATAAATTAATATTTCATTGGTGGCTCAATTTAAATACATATAACTTTGAGAAAGAGCTCATTCCAATTTAATTACTCGTGGCCCATTTGGTTTATAGGTTAGCCCAATAATTATCAGGGAGCACAATAGTGAGGAGAAATGCATATTTTTCACGAGTGTGAATGCAAAATAAGAGGATAAATTAATTTGAAAATACAGTGCAAAGATAAAAAAGGCTGAAATTAAAAGACAATATATAGCCAGAGAGAGAAGAGAAAATGATGACATTTTAAGTCTGGTGTTCCCACACAATCAATTCATCGCCCAATAATCCATTTTCTCCTCTGCAACTATTCATGTCTTCTGCCTCTTTCACCAGCCTCCTCACCTCCGACCACCACTCCACCACCACCTCCTCCACCGTGAGCAGAGGCCTCGGTGATCGGATAGCTGAGAGGACTGGCTCTGGTGTTCCCAAATTCAAGTCCCTGCCGCCGCCTTCGCTGCCGATAACTCCCCTCTCCGCCGCCTCGCCTTCTTCCTGGTTCGCTATTCCACCGGGCCTCAGCCCCGCCGAGCTTCTCGATTCTCCGATTCTTCTTCCCGCTTCCAATGTCAGTTCCTGATTATTCCTTATTTCTCATGCGTTTCCTAGCTTTTTATGTTTACCTGAGTTTTTACTGTTTGTAAATGCAGATTTTGCCGTCTCCGACCACCGGGACTTTTCCGATTCAGGATTTCGGTTGGAAGAGTAGTTCCAATAGAAACGACATCAAGCTCGAACACAACAACTTCTCAGAATTCTCTTTCCAAACCCAAACGCCTTTGCCGTCTTATAATTTGGTACGTCTAATTTCTTCAATTTTTGTTTGTTTGGTGCTCGATTGATCTCTCTTCTCATAATCTTACCAAAAAACTGTTGAATCAGGGAGAAGAGAGATGGAATTACCAGCAATCCGCCAATCCAAACGATCAAGACAAACCAGGCGCGAAATCGGAAATCGATCAAACGCCGAGCTACTCGCCAGAAATGGCTGCGATCCAAGGAAACGATCAAAGCGCGCAAATAGAATACAATCAGAATAAATCATGGTCTCAGAATCGGAAGTCGGATGATGGCTACAACTGGAGGAAATACGGGCAGAAGCAGGTGAAGGGGAGCGAAAATCCGAGAAGCTATTACAAGTGCACCTTCGCGAATTGCTCGATGAAGAAGAAAGTGGAAACGGATTTAGACGGACGGATCACTGAGATCGTCTACAAAGGCAATCACAACCATCCCAAGCCTCAGCCCACTCGAAGATCGTCGCTGTCTTCTTCATCCGTACACCCCAAGTCCTACTCTGCACAAATCTCCGAGCAATCGTACGGCCAGGAGAGGATCGATTCTTCCGTCGCAACTCCCGACAACTCGACGATTTCGATTGGGGATGATGAGCTGGAGCAGAGCTCGCACAAGAGTAGGTCCGGTGGAGATGAGATCGACGATGAAGAGCCTCGTACCAAGAGATGGTATGTAAATCCCCAATTGCAATTAGGGTTTATATTTAATTAGGCTAATTTTGATGGTGTGTTTGGCAGGAAATGCGAGAGTGAGAGCGAATGCGTTTCTGCAGTTGGAAGCAAGGCTGTGAGAGAACCCAGAGTGGTAGTTCAAACGACTAGCGACATTGATATTCTCGACGATGGCTACCGATGGAGAAAGTATGGCCAGAAAGTGGTGAAGGGGAATCCAAATCCTAGGTAACAAAATTTGTATAATTTGTGAGGAATTTGCATTTTTGTTGATGTTGAGTTGTTGGTGATTCTAGGAGCTACTACAAGTGCACGACTCCAGAGTGCGCGGTGAGGAAGCATGTGGAGCGGGCATCTCAGGATCCCCGGTCGGTGATAACAACGTACGAAGGGAAGCACAACCACGACATCCCTGCTGCTCGTGGTAGTGGTAGTGGTAATGGTAATGGCAGGCCGACCCCATTGCCAAATAAGCCCATGATCGATGGCTATGACATGGGAAGCTATGGCTACTCGAGTTTTGGAACCTACGACAACACTACACCGTTTTCAAGAGCCAAAGATGAGCCTAAAGATGACTTGTTTCTCGATTCATTGTTGTGCTGAATTGAGATCAGATCAGTGTTTGTTGTTGTCTGCAGAAGAAAAGTATTGAACTGATGGCCTTACACAATTTGGGTTTTGAGAGGGTGTCTGCTTTATTAGGTGTAGGTTTCGAATTGTTGATTGTTCATTTTTTGGGTTCTTGATATTTGTTTGTAATGCACATACATATTATTTATTTCTTGTACATCCCGAGAGATATAGTATTACTCCGCAATTTTCACAAGGATTTCATTTTTAATTCTGGTCCATTATAATTTTTAAAATTAATAAATAAATAAAATGATCTGTGGCTCAAATCAATGATTAAAGTAATGTGATAAGTAAACCCAATCCTAGACTATGAACTAATCAATTTTATTTACATTATATGCCGACTTGACTTTGATGAAGAGATATTAGAAAACTGGATATTTTGTGGTGGTCCACATTCATCTTAAAACTGAATCAGAATTTTTGTTACCAAAATTTGCAGGATAACTATGGATAAGAAAAGAAAAATCAGACACGAAAGTAATAGCAGTCTAATTTGAATGGGTCAAAATTTTATTAGGAGTTACTTCGCGCGCACGGTGGTGGTGGGTGGGTCAATGTCACATTGTCGCCCTAGCGAGAGAGAGCTCAATAGAAGCTTCTATGTCAATAACTTTTGTTTTTTATATGAGTGAACTGATCTTTATTTTATATTATTTTTTATATTTATAAATTACATTTTTTATAACTGATTTAATTTTCATTCTAAAATATCTTGTAAATAAATCAGTATATTTTTTCATTTGTGTCATAGAAGATAATTTGAACATACACAAAACTAGTACCAAAAGTAATATTATAATATCTTCTCTTATTCTCCTCTGTTTATACTATTATTATTAATCAATATTAATATTGTTATATTAATATTATAAATTATAAATTAATTTATTTTTTAATGTTATGCAAATATACTTAATTATAATTATAGTTATAATTATATTTAATTATAATAATAATAATTATTGTTAAAGACTAGTAATAATTATTTAAATTATGAATCATATAATATTATATAATAGTTATTATTATTGTTATTTTATATTATTTTAATAACTAATCAATATAGTCTTAGTAAAAATTTAAAATTTTGAATTGTATTCATAATTACATAAAGAGTTGAATATTTTTAGTTAGGTGTTTCAACCCTAAAATGAGCATAAAATAATTTAATAAAAAATATTCAATTGAGTTAGTTACTTTAAATAATTAATTTAATTAGATGTTTTGTTTTTGATTTATATTATGAATGCAATTAGATGTGTGTACAAAGCACTAAAAAGAAAGAAGAAAAAGAAGAGAAAAAAAAAGAGGAAACATAAACTAAGAAAAAAAGAAAGGAAGATAAAATACTAAAAAGAAAGAAGAAAATGAAAAAAAAAAGAAAGAAGAAGAAACTAATGAAAGAAACAAGAGGAAACTAAAGAAGAAAAAAAGAAATAAGAAAGGAAAAAAAATCACATGTTTGGTACTCCCTCAGTCCTATAGTAGATGGCACACTTGGGAATTGACACGAGATTTTAGGTGATGTTGTTTTGTGTATTAGGTGAAGTGAGAAAATAATATATTTTTATTAATGTGAGAAGGAGTTTTTTCCACAAAAGAAAATGTGACATATTTTATGGGACAAACTAAAAAGGAAAGTGTGACATCTATAATGGGACGGAGGAGGTACTATTTAATTGAAATTTCCAATCATATCCAATATAGCCAATCATATTTGTCACGAGTACCAAAAATAATACTAGTTTAAAATAAAGATCATGTATCATTTATATGCGAAAGTGAAATATCAGATACTCCCTCCGTCCGCCATTAGGAATCTCATTTATGGGCGGCATGAGTTTTAAGAAATGTTAAGAAAAGTGGGTGGAAAAAAGTTAGTGGAATAAGGTTCTCACTTGTATATATTAATTTTAAATGAAATGTGAGTAAAATGAGTTAGTGGAAGGTGAGACCCTATTACCGTTTATGGTAAAAGTGAACTGGGACTCCTATTCGCGAACGGACTAAAATGAAAAAATGAGACTCTTATTCGCGGACAGAGGGAATACCATTTATATAGTTCACTCTTTTTTATATTTATACATCTGTACAGGGGCGTGAAAAGAGGACGGAGGAATTGAATAAGGCCATCCGCCATGCTCTTCCTAAAATCCAGCTTTTTCAGCTATTACACTAGTTTTTTTAGTTCCATCCTAAAAAATTACAGTGTAATCAATTTCAATTTAATTTTATAAAATCATTTAAAAATAATTTTATATTACTTTCAAATAACAATTACTACACTAGTTTAAACATAAAAACTAAAACTAATTTTTTTTTTCAAGTGGCCACGTTCCTCCTCCATCAACCTGCCCCAATGCTTCAGAAGATGGTCCAAATCACGCACACGTGCCCATACGGGCTTCGTCCGATTGTATGTCATAACAATCTTCTTCCAAAATTTGTTGACACGCTCGCATTTTGCACTGTTTTGAGATCACTGTTTGGTCCGTTTTAAGTGTCAAAGTTGCATTACATGTCAATTATTTGCATATTTTATATATTTTGGTATTTTGACGTGTTTTATGAGAAATGTGCAAAATATAACCTAAAAAGATAGCAAAAAGTCAAAATTGGAAGTCTTGAGCATTCGAGCCAGCCAGTTGTCCGATGGACCTTACTCAACGGCTGCTGGCGCCCATCGATCGTTGTCCCTACAGCGGCCCATCTCGGAAATTTGAGCTGAAAAGGAGAATACGCCCAGCGACCGCTGGACTGTGCACATCGACCGCTCATCAGAGTCCATAAGCTACAGAATGTTGGCCAGCGACCGCTGGACTTTATCCAGCGGCACATGGAATTCGCCATATTTTCTCTCCAAGAATTACCATAGTATGCTGAAGAATTGTCATATCATTGTGCATGACTTGGAGGCTATAAATACGCCCTAAGGCTTCATGAAAGGAACCTTTTGCTGCATATTACACCGGAGAATAATATTTGAGAGTTTCTTCCACTTTTCATCATCGTTTTCAACCAATGAAGGAGTTTGAAGTGTGTATTCAAGAATATCAAGGCTACGGGATTCAACCTTTGGATTTTATTATCGTAGTTCTTATGTTTTCTATGTTTTTCCTACAAACTATGGGTTTAGTTTATTTGTCCATGAGTAGCTAAATTCATACAATTCTAGGATGTATTGGTAACGACTTTGATTTATATAGTTTATATTTATTTAATATCCGTTTTGTTCATCATTTATTTCATTCTAAGTGTGGGATGATGCTTCATGTTTGAGCAATACATTATGTGATGATTTATTGACTTGCAAAGTAATCGAGAGAGGATTTGCATGTTTATAGAGTTTAGTTGACGCTACAATTAATTCCCCTTAAAACGATACTTTTAATGAGCGAGAACAATATGAGTCTTATGTGCTTTTAGATTGCAATCCTAGTGTGTGATTTACTTTGTGCCGCATGGACAATACTTATTGCAATTGCTCACTTGCTTTCCTTTTTATTTATTATTTGTCATCAAAACCAACTGTGTCTCCAAATAGTGAAAAATGCTTAGTAAGAGATAGTCAGTCTGTGATCGTTTTTCCTGTGTTCGATATTCGATACTGACCATTAGCTATACTAGATCTACTCTGTATACTTGTAGGTTTATTTAGTGCTAATAAAAAGTGCATCAAGTTTTTGGCGCCGTTGCTGGGGAATATGTTCACGTTTTGTGATTGATATCTTTCAACAAATTATTTCGCCAATTTGGATTTAATTGCTTTCTGTTTTTAATTTTTGTTTTATTTTGGTTTTGTTTTCTATAGGTTGTGCATGCGAACACGTTCTAGGAAGGAGATCTTAGCTCCCGTTGATCCGGAGATCGAGAAGACTCGTAGGAAAATTAAGAGTGGTCAAAGTAAGATGAGAGACAATACACGAGAAAAGATCGCATTTTTGCGAAGACAAATACAAGAACTATTAGATGACAAAGCTGCGGAGAAGGCCGCCAAGGAGGAGCAAGAAAGGAAAAATAAGGAGCTAGTACCCGTGATGCAAATGTTCAACCATGATAACTTGATAACTACCCCCGAGGATCCTCACATTGATGCAAACAACTTTGAGTTAAGGATGCCCTAATCCAAAGAGTGGAGCAATACCCTTTTTGCTGGGAGAGCCCAATGGTGAGCTCGCGGGCTTGCCGTAACAATTGCACGAGCTCGCTCTTAGCTAAGGCATAGTTGGACATGCTCTAAATGTTATACTCATGTAAAGATATACAAAGTAACCACTGTCTAAAAATTCATAATGTTTTATTTTGTTTTAATGTATTTATACAATTCATTTAGTTATCCAATTAGTATTATCTAACACAAACTGATAACTAATCATGTCATTTATATAGAGCTTGATAGTCTTACTAATTTTAACTTAATACTTAATCGCGAGAGAAATTAGTGAATTGGATTTATTTACAATAAAGTTTTTCTTAGATTTAAAAATTTAGTGTGATATATAGTTTTAAAATAAACGAAAAAATGGATGTGGCATCTTACTATCTTAGTATGCCATATTTACACCCAACGTCATGAAGGAATAATATTTTCTTTAATAATTTCATTAATAATGTTCTAGTTATGATAACAACATACTTAAAAGAAATTATAGTGCATCAAAAGATGACATATTAATATTTAGTTCTTTTAAACCGAGTTTCTGTGACACCAGGGATGGAGCCTTTGTACTAGTGGTCATTCCACCCTCCCATTTTATTCTTCTATCCCGCCACTATTTGAAATTTTGCATAAATCTTTCTATTTTTAAATATAAAATTACTTTCCTTATTTTCATAACACAAAATATAATAATTGATAATGAGATTACTTTTGAGAAAGCACAATCCCAGTAAATAAATGGGACAAAATATTTTCTCACATTGGATGTACTAAAAATTCCTTTAATGTTTCTTTTATCTTTTTCAAAATCTTTATTTTGTTTTCACATGCTTAAATTGAATTCACATTCACAAATCACATGCCATATAACTTGAATTCATAAAGAAAAATATGCAAATTTGATGGATAAAAGTGAACATTTGATGTGCAAGTCATACCTGGAAATTATTATGTCAAATAGAATATGTTGCAATCTCATCATCTTTGTTTAGTTTCAAACTCAAAGACGAAATGTTCAATAAATTATAAGAAGTGAATTAACGAAAATAGACATTTACAGATGATCATCCATACACTTACACTAGACACGATGAAACGAGTCGAAGTCATCTTTGCAATCGCTATAACGCGACGATGAAATATATCCGCTAGCAACGGGTTGGACGTTGGCATACTTGAAGACATCCGCCCCCGCCGGCTGCTGTTGTACAACGAGCACAGAAAAGTGGAAATCAGGATTAGCCAGCATGTCTCCAATGACCCCAAGCTCTGGACACTCGCTCCATTCATTAATCCCGGCCAACATCTCTGACTCGGCATCGTGGGACCTTCCCACCACGCATAGATCAAAATCGTAGTCCTTGAGCGATCCAATAATCCTGGTGGTGTCTATAGCGTCCTTCACAAGCTCCTCTTTATAGTTGATCCTATGGTAACCCATCGTCTTCGCCTTGAATTGGTTCACCATCTCAATCTCCATGTTTTGTTGGGTGTACTTGGCGTGGTCCCACGACCGTATCCAAAGGAAGGTGATGGTGACGTTATGGTTGTGGATGAAGCCGGTGCATAAAGCAAGGGCCTCACAGTCATCCATGCCACCTAGGAAGAGGAGGCACACGTGGAAACTTTGATTCGACTTATGGTTGGTGAGGAACTGGCCGCGGTCGACTAGGATGGCCACGGAGCAGGGGGACTTTTCCATCACATTTTGGTTCACCATCCTTATGGAAGGGGAGGATAGCCCCACGGCTCCATCCATGGTGTATTGCTTGTGGAATGGGAGGATGGCAATGTTGGCAACCTGGTCGGCCGCGAGGGTGCATACGTCGTCGTGCATACTGGCATAAGGGGAGACGGAGGTGAAGTGGCGGACGACCAAGTGGCCAGCGATCCTGTCTGCTAGTGAGTTGAGGGCTTTGGCAGCTTGGTTAGAAGTGATGTCGGTGGTTTGTTCAAGGACCGCAGCGCCTCTGCCCTTGAGCTCCGTGAGGTTGAGGGCGAAGAGGGCGATGGGCCTGTTGCCATGCATAGCATCAATGAAGCTAAGGATGGTGGGAATGTTGTCTGCATCGTGGATACAGAGCAACATCCGTAGCTCTTCGTTGGGCTGGTTTAACATGATGGAGTTCTTGCAAAGGCCTAGGTATCGAGATGATGGGTCGTAAAGGTGTGCTATTAGAGGTCTGGCTATTCCGGTCATCAACAATGATGACAGTAGTAACATGGCGTATGCTTGACGTCCTATGACCTGTACAACAAAAACAACATTAATCAATTATCGAATGAGTAGAGAAGAGAAAAGTAGAGTGAATGACCCCATCCTCGAACAAGGTGATGTAGAGAGCCGCTTCGATTGCGCCTTTGCAGCACATGATGAGAGCGAGGGCGCAAGCGTCTCGAGTGGGCAACTTGTAGTAGAGGGAAATAATGAAAACTGAAAGGAACTTGCAAGTGTAGCAAACGAGAAGAACTATTCCATATGCAAATCCGGACAAAGCGTGGATAGATGAAATATCCAGTATGAGACCACTAATAACAAATTTAGCGGGAACAAGCAACCCAATGCTGAATGTCTCCATCTTATTCGCAAACAAACTCCCACCATCCGGAATCAAAACACCCAAGATAAACGTCCCAAGCCCCGCGGGTTGCCCCAAAATCTCCGAGCCCAACCCACATATTAAGACCACCACCACCACCACAACAAAATGCGACTCCTTGATCTGATGCCCCTCAGGAACACGCTTAGCTACGAATGTGATCATGGGACGAAGTATAAATAAGATGATCATGAAAAATAAAATGGCACAGATGACCGACATAATCACTGCGAACTGCTTGGTCATCAAATAAACAACCAATCCACCAAAAATCAGTGAGGAGCCGTAGTTGCACATGTCGCTCACCACTGAAGCCAGGGTGGCCATCCTCCCAATCTCTGAATTCAGAATGTTGAGATCAGTGAGCAAGCTGGTGATCACCGGGAAGGAAGATATAGCTGTTAAACTCGCGACAAAAGGAAGACATGAAACGGTCTCGGGGTCGAGGTCCATGGTGTTGGTCACCAGAAAAATAACACCCAAGCCAATAGTCAGAGGGGCAATGAAGCATGAAACTCCAATCACCACTGCATATCTTTCCACCTTCTTCACTAAGTTTAGATCTACGTGAACTCCTATTATAAACAAATACAAGATGAACCCTAAGTCTGCGGAAGTTTCTAGAATTTGTCTTCCTGACGTGGGAAATATCTTATCGCTGTAAGCTCTGATCCGCCCGAGACAAGACCTTCCCATGATGATGCCTCCCTGATTCAGATGATCAAACATATGATATTGATATGGACATGGAGATGAAAGGAAGACCGGGGGGGGTTATAATTCTTACGATGAGTTGTGCGCTGATCATGCCTTGCTTAAAAGGTCTGAGGAAGAGCCAGATGAGGCTTGTGACGATGAAGATGAGAATAAGCTGCGCTAGGAGAAGTGGAACGGTGTAGGAGAAGGGATCTCCCCCAAACCATGTGCTTCCCTGTGAATTTGTCATGTGGATAAATTGACATATCAACATTTCTTCACCCCCATCTGGTCCCTCCACATGTCCTAATGTAGATGAAGCTGGCATTTTTCATGAATTCTTTTTTATCTTCTAAGGAAAAATATGCTATCAAATCTGAGAGAGAAGAATGAAGTTTGTTGGCATACTATTTTCTCAAAACAGCTAACTTGATTAATTTTCACTAAGTTTTATAGTATGGAGTAAGGATGGACATGCATGAGACAAGGAAAAAATACCTACAAAAATTCTCTCTATCTATCGTCAAATTGTGGACGTGAAAAATCATTTGGTTCTACTATTATTAGTCTTCACAAAATAATAGAAAAATCTGATTTTCCTGCAAGATTTTTTGTTATTTTTAACCTAGTTGTTTAATTATTTATTTAGAAACCCAATAATAACAAGATGCCAAAATTCTGAATTTGTTTAGAAGTTATGCAGCACCAGGAACATATCTAACCATACACTAAAACTCATTTTTTGTATATAAGACATCTTCAATCATACACCAAACCCAAACCTATTTTTGAATGTTTTTTACTGAACAATATCAAATTTGGGGTACAACACCAAATAGGGTGCTACTGCAAATTTTTTATGAAATATGACAAATTATCCCATTATTATTAAATTAATGTGTTTTAAAACTTGTTGAAAATTAATGGTAGCGCACTATTTAAATGTGTTTTAAGAATGAATTAAGGTTGAAACCCAAGCTTTTCCCGTCTTCTTTTTCGGCAAATTTCGTTAAGAACTCTTTCCAATATATTTATTTTGTTACATTGATTGAGTATTTATGATGAAAGGAAGATATTGTGGCTTGTGGTGGAAGATTGATATAGGACCCAGAGCCCCCTTAAATAGAAGTTTTAATCTCCCCAAATTTGTTAGGATTTTGACTTCTAAATTCAATTCTTTTGGGATATTGAAGTAATGTTAAAAGATAGGTAAATCTTTTGATTCGTGAGTTTATAATAGCTATAGATATATGATATTTTTTTACTATTAAGCATGAATGGTGAAATAGAAGTTATGTGTGGATGGTTAAGTGGCTGTGGCTATGAAACTACTTGCAAACATGCTGCTGTACTGATCTTTTTTGGCTACCTTAACATCCTGAAATAGTATGGATTTATGTCGCGCTCAACCTATTTTAATTTGTTGAAAGGAAATTCTATTTTCTTTTTTTAGTTTTTTCAAGAACGGTTAAATATTTAATTGTAGTTATGTGGTGAAAAAGCTGAAATTTGGTTGTTTGTGATAGAAAAAGCCGGCTCAGAGATGTAATTTCAGTTGAACTTGAGAAAAGTAGCTGAAGATAGAAGTATAAATCAGATCTAGAATTTATAGTTGTATGCATTAATTAATTAGATTAGAAAATGAAAATAAGGAGAAAAAAGAACTAAATTTGAATAATGTTTTGACAGAAAAGTAAGAAGGAAAAGGAAGGGAAAATAGAGCAGTATCTCTCTCTTCTCACCTTTTCTCTCCACACCAGTTTCTAAAGCTCCACCTCCGCCTCCGCCTCTGTTCTCACTGTCCAGCCACCGCCAGCCCACACCATCAGTCTCCTCCCTAAATCCCATTCAATTCATCCACCCTCATAAATTCATATTGAAGGTTTGAGTTTCCTTCCAACTTCTTGTTCTTGCTTTTAAAACTAGTATTGAGCCTTACAGTGGGCGATTTGGACTCTAGGTATGAGTAAGAACAATATTGAAAAGCTGTCAATTTTCTCACTTCAATTTTCAAATTGTTGGCTGATTCTTTTTGATGGAAATGACTGTAGAATGAATTTCTAGCATGATTAATCATGAAAATAGCATTTAATTTCAGTTTGTGATAAAATAAAAAACTAGGGTTCTTTGAATTGGGGATTTTATATTTGTGATAAATTTATGTAATTTAACATTGAAATTATGCAATTGGAGCCATAAGCTTATGACTTAAACTGAGAGATTGTTTATTAATTTGTTGAAAAACTGATTTTGTGAATCTGAAAAATCTATTTTAGCCACTAAAAATGGGAGCATGAAGTGGTTTTAAACACTATGTAGTAGCTTGTGAAATCATAGAGTAATTTTAAATAAAGAAAGTTATCTTCTTGATGGAATTTAGGATAATATCAAGTTGGGGCTGCGTTGTCAATGCAATATTATGTGGTTACTTTGAAGATGAAATATTCGTTGATTACAGAGGACTTTCCGGACAACCTACATGTTTGGATTAATGTTGAAAATTGTGCTTTGGCTTATTAATTTGGCTTGGGAATCACCTTCTTTATATAAAACAAGTAGGAGTATGAATTATGATGAAAAGAATGAACCTTGAGATTACTATTATTTGGGACAGCCGTGAGAACTCAGTTTTTCTGGGATTTCTTATTTAGTTAAAATTGAACTACTTTCTTTCTTATTGACATGAAGAATTTGGAAATACTTTAACTTATATGTGATGTAATGACATTATTCTGTAATGTGATTACATTACGAGCTTCTCACCCCCTATCTGTCCCTTTGCTGAGTAAAGTGGTGAGATATCTCACTTGTTGGGCAACTGTGCGTGTCAAGTTATTATCTCTTTTGCCGGCAAAGTTGAAGTGTTACACGTGGCATGCTTAGTTGAGGTTTTTTTTATGTGTAGTTGGTAGGTTTTTATTGCTAGCAGGTTTGGTGAATTATTTAATAGTGTGCAAGAGTTGTTATGCTTTAAAAAAATGTACACGGTAGAAAGACATGTTTTTAATAAGAAGTTAAGTGCATCAAAACGTTAAACGCGACACCACTTATTCGATTTAATTAATTAAGGGTGTTACATGTATGATATGCTTGGTCCTTACATGCTATGATAATAGCAAGCAGAATTGTCGATTACACAAGATCATAAATGTATGCATGCAAATTTTGCGTTATTGTCATGTAATCATAATCTAACCTTGCTCACATTTCTACCTTTCAGGATTATAATTCTAAATTCACTTGAGGGATAGAAACCAGTAAGAATTCCATATGTGATACTTGCAGAATGGCGAATGCCATTTTCTGCAATTACATCCGGCAGTTGCAGAGATATGCACCTAGCATCTCCTCGATCTTCATTGTTGTTGAAACTCCAAAAGCTTCTTGTTCATACTCATCAGCACCCATTAATCGTAATCAAGAAGATGAACGAGAGTATGGATACAGACAATACGACCGTGAGCCAAAGGAGAAAGCAGAACCTTCTATTGGTTCTCCAGCTCGAATCCAAAAGTTGATAGCTTCTCAAACAGATCCACTTCTGGCAAAGGAAATCTTTGACTTGGCTTCACGTCAGCCCAACTTCCGCCATTCCTATGCTACCTATCACACCCTTATTCTCAAACTGGGCCGCTCTCGCCATTTCTCTCTCATGAATGCGGTTATCTCAAGCCTCAAGTCTCTTGATTATTCCATTTCCCCTTCTCTCTTTACCCACATCATCCAAATATATGGTGATGCAAACCAACCGGAGAAAGCTCTCAAAACATTCTATACAATTCTTGAATTCAATATTAAGCCCCGTCAGAAACACCTCAACTGCATCCTCGAAATCCTTGTTGCTAACAGTAACTTCCTCCGCGCTGCATTTGACCTGTTCCGGGCTGCCCACAGATATGGAGTCTCCCCCAACACAAATTCCTACAAAATAATGATGCGAGCCTTTTGCCTGAATGGCGACTTGAGCATTGCATATACTTTGTTCAATCACATGTTTAAGCGTGATGTTCTTCCTGATGTAGAGTCATATCGGATTCTAATGCAAGCACTGTGCAGGAAGAGTCAGGTGAATAAAGCTGTTGATTTACTGGAGGACATGCTAAACAAAGGGTTTGTGCCCGACAGTTTAAGCTACACTACTCTTTTGAATAGCTTGTGCAGGAAGAAAAAGCTGAAGGAGGCGTACAAGCTTCTTTGTCGGATGAAAATAAAGGGATGCAATCCTGATATTGTCCATTATAATACAGTTATCTCAGGTTATTGCAAAGTAGGGTGTGCTGCTGATGCCTGTAAGGTTCTTGATGACATGTCTTCAAATGGGTGCTTACCAAATTTGTTATCATATCAAAATATAGTGGGGGGCTTGTGCAATCAGGGCATGTACGACGAGGCCAAGAGGTATATTAAGGTAATGTTGTCCAAGGAATTTCATCCTCATTTTTCGGTTATACATATGCTTGTACAAGGCTTCTGTAAACTTGGTAAACTAGAGGATGCTTGTGAAGTGTTGAGTGAGTTGTTGAGGCATGGGAGCGTTCCACATACCGACACTTGGGCTGAAATTGTAGCGCGGATCTGTGAGGAAGAAGATGCAGAAGCATTAGAAGAAGCGTTAAAACAGGCTGTGAAGGTGGAGATCAAGTCTGATACTAGATTAGTAGATGCTGGTGCTGGCTTGGAGGAATACTTGATGAGGAAAATAAAGAGTAGGTCAAGGCCACGTTAGCCGCGGTTGCTCAGTAGGTCATTTATACAGTCAAGGGAACTGAAGCCCAAATTGTTCTGTAGTTCTAATGCTCAAGTTATATTTGTAAGTCCATTTAGCATAATTCTCAGCCATCTCATGCTCACGCAGCCAAGATGACTTAAACCCCCTCCTAATCGGTCGAAGGTAAAATGCTGCACCAATAAATTTGCACTTCATCATCGTATCTTACCAAGTACTCCTCGTCCCATTGAAGATGACTCACTTTCCTTTTTGGTTTGTCCCAATCAAGATGACTCATTGCTTAAAATGGAAACCCCTTTATCTCTACTTTATTCCTTCTCTCTTACTTTACCCTCTCCACTTAACACACAAAATAAAGTTGCATAAAATCCTGTGCCGTCTAAGAAAGGGGTCATCTTCCTTGGGACGGAGGGAGTATGTTACTTAGCAAACAGTTTCACCCCCAAACAATAGTAAGACAATCTTGTAAGTGACTATTATATGGAGCATAAAGCAAACTAGAATACATTGGTTACTGTAATGTATCTATAAGTGAGCATATTCTTTAGGTGCTGAGTTACAAAAAAGTTGAAGAAATATCTGTGAGGGCAAATAATACTTCACATTGGAGAATGAACAAGAGTTGCAAGCATATATATGAGTTATTTCAACTCTATTAGTATGAAGCATTTTGGGGAGTACTCCAAGAGCAAAACTATGATGGCTTTGCTCAAAGCGAATAATATCATACTAATGTAAAGTTCAGGTGGTGTGCACCACCGATAACCATCAATATCACCGAAAACAAAAACCCATGAAAGAAAGGTAGTACAAAAGAAGAAAGCGTGTGATCCAAATTAAGCTGAGGTTGGAGTGTGAGAAAGGGACGTCTGGTTTAGTCAATTTATTTATACAGAGGAAACTTGACATGACATGTGCCAAACACAATTATGTGAATCAATGAATTGCCAGCTCTTCATTATCATTTTTCAATCTCTTTCAAGTTATTAATGACATAAAATAAAAACATATAAATATCTATGGTTTCTCTCCATCGCGTACCTGATTTTGGTACAAACATTGACTATTGTGCTCAATATCAATAAAGGGTAGTACGTTTACATAATTTGATTTGGTGAAAGGGTTTCAATTGAATATACAACTTCATATTAAATCGAATTTATACAGGTCATTACATTATACCGGCTAATAATCGTGTTCAACCAAATTCTTCCATCCAAAACTTAATTTATTACCACATACATTTAGTTCGACCATTTTCAACATTGTACTTTCCAAGTATTACCACATATTTTGGTCCCGGCAATGTTATTAATGGTTTAACTTATCGTAATTCCATGTCTAACCTGGCCCTCACTTCCAAGAACTTAAATCAAAATCCAATGTATATAGACTATAGTTATTATTTGAAGTGGGCTACTCGTTAGCATCACTCAATAGTAAATACTACTCCCTCCGTCCCATTGAAGATAACTCACTTTCCTTTTTAGTTTGTCTCAATCAAGATGGCCCATTACTTAAAATGGAAACACATTTATCTCTACTTTATTCTATCTCTTACTTTACTTTTTTCTCTCAACACATAAAATAAAGTTGCATAAAATCCCGTGCCGCCCAAGGAAGGGGTCATCTTCCTTGGGACGGAGGGAGTACTTAATACCAATAGATGCTAAACTATAAAATATAGGTACGATCAGTTTTAGCTTTTTCTTCACTAAAATCAAGGATCACGCCAATAATTTGAAGTTTTCTATGTGCCAGTTCGGCTCCCAAGATAACTTTTATCTTCTCCATTCACACTTTCAACCAAATCTTAGCTAACAATTGTAGATTTGGAGCTGTTTCTGCCCATTTGAATGGACTCCTTTTCCCCTAATCTCATAACTAACCATCTCACTTCATCCCCTCCTACTAATTTGTCCATCTCGCTATCCTCATTATTCTCCTCTCCATCCTACTCTACAACCATGCATGAGACTAATTTAATCCTAGTCAAGGTCTATTTTAGTGTATCTTAAACTGCATCTCAAGATAATTTTATTTCATTAACCGAACTTCCACTATATTGCTAAAATTTAACATAATATTTAAATTACCATTTAATATAGGCAAGGTGTTCATCAAAGTATAATATGACTGGCTTACAATTTTCGACAACATATTAAAATCTGACATGAACACACAAAATTAATGAGTTTTAAGTAAAGTTTTATTGGGTTTGTGTTCTTATCGGGTTAATCCGTTAAAAATTCAATAATTCTAGACTAGATTCAGGTTGCACATTAAAAAATAATAGTATTATATTATATTTATTTATTTATTTATTATTATTTTTTAATTGGAGTATATTATTCTATCATACACTGTGGTAAGATATATTTCTTCGATTAATTGATGAATATAATTATTTTAGGTGATTGAAGACAATAATTTGAAAATTAATAACTGCACAGTTGTAGAGCTATCATCGGCGGCTAATGCTCCGATCAAACATATGTGATGAATGATTATTTGAGATAAGTGCCAGCTAAACCATGATTACTTTCCGTGTAAGAAGTCATATTAATTAGGGACACCATTATTAATGTTTTTGTTTGCTCCTACATCCCAAAACACAACTCCTATTTTAAACTTCCAAAATAAAATTTACTTTTAATTCACAAACTCTATACTTCCCCCCTAGTCTATTTTATTTCAATAATATTTCTTTTGCTACATACATTGTCTTTTTCATCATACTGTAATTTATTTTTCCTTTTGATAATTGTTACAGATCATCTATGTTGGGTTCGTTTGTATGATAAGGTTTGGAACTACAATCTATATTAGATTTTTTTGTCAACTAACAATTTTAGCCAATACTAGTCATTTTTTTTAGAAATTACAGACAACACATACATAAATTGGATCATATAATGATTGAGTCTTATGTAGATTCATCGTACTTCCTTATATAAATTTGTATGGTTCGCCGATTGGCTAGAAGCATAGTAATCACTACTTAAGTAATTAAGTAACCAAGTGTCCTTAGTCACATAATCAAACTGTAAATAAAATTAAATTTGTAGTATTAGACCATCTCCAATCATACACCAAAACTCATTCTTGGTGTAGACAATTTCCCCAACCATACATTAAACTAAAACCCATTTTTGAATTTTTCAATGGAATAGCACCATATTTGATGTTACTTCAAAATTTTTATGAGACAAATACCCAAAAATATAAATTTTAAATATGGTGTAAATGATTAGAGTAAAACTGTGTGACATATACTCAAAAATGAATTTGAGTTTAGTGTAACTAGTTAGAAATGATCTTACTTCATATCTTAATACTAGTAGTAAAGATCTGTGGTTTTTGTATCTAAGATATTTTATTACATAAAATCAAAGAGAAAACATAAGTAAATTGTATAATACTCGTGTCACCCTTAGACTTATAACCAAAATACACAAAACATCTAGGATTTTTATATGAAAGAGGGAAAATATTATTCTTAAAAGTTACTCCACATTACAGGTACGTACACACCTCAACATTTTATGGATTCTTGTTGAGGTAAAAATTAAGAAATAACCTTTTCCCCAAAAAAAAAATCAAACAAGAAAGAAGAAAAGAGAGATGATCAACTATCCACATTTTATGAACCAAATTAAGAGAAAAATAAACCCCCAACTAATAATAAAGGGGTAAAAAAATTTGTTTCCAAATATAGAAGTTAAAAAAACTAGTCCTCAGAAATGCTCTCAAGATAAGGCGTCCAAGCAACTCCGGCGTTGCTCCTGCTCCGGTGGTGGTGTCGCCTCGACGACTGCTTCTTCTCCGGCATCTTCACGGCGGCGACCTCCGGCGACTTTTTCCGGCAGGGGCTGAGTTTTTTGAGAATTTTATTGGTTTTGTCGGCGGGAAGCGAAGAAGAGGGGATGAGGAAATAAATGGAGCCCCGTTTGAGCTCGGATTCGGGCGAGAGGATGAGGATCCGGCGGGCCATGCCTTGGGAGGAAGGCTTTGTGAGGACGTGATTCGGGTTGTTTTTTAGGATCTCTCCGGCCGTGACCCGACCCGTGATCTCGTCAACCGACCCGTTTAAGTGCACTATCCGGATCAAGTCTAGCGCCCCGCATGGAAGAACGCATGCCAAACAACACCTTAGGCTGTTTCCCATCTTTGATTTTTCAAAATTGGATGAGATTGATTAATGATTATTAACCCTCTCTTTCTCTCTTTCTCACTCACTAGACTTGTTTGATTTGTAATAAGAGTTTGGAATTGGATGTGATTGTGGAATGGAGTTTATATATAGGAGGTGAGGCCCAAAAGATTAATTTGTTATTAGATTAGTGGTTGATTAACTTATGATGAGATTTATTATATTAATAATGTAGATGAATTAAGGGAAGTACAAATGTGGAAAAGGCCCCCACGTTTAGGTGTTAAGCATGTTTTCGGCAGTTTGTCGTCTTAGGTCATGCTTTGAACTTGTTTTACTTGTTAATTTATGATCCATGGCTAAATAAAATATGCTTCTTTGATTCATAGGTACGTGAACTTTAACATGCACTCCATGTAAAAAGATTCGTCTAGCATTTGCCATTTGGATTATTACTAACATTTGATGTTTGTACATATAGGAATATTGGTTTTAAAAATTATAAAATTGAGCAAATTTTGATATTTTGTGAACTCTAAAAGTGGTGTTAAATATCATAAACTTTTAATGCGAGCAATTTTCCAAGCACGGTCCAATTTCGGCATATTTTTGTCCTATGTGACTAGCTGCATAACCTATCTGGCTTAGTCTAAATTATAGTGCATGAACTGATGTCATATTGATGCTCTAATTCTTGAATCAACGTTGAATAATACATGTCTGATAAGATAAAAATGTGTCTCGCAGATATGTTAAGTTTGAAGAATGACCCGCATTGGAATATTGACATCGATCTAAATTTTTGTGATTTTTAAGTACACTTTTAAAGTTTGCGATGAATACCATAATTCGTCTATAGTTTGGAGTAATATTTAAGATCAATTGTACCGCTTACTTGTAAATTTAAAACATGGCGGCTAGTTTGAGGAGATCGGAAGTAATTAATGTACTTGAATTATTAGTTTAGCAACTAATAAACTGTTGGGATTAGCATAACTTATATGTTAATTTAATTTTCTTCTCGAAATTGTTTAGCTTCAAACATGGTGCAATCGTACATCTTACACGGTAAAATATGTCTAATGAAGTATTTAGCGGTTTATGTTTATTTAAAACATCTATGATAACAATATATATTTACTTGTTATATGATTAAATAATTTGAAATGTGTTATGTTCAATCTTTCAATCTGTGTGGTGCTTGCCATATAAATAGTTAATTATTTGGGGATTAACTAAAATGAAAGAAAAGATGAGACTTTTTCTTAAAGTATTTGAAAGTTTAGGGCTCATTGACGGCCAAAAGTTGAGTCAACTTTTCTACCATTATTTGTTCATTCGCTCATCATGTAACTTTTTATGTAGTAGTAATATAATTATACACACACAAAGGATGTAGTAGTAATATAATTATACACACACAAAGGATGTAATTAAATGTAAACTCTTAATATTATACAAACTCCAAACTACGCTCTAAACTGTTGGAAAATATCAACAGATGATAAAATAATAGCAATACAAAATGTCAACGGTTGATGCTCTGTTGACATTATGTTGACACTGCGTTTGACATTTCTTGTTGCTATTATTTGTCATCTGTTGACATTTTCCGGTACAGATCATAGTTTGAAATTTGTACAATTATTAGAGTTTGTATTATATCACTACCCCACAAACATACATATACTGCTTTTTGGCATCCTAATAAAAGTTTAATTCTATGTTATAATAGTCATAAGAAATTAAGTGCGGCAAATTGTTGACGATGCCATCCTAACCAAATAGCCAGAGAAGAGCTTGGAATCTTGACTTATCATATTTAATTTATATCGACTTCGAATCGACAGTTCTTATTTAATATACTAATATTATGACTAAGTTTCCCATATTATTCTGGATTATTTATTTCATCCATTAATCAATGGAAATAAATAGACCCCATTCAATAATAATGCTTGTAGTTTGAGTCGCATTTATATATTTTTTGTTAGGAAAATTAAGGCTAATAAAAAAGAGTGATGCTAAATGGCCACATTATGGCTGACATAATCAGATTTTTAATGCTCATTTCAATCAAATTTAATACACTTAGAAAGTATCAAAATTTCCAGGACTATTCTACCCTCTGCCTTAATTCATCAACAAATATTTTCCTTAATTTTCTATAAGATATACGCATACTTTCTTTTCATATTTTCTCAGATTTTTATAATAAGAATTTACAATATTAAGTAAGTATACTATAGTATAATATTATAATAAAATTTTAATTTTTTTTACTGTACATGCTATAGTGTAGTGTCATGTTTTACACTAATAAATTATACTCCCTCCGCCCCAAGATAAGTGACTTGTATTCCTTTTTGGGGTTTCTCACTATAAGTGACCTATTTCCATTTTTAGCAAAAAGTCATCTCTCTTACTTTATTCTCCACCTACTTTATTCTCTCTTCTCTCCTCTACTTTTCCCTCTCTCATACTTTACTTTCTCCACTTTAACTTATTTAAATACCATTCCTTAAATCCCGTGCCCAAAAGAAGTAGGTCACTTATCTTGGGACAGAGGGAGTATAATAATACTAATAAATTGTAATATAAATATAGTGATATAAAATAAAATACAGAGTTAACATTTGAAGTTAATGATAATTTAAAAAATAATGTTACGACATTGTAATAAAGTCTAAATAATGACAATATTAAAAGATTAATTAGTAATAATAATTATTATTATTTCCCCCGTTCCAACTAAGTTGAGTCATAGTATTCTTTTTTGGGACGTTCAACAAAGTTGAGTCATTTTCATTTTTGACAAAAAATAAAACATCTACTTTACTCTCTTATCGTTGTGTAGGATTGAGTTGTGGGATTATTTTAGTTGAAAGAGGGTGGCTCTGACTAATTATCAAATAATTATTCATCTAGAATTGAGTTGTGAGATTCAATCTCATGAACCAAATACAATATATATTTAATTCCGAACTATAATTTTAAAAACCGAATAATCCCATAAAATACGTTTTAGTCATAGTATTGTTTCTTGAGGTGACTTAATATACATAAGAATGTTGAAACGGAATAATAAAATACTAAGGTGTTTCCAATTAAAAGTATGATCATTAATACATTTGATTGAAAATGAATATTTATTTACTTTTTAGTATTTTTTTAATTTATTATTTTTATTTTGATGGGAAAATTAATACTCTATTTTTAATCATAAGTTTGTAATTTAGTTCATTGTAATTTTTATTCAATTGATATTCATTTCAATTAAATAACTTGGAGTTTCAGTTTATATATTGTATATGTATTTATGTTTTTATTGTTTTATCTATATGTACTTTTATTTAGTATTTATTACGTGAAATCAGTTTTGAAGTTACATTATTAATAATCTTGATATTAAAACTTAATTTTTAAACATTTGTGTTTTGTATTAATTATAATAAGTTAATTATTGGTGTGTACTTTATCTTTAAGTTATGCATCGTGTTTAGAATCAATACTAAATGATAAATTGTTCAATTCAATTGAATAAAAAATAAAATCTCTAAATATTAATTGAGGTCCAATATATGAATTGAAAAAATTTTAAATTCAGTTGATTAATAACTTTAAAATATAATAATTTAAACATGTTATACTTATACGGTTATAGCCTTATATCGTAAATAATAATTAGTACTCCGTACTACATATATTAATTTACAAAACTACAAGTATAACATATTACATTTATAATATTGAATAATATTAATATATAAAAGTATAATAATCCTATTATATTTTATAAATTAATAATTTAAAGGTGTGTTATAATCTAATGATAATAGTAATAATTATATCATTATTATTATTAACATTATTACTATTATCAATCGTTTAAATTATATCCGAATCTATAAATCATCATTAATTCAAACTATATAAATTATCGTTCTTAGTCAAACTAATCTCCTTTGCTTAAAGAATTTGGTACGAATTATTAGTTTTATATTGAAGAAATATAAAGTTTTAAAGGGAAAGGGCCATTAGGTAAAATACTTATGCACTAACAACTAAGCTTAGTTTTTCTAATATTTTAATAGTGTTTAGTACCATTATACCCTTGTGTGGGTAGCCATAATGTAGCTGCATAGCATTACTCAATCAAAAATTCAAGATTATGGTCAGAAGTGCTCCTTAATTGGGTGTTGCGTTGTGTATCTCTAGACTCTAGTAGTAGAAATTACTTTGAACGAACAAATGGACTTAATAATAAACTCAAAAATCTAGAAAAATGATAAAAGATATATAGTGAGATAAAGAGAAATACAACAAAGCATTAGAAAAAATAAAAATCATTTAATCAATGTATGGAGATATATATAATACAAACACTTGAGTCTCCCCAAAAATTGTGACAATAAATGAGGTTGATTAGAAAAACTTGCATAATATATAAATAATTGGTAATTGTGGTCCATAAATGATTGGATTGGAGGGGTTAGGGGTAGAATTCCCCAAGTAATGCACTTGTTAATGTATATGCGTAGTTCCAAAGCTTCCAGCTGTCTTTGAATCCAACCCCAATTTAATAATGGAGGTTTGTTCGTTTTATAGTTGCATGTACCAATGTTGCAAAAAATAATGATTTTGATGGTCTTATTTTAAAGTGAACTACAAAACTATTGAATCAAGTAATTTAAAAAGTTATGGCTACATTCATCCTTTCTGCCAACAAACTCAAGAAACTAAAATTTATTGTTTATAAATATTAGTGGCATCGCGAATCGTGGGTTTCCTATAGAATCATCCAGTTTGTACTGTCCCCTCTTCTCTCTATCTGACTAAATATCTATTCTAGATCTACTCATTATTTCTAGTTATAAATTTAGTCATTTGATTCAAGAATCTAAATTGGGGACTATATTTTGAGAATAGAGTTTGGATGTCATACTACAATTTATTTCCCAAATTAAACACTTTGAGATCTACATACAGACTAAGTTATAACTATTAGGATAGTCGACTACACATTTATTTGTTAACGTCCGTATTGAGCAAAGTCCGCATAAATTTGTATTTGGGTCGCTCTCAAAAGAAAGCAAATTAATTTATATCTTCTCTCACTCATCCGACGTGGGATGTGTTTGTAATCAACAAACTTGTCCCACATCAAGTATGCCATAGAAACATTACAGACCCGACTTGAAATTGAGTCATCATGGACTCAACTCGAACATGCGTCATTCAGGGCTCGATCCAAGCCTCCTTGGCCGTGAGAGCATCTCCAACCAAATTGTCTAAACTCAAACCCATTTTAGTGTAAATGTTAAATCAAATACTATGATTTTACTCCAACCATTACACTAAACTCAAACTTTTAAAAAAATATTCTCCATATTATGCCTCTTTTACTCACAAAATTTGAAAATAATAAGGTTTTGTTTTAGTGTAAACCTAAATATAGGGAGTACATTTTTTACTCAAAAATAAAAAATGGGATTGATTTAAGGTATCGTTGGCGCTAATTGCCTACCTCATTTTAAGTTTTAGTATACCATTGGAGACAGTTTGATACCATTAGTTAGGACTGTCGACTGCACATTAGTTTAATATTGTTCATTTTAGGCTAAGTTAGCCTGCAAAAATTTAGTTTTAAGCCACTTTTAAAAGACCTTAAACTAACTAAAGTTGAACACCATTTATAGAACTTTCAAATTCCCTCCCTCTCCTAATGTGATTATAAACCAACCATATTTTCCATGTAAATTTCATTTGGTGTCTCGTTATCTTTGCGGCGTTTGTTCAGTTAGCACAATGTAACTTAGTCTTGAATATGCTACAAATTTGTCATTTGAAATACCCAAAATTTCCAAGATGTTTTATGGAGTATGATATATTTGTATTCATGTATCTGTGTACTCACTAGGGTAACTTCATTTTGATGTGAAGATTCATAAATCATTATGATTCATAATTTCGTTTAATTGACAGGCCAGGGGAAAGGCAGACTGAAAATATAATATAAAGAAAAACGAATTAAATGTACGAGTTAGTGAAATATATTCATCTTAATTTATTAATCAAGGATATAAATTTGGAGTATGTAATTATCAATTCCATGAAGCTTCGTAGCAATTAGGCTGCCGGCGCACCGACCAGAGGACTCATCATTAGGCATCAATTTCTTTATTAAAAAGAAAACACAAAAAATTTAAATCTAAGGAAATAATTATTCAAGGAATTAATAGCACGAGCTCAGATTCTAAATCCAAATTTCAATTATTAGCTCTTGTCTTATACAGCTCAGCAAGCCCAGCCTTATTTATCATCATCGTTTTAATTTGGAAATGTACCAACATTAAACCAAACCTATATATAGTGTTTGTGGGGTTTCAATTCTAAAACACATTTTAGATATCCATTGAAATAAACTTCACAAACCTAATTAACTTCAAATATTCTACGCTCGTGTTTGAAGTCATTTTTATAATTCTAAAATTTGGATTCAAATGATACGTAAAAAATTATTCTCACCAATGACATAGTTTTTGCAAAACCAATCTCCACTAAGAAATCTTAGGCGTAGTGTAGTAGTACTATTTGTCAATATATTTCTATTGCTACTTGGAATATTAGAGCATCCGCAACGCTGCCTCGTTGCGGTCTCGGTCTCGTCGAGACGAGTCTCGGTCTCGTCTCGACGAGACCGAGACCGCAACGAGGCAGCGTTGCGGATGCTCTAATATTCCAAGTAGCAATAGAAATATATTGACAAATAGTACTACTTCACTACGCCTAAGATTTCTTAGTGGAGATTGGTTTTGCAAAAACTATGTCATTGGTGAGAATAATTTTTTACGTATCATTTGAATCCAAATTTTAGAATTATAAAAATGACTTCAAACACGAGCGTAGAATATTTGAAGTTAATTAGGTTTGTGAAGTACGACGAGACGAGATGGCATCGAGACAGCGTTGCGGCTCCCGTCTCGTCGAGATGTCTCGACGCCCGACGCGTCCCAGCGAGGCACACGTGCCCGGCGCCACGTGGCGCGCGCGGGCGGCTGGCGTGACGCCCACTCGCCGACCCGCGAGTGGGCGTCGGATTTATGACGTCATAATTCAATTTTTTTTAAAAAAAATCAGATTTTTCGAAAAAAAAATTTAAAAAAAAACGGTAATATGACCGTTGAACGGTCGTATTTTTAAATTTTTTTTATTTTATTTTATATTCTATATATACTCTTCTCCATTCTCCATTTTACACACAAACACACATCTATTCTCTCATCTCTCTTTCTTTCCTCTCCAATCACTTCTATAAAATCATTCCTTTATTTTTTTCTTCTCCCAAATTTAATCAATTATGGACCCATTTGAGCAAATGCGTCGAATAATGGAAGAATCGCTAGAAGAAGATCGACGTAGGGAGGAGGAAGCCGCCGCGCCTCCTAGGCGACGCCGGACATACATCCACCGTAACCGGGAGGAAGCCGCCGCAAGGTTGGAACGTGATTACTTCAGTCCGAACCCGGTGTGGGGAGATATCTACTTCCGTCACCGTTTCCGTATGTCACGCCTAGGGATGTCAATTGGGCTAACCCGCTCGGGTTCGGGCCAATCCACTCGGGGTGTCGGGCTATTTGGGTGCGAGTTGTTCGGGCTGTGAATTTTTCGGGTTGTAAATTTTCGGCCCTAACCCTAAATTTTCGGGTTTAGAGCTAACCCACGGGCTATTCGGGTCAATAGTAATCTTATATGTTACTTTCTATCCAATCCAATATTCTAAATTATTAAAAAGTAGATTGTCGCAAATAGTAAAGTATTATCAAAGTGATCAAGAGAAAGAAAATAATAGCAATTGAAAATTGAAACAAAATAGATAAACATATCGTTTAATTAATATCACACATGAATCTGACTACAATTAAATGGAAATCATGTATTTCATATAACCCTAAGTTAATTTGAGAGAGAAGACATAATTACCATACATTCTTCATATCAAATGTTGTACTATATTTAATATTGATATTACCAAATATACTTCATATAAGTATATACTCCAAAAATTTTATTATATTTTATATTAAATGCTCAACCCGCGGGCTAATCCGCAACCCACCCGGGCCAGCCCGTATAACCCGCCGACCCGAACGGGTTAACCCGTATAGCCCACTTCTGAATATGGGCTGCGATTTTCCGGCCCTAACCCTATGATTTTAGCGGGTAACTCGGGTCGACCCGTGGGTTTCGGGCTAGATTGACATCCCTAGTCACGCCCGCTATTTTTGCATATCGCGAGTACATTGGCGGCACGGGAAGAGTTCTTCAGAGAAGGGTTCGACGCTGTTGGCCGTCCTAGCCACACGACGCTCCAGAAATGTACTGCGGCGATCCGTCAGCTTGCTACTGGACAAACGGCGGATGCGTTCGACGAATACCTGCACGTCGGAGAATCCACTGGGCGACTTTGTTTGTTGAACTTCTGCAAAGGCGCCCGGGCAGCCTTCACCGCCGAATTTCTGAAGAAGCCAACCACCGCAGATTGTCAGTTTCTGCTCCGTCTTCACGAACAAGTGCACGGATTCCCCGGGATGCTCGGGAGTGTCGATTGCATGCATTGGCAATGGAAGAATTGCCCTGTGGCGTTGAGGGGGTCATACACGAGCGGCCACAAAGGCACCCACCCCACCGTTATACTCGAGGCCGTCGCCGACTACCGGCTATGGATTTGGCATGCGTATTTCGGGATCCCCGGCTCGAACAACGACGTCAACGTGCTCAACAACTCCGACCTCTTCGCTGAAGTTCTGAATGGTAAAGCGCCGGCCATCAACTTCGTCGCTAACAATCGCCAGTATAAAATGGGGTACTATCTTGCCGACGACATCTATCCGAAGTGGCCAACCTTCGTGAAGACGTTCAACAGGCCTGCGGACGAAAAGCAGTCTCTTTTTGCGCAGAAGCAAGAGTCTGCTCGCAAGGATGTGGAGAGAGCGTTCGGGGTTCTCCAAGCTCGATGGAACATTATCAAAGCCCCGGCTCGACAGTGGTTTATGGAGAATATGGTCGACATCATGTATACGTGCATAATCTTGCACAACATGATTGTCGCCGACGAAGGACCTGAGGCGGGAAATTGGTTCGACCCTGAAACCCCGGGAAGCTCAACCGCAAGTAGTCCGCCTCGAACGGGAGTGCATCCGTCTTTGCAAGAGCGGTTGTCTATTCGGGCAAGGACACGTGATTCTACCGCCCACGCCCAACTCCAGGAGGATCTAATGGAGCACATTTGAGCAAAATTTGGCAACCGTTAGATGATCGTCACTAGAGAACTCCTTCTTCTGCTTCTTTGCCTCCATTTTTTTTATTTGAGTTTAAGTGTGCAATTTGTAATTTCTAGTTTTTTAATTATGTCTTTTTTATTCTTTTAGGTATTTAAATTGTAATTTTATTTTATTTATAATGAAGTGTGTTTTTTATTAATTGAATTTGTTGGAATTAAAAATAAAAAATGAAATTGAATGAATAGTTAAGAGATGGTTAAGAGATGGAGGGATGCATGTGATGTCTCTTAGTTAACAGATGAGCTGAAAAGTACAGTAGGATCCATGAATAGTGAAGAGATGAGACGGTTAAGAGACGGATAAGTGATAGTGTTGCGGATGACCTTACTAGTAGTACTTCTTAATTCACTTTACCGTACCTTTTTGTCAATTTGTATGTACTTGGTTTTGCATATTTTTCATAAAAGTACTTGGTTCTATCATTGTTTCTGTATAATTATTTAGTTTCAACTCCAAACCAGATCAAAATATTTATTCGTCGTCTATGTGTTAATTTAGGAGTACAATTAATTCCGATAATACTCCATTATTATATTGCTATAGAAGATAATTTCTAAATTTAATAGTAACAAATGAATTTTATGTATTTATAATAAAGTGGCATTATGTACATACTAGTACAATTTATGTAAATTTATCTTTTCTCATAAAATAAACATAATTTTGATATAGGAAAACATCTAAGACATTTATATCGCACCGCTATCTCAGCTCGTTCAATTATTATTATTTATTTTTAAATATAAGTAGCAGTCTGACTCAATTATTTCCCAAATATTCCATCACTTCGTTACTAACATAACCATTAAACTGGTAATTTAGTTTTCCCAATATAAAATTTTGTTGTTTCAGAAATCACAAACGCAATAGTTGTCCTTGTTGTTTGGAACGTGGTATGCTCAATGCTGCTGCAAAACTTCCAGATTTGAGTGTTGATTAATACTCCTTATAAGCAATTAATGAAAGTACAATAATAATATTCAAATGTATAGTTGGTATAATTTGTAGACGAGACCGTATGCATATCCGTACGTTGATACTTTTGATAGTGCAAATTTTTTGCATCGATTTTATCATTTACTAATAATGTGGAAATTAAATGGTTTTCGTACAAGTCGTAGAATGGTCAACTTCTTGAAACCGGTGTGAATAAATTGCCTAACATGGCAACAAATGCAAATTTTTTATTTATGACTCGATTAGCGTGTTTGGAGTTCAGATGTGCTGGATATTGTCATTATTATTATTATTATTAGATTATTTAATATCAAGTTTTACTACTTGAGTTCGACTCTCCCGTCGATAAATATACATTGTTGTTTACATTTACAAAGTACTATACATCAGCGCCACATCAGCACCAAAATTTATCCCCAGTTTTTAGCCAAGTGCTACATTGGTTTCTCCCTTATTTCTCCCTTATTTCTCCCTAACTCAACATTTCATTTTTACATCATTATTTTTTATATTATTTAATTTTCCCTACAAATGTATTTAATAAATAGACTAATAATGAACAATTCATCGTTGTATTAATCATTGGAAAATATAATACAACGAGAAAAAAAAAACTACAAATAAAAAACGCAAATAAACAAAGATTTAAAAAAAAAAAAAATCTAAGACGGAGGGGCCGGAGGGGCGTCGGGATCGAGCCCCAGCGTACTCTGCAGGTGTTGGATGCATTTCCAGAGGGCCGCCTTTTCTTCAGGGGTCCCGCCGCCGGTGAAGTACAGCGTGTACATCTGGGTCAGATTGGCGACATTGCTCGAATAAGTGGCTTTTTCTAAGTCGATGACGGATTCCGACGCGACTTCCGACGTTGCGCCCTTCCCCTTCCGCCTCCCCTTCGCCTTCTTCACTCCCTCCGGGCGCTCGTGCGGACCATCCCCACTCAAGTCGATGTGGGCCGCGCTCCCCTCGCTCTCCGAAACGCTAAGTCGCGAGCGCACCGATTTCCCGTGCAGCGCGTCGTGCATTCCCGTCCGGAATTTGGGGAGATCCTTCAGCTTATCGTAGATGTTCCAATACTTGAAGCCCTTCGTCGACAAGTACTGGCTACTATACATCCGGATGGCCTCATCTCGGACCATGTGCTCGTTCTGGCCACTCGTCATGTGAGTCATCAAGTTAGAATAAATACCGTTGAAGTGCCCGCAGTCCCTCATGAGGCGCTCCCAATGCCGACGGATCGCCTCGCCGCCATGGTCCTTCATTGAGGCGCCTTGTGGCTCCCGTACTTCGCGGCAATCCGCTCCCGTAATATGATCTCGCCTCGTAGTTGCTGCGCTCCGCGTCCCGTGACGTGTCCGCCCAGCCAGCCGGCTATCGCCGGACTCTGCGAGTGTAAGTAGTCCTTACCCGCTTCGGCCTCTCATCGGAACCCGTATCGCCGCAGCCGACGACGCCGGCGCCTTCCCCCCCCGCTCCTAGAAGGCGGCTCGGTGGGCGTTTCTTCCACCTCGAAGTCCTCCGCGCTCGTTGTCGCGGCCTCGAGATTCTTGGTCGCCTGGGGTTGATCCGGGGGTGTCGAACCGGGGCCGATACACATCGTCGGGCCGGAAAGGGCATTCTCGCCGGCAGAGTTGAAGTACGGAGAAAGTCTCCGCGCCGGAGGAGTCTCGCAAAGGAGACGGACCCCCGTATGGAAGTTGGCCGGGAGGAGAACCCATCGCCAACAACGACTGCATCCACTGCTCGTTTGCTTCATCCGTGTTGGGAATTTGTGAACTCGACTCTTTCCCCTTACCCTTATCCTTACCCGATCGGGAACTTTTCTTCCAAAAGCTCATAATTTTGATGAAAATTGAAGATTGGGAGAAGAGATTGAAAATGGAGAGAATGAAGATTGTGGGTGATGAATGGAGGAAGTGGAGGAAATATTTATAGGGATGGAATGTAAAATAGCCGTTGGGTTCAAAAAAAAAAAAAAAAAATTTTAATTATCGCCGATTATCGCCGAGCGTCGCCACAGTGGCCGGCGATCGCTCGGCGATAATCCGGCGTTAGAACGCCACTCGGCGAAGCAACGGCAACATTATCGCCGTTATGGAGTTCAGATGTGCTGGATATTGTCATTATTATTATTATTATTAGATTATTTAATATCAAGTTTTACTACTTGAGTTCGACTCTCCCGTCGATAAATATACATTGTTGTTTACATTTACAAAGTACTATACTATTGAGTTGAAAGATTAAGATTTTTGCATTTTATTTTACTTGTCGTTTTCCATAATGGTTTATAAAAGTAACGCACAGAATTCCAGCAATGATTCCAAACGTTGTATAAATCCCATACTTTAAAATTTAAATAATGTAATATTGTCGAGACGTGAGTATTATTTTAGAGAATTATCATTTAGTTGAAAAATCAATGATTTACGAACTCAGAGCCAGCATTTTTAAAAGTGCAAAAAAAAAAAATTTGATAAGAATTTCCATCTAATGCAATTAAAGCTCCTTTTAAAGAATTTCCATCTAATGCAAGTGAAGCTTCTATTTATTTATTTATTTATTTATTTTTAAATACACCCTGAGTGGTCATTGAGTAACTTCGGGGTAGCTTGGAAAATGAGATTATTACATTACTAATATAAAGTTCTTTTAAAATATTTTCTTATTTATATACTGAAATTATTAAATTGCTCAGTTAACCCAAGTTTAGATTTGAGAAATTATTAATATGGGCAAGTTATTAGTCTACGAGTAATGTAATCTGACTATTAGGTTCAGTGAAAAAATTAAAAAAAAACAATTAAAAGTTATATGGGCTTTTGAACCAATATCCATTGATGGACCTTCAGAGCTATTGCCATTATGTGGGCTTAGCTCAAGTCACTTTGATGCATATTTGTTGAATTATTTTAGAGTATGTTAACTGAAAAACTTGGGCCAGATCTGTACACTATATTACTTTGGTACATCCAACATTATTAATTTTAATTGTGATTGATAAACCCCAATTAGGATGGATAAACAGTTCATCAGGATTTACACGATTGGCATAAGTATTACTATCCACAACTCTAAAGTACTACTCCCTCCGTCCAACTCTAAGTACAGAGTTTCTAATACGGCATGAGATTATATGTAGTGTTGTTTTATGAGTAAAGTGGAAAAAATAAAGTAAGAGGGATGAAAAAAAAATAGAGAGAGTGATGTTTCTATATTTAAAAATGTGTCATTTAGAGTACGACATCCCAAAAAGGAAAATGAGTGAAATAAGAGAGTATGAAGTGGAGTAAAAATTAAATTAATGGCGCATGACAGACTCTGATTGTTGGGGTCTTACACGCTGCAACGTGAGAGCGTCGCATGCTCAACGACCTGCAACACCATGCTTCAGAGGTAGAGCACACTACTAATTGCTCAAGGAGCTTGCAGAAAGAAGGATCCTGTACGCGGACGTCTACAATCCTATCATGGACATGATCAACCACACACTCAAATATGGTAAGCTTTCAACATCTATGTTACATATACAGAATTGAAATGTAATTGCTGGTGGTGTTGCATGAAAAGAGGAATTTCAAAACAGTATATAATCATATGGAGTAGTATATCTCAAAAATATACACATGACAATCACAGGCATGGTTACAACTTACAACAACTAGAGGATGCAAGTCACCAGTAAAAGAATGTACAGGTACAAAACACACAAACCAATCTTCACTATAGCTACACTAATGTATACATATAATGTGTTATGTGTGTGTGTGTGTGAATGAGATACAACAAACACTCTACATTCCACTTCACTTCCTTCCAGCCCCAGCAGCAGTCCCTTGGAACAAGCCGTTGATCCGCGCCTCAACGTCCTCCAAGCTATACCTAATGTACCTATCAGTGTGCCTCCCCAGATCCGCACACCCCTGCAATCTCCCAATGAAGTTGCGGTATGCTGGAGTCAAGTGCCCCGACACAGATATCTTCAGCTCCTCCTTCAACTGCTCGTCAAAGATCACCCACGACGACTGATTCCTGCATATCTCCTCAAAGGATGCGTTGAACAGCTTCAGCTGTTCTCTCAAAGCCTTGGACGAGGTCCCATTCGACGATGCAGAGTTGCTGTGATCAACCTTGAGATAGCTCAGGAGCTTCCCCCAACAACTCCGTTGATACTTGACATGATACTGCCTCACTTTCGCCATGTTTTTCCTGATCCAGTCGTCTCCCAGCAGCGCTCCCAGCTCGTTGTCCTTCACCTTCTGCACGATGTATCGACCGTTGTTCATCATGAAAACAGAGCCCAATGCAGCATCTTTGTAAACCCTAGATTTCGCCTCCAAATTGCTGTCCAACAGCTCCATGATCCACGCTAACTGCGCTGATAGAGACGAAGGCGAAACAGTCTCCCCCTTTCCGTAATCAGCATCACCACTTTCCTCAAACACCTGCTCCAATGTTAGCCGTGACCTGCACGCGGCGCAGAGGTAATTCATCACGTAGCGAGTGATCGGATGCAATCCGCCGCCGGGGACTGCTGACTTGGCCGGATCACGGCGGATCAGATTATCGAGCTCTAAAAAAATGCCCCTAATCACTTCCCCTAATCTCTTCCAAACAGTAATCGCTTCATTCCTCAAAGGCAAGCAGAATTCATCGATAAACAGCAGCTCAAATTCAGGCATTAAATCCCTAATTGCCTCGTAAACATCCAGCACCTTGAACAACCGCTCAGGCGATCGGCTGCTGATCGCTACCGCGTCTGCGAAATTCAAAAGCTGGATAATCGAGCCCTTGCATACCTCCGTGAAGGAAAGGTCCGCATCGGACGGGAAGCCGGAGAAAACGCGGTCGCAGAGGCGGCGCTCGCTCGGGAGAAGGACGCGAAGAGTGACGTTGATTGCTTTGATCCATCTCTCAATTTCATCTTCCAGCTGACTCCACTGCATTCTCTGCACCTCGTCGATGCTCAGCTTCGGCAGCCCTAGCCGCGAGAGGCTCTGCTCCAGATACTCCCTCCGGCACGCGCCGTACGCGGCGCAGCACTCCTTCTCGTACCCCGCCGCCGCCATCCGCTTCGCGATCTCGTGCAGGTCGCCCACCGTACCCGGCGGGAGCGCGTCGATTAAGAGGTCGTCGTAATCCGCCACCGGCTCCGCTACGGGGATGGATGTATCCTCATCCTCCTCGATCGATCCGTCGTCGTCGGAGTAATCGGGGTGGTGACGGGTAGAGTCAGTCGATCCGCCGCCGCCGCTCTCGATCAACGCTCTGAACTCGTCCTCCAACCGCAGCATCGTCTGCTGCAGCAAATCCTCAGCGCGGGCGAGGCAAGCAGCGACGCGCTTGTGTGCGGCCAGGGGCGCCCAATCGCGGACAGCGGCGATCAATTGGTCAACGGCGTGGAGGAAGGAGGAGACATCGACCGAATTGGACCAAATCGGGGCGTCGAGGGAGATATAACGGGAGAGGCGGCGGTCGAGGGACTTGAGCGTCTGCTCGATTCCATCGTCGGAGAGCTTATCGCGCAATCTACCGTCGAAATTGCTGAAAATCTTAAGAATATCGTCGGTCATAGAGTCGGTGTGGCCTAGGGTTTTAGCGATGTGGCGGGCAACCGCAATGAGCTTCTCCTCGCCGTTATCCGCCATCTGAATAATTGGAGATTGGAGAAATTGAAGTGAAGTAAATGCAAGTGTGGTGGGAAGATTAGGGCGATGGGCGCCGTCGAGGAAGGTGGGAGAGGAGAAAATGGGCCCAGCCCCATAGATAAGTCATCGGGAAAACGCGGTTTCCTCTAGTGTGAATGTGAATGAATGGGAACGAGGAGGATTGGTAAAACCATTAAATATTTCTATGGGAAGAAGAGATAATTACTGAACAAGATCAAATTTTGGTGGTTGGAATGGAAGCTTCTTCTTCAGTTAAAATCTCCATGGTTCAAAACAGATATTCAAATAAATTCCTGTTTGCTTCAATTGGAATACAAAGATGCTTATGCAAATTGCTATAAGATACCAACAATCTCAATTTTAATTACTTACCACTGATAGCGCCGTTTTCTCTAATTGTGATTTTTTTTTGTTTTATACTTTATTTATAAGGCTAAAATCATAATAATGCATAGACAATTCAAAGAATAATGATATCCTTAAGACGGAAAAGGGATTCACAAATGTATCTTTTCTTTCGATGTCATTTAAAAGCTTAATAATTTCAATTGGAGAAATTACTTTATAGCATAATATCTTTATGTTATAATCACTACTTTATTGATAAGGCACTAATCATAATTCAGCCTTTTTCTCGCATTAAAGATTATAAATCATGTGCCCGTTGCTTAAACATGATACACTTATTTGAGCTACAAATGTACTACTATGATCTATTTCTCTTACAATAATTAATATCCATTTAAACTATGTATGTTTAGAAATAAAGAATAACATATTTCTCTTACAATAACTATTTCCTTTTTAATAGGTGTGAATGTTAAAATAGAGTATCGTATACAAAATACAATTGTTGGACCCAACTACTGTGGACCCTACAAGCATCCTTTGGTTGAACAAATCCTGATTACAAATATTTCCATTGACTACACTTTCATACTCCACCTTTATTTCCGCCACCGCTAATGGTTTTAAACTTTTTATTTTGCTTTTAAAGAACTACTCCAAAAAATCAACTGGCTATCCGACCTAAGCTTCATTTTTTAGTTGATAACTAATTATTAGGATATTTTTCTTACGATTGAAGTTTAATACTAACAGTATGTCTCAGTTAAGGATCACAGTAAAATTTTCATAAGTAATTAGTACTGTATATTTTTAAATAAACCTAACACAAACTATTGGGACAGAGGACCCAAACTAAGTCAATTCAGCTTTTCTTTCTAAGTACAAGTCTCTTCTCTACTTTCTTTCATTTCTCTTCGAATTTTTTTCAAATTAAAAAAATGATTTTGCTTACTATTTTTCGATTCTATTGTTTAATTAGTTTGGTGTGATAATAAAATTGGTTTAATTAGTAGTTTTTCTTATGTTTAACTTTAGTGAACAATTGGGATATATACATGGCTCTTCAAGTGAATGAAGTGATTTAGCTGAGCTTGCTATTTGTATATTCCCTACTCGTGTGGGTAGAGTCATCTTATATTTGTGGTTGGCATTCCCTTGTTTTATTATTTGGTGTATTCATATTATATATTGTACTTACTGCTAATTCCATGTCTCAATGTAGTCAAATCATAATTTTTTGAATTATTTCAAAATAAATGAGCCATAAAAAATATTATTTTAATTTTTACTTTATTCTATCGTTCTTTCTCTTACTTAAATTAATTTTTATAATTTAATGATTCCGTCATTTTTGGGCTAAAATGAACAAATTTGTAATTTTAAGTGCTGAAGGTATATTGAATATCCTTGATTCTCATATGATTACTTTCCAAACTACATGTTTAATTCATGAAATTATCTAGACATTCAATTATTCAATATATCTGAATAAAGGATCTTAGGCATACTCTTATATACCTTTTATTACATTTTTTTATAGATGAATGTTTGATTCTAGCTCCTATCACTCCACTACTTGATTCGAACCACCAATTACTTGCACTAAGGTTTCAGTATCACGTGGACAAAAACAAAACCCTACAGAGAAACATGGAGTAATTTGATAAATGGATTTCAAAATGTCTATGAAGTGCAACTGTGCAACTTATTTAGAGCATCTTCAATGGTACTTCGGCAAGAAATCGGCCAGCAGTTTCTCCCCCTGCCACGTCAGCAGCACTAAAAATCCACCTGCCACATCAGATTTAGGCCAGCCATAGGCCAGCCGCAATAAAAATAATTCAAAAAATACAACATTTACGGAATTAAAATTACGATTAAATTACGGAATTAAATTTACGAGACATATACGGGAAAATTCATTAATTGCATTTAAAAAAGGTACATAGATAAAAAAAAAATTACATTTAAAAAGGTACATAATAAAGAAAAAAAACTATCGCCGTGCAATCCTCCGTGCCCACAACTCTTCAATTATATCCTTTTGGAGTTGAATATGAGCATCCACTTGGCGCATGTTGGCAAATTCCTTGAGGCGGCCGGCTTCATCGAGAGGTACCCCACGTCGTACACTAGGGGTGGCCGTTCCGTGGCTTGGACCGGCTTCATCATCATTGGCCCAACTAGTCGGTTGTACGCCTTCGTCTTCGACGATCATGTTGTGCGTGATAATGCAGGCGTACATTATCCGGGAAACGCATCCGACATCCCACAAACGCGTTGGACCCTTAATTGCCGCCCATCAAGACTGGAGCACACCAAATGCGCGCTCCACGTCCTTGCGCGCCGACTCCTGCCGTTCCGCAAAGTAGGCCTTCCTTTCATCACTTGTTTGCCTGATCGTCTTCACAAAGACCGGCCACCGAGGGTATATCCCATCCGCCAAGTAGTAGCCCATATCATACCGGTTGCCGCTGGCCACAAATGAGACGGCTGGACCGACGCCCCGACACTTCTCGTTGAAGAGGCGAGATGAGTTCGGGACGTTGAGGTCGTTGTTCGACCCGGCTACCCCAAAATACGCATGCCAGATCCACAGCCGGTAATCAGCTACGGCCTCGAGGATTATCGTGAGATTCTTTGACTTGTAGCCGGTCGTGTAGGCCCCCTTCCAGGCAGTCGGATAGTTCTTCCACTCCCAATGCATAATCTATGCGCCTAACATCCCGGGGAACCCATGCTTCTCCCCGTGCATCCGCATCAAATTCCCGACAATCTTCGGGAGTAGGGCTTCGAAGGTACCGCTCACCGAAAACGTTTATCACGCCCCCACAGAAATCCTTCAGACATTCCAGGGCTGTCGACTCACCGATGTGGAGGTACTCATCCCACATGTCTGCCGCGCCTCCGTAGGCCAACTGCCTGATTGCCGCCGTGCACTTTTGAATAGGGGTGTGGCCGGGTCTGCCAGCCGCATCGTGCCTGAAGCGAAAACACAGATATCGACGCTCTAATGCGCCAACGATGCGCATAAACAACTCCCTGCGCATCCTAAAACGCCGCCGGAACATGTTGGCGGGAAACCGCGGGTTCTCTGAAAAGTAGTCGTCGTACAGCCCGCTGATGTGCAGCGGCGTGATCCCGATCAATCACCGCTCGGCGGTGGATAAGCCGTGGAGGGCGAGGTATCGCCTCGCCGTTCCACCCTACGCATGTACCGCTCCATCCCGCGGTTCATGTAGGCATTCATAGCCTCGTTCATCCTCCGTTCGTACTCCTCAGCATCCCCACCACAACCACCACTACCACCACCGCTACCACCCGCGTTACTCATCGCTCAATGATGCTCTTGTACAGAAAGTTAGATAGAGAGAAAACTCGTTAAAACAAATGGTGCAAATGAAAATGAAACTAAAATCGCGTTTATATAGTGGTTTCTTTAAAAAAAAAAAAAAAGAATATTCGGCGCTGGCCGATCGGGCCGCCACAATGGCGGTCAGCGCATCGGCCAGCGCCCACCAATCGGCCAGCCCACGCCGATCGGCTCGCCGGTTAGCCGCTCGCCGCCTCCAATGGTTCGGCTAGCCGATCGGCCAGCGCGAAGAATCGGCTAGCCGGTCGCTAGCCGACCATTGGAGATGCTCTAATATGATTCTCTTTTCACAATTTATAAAGTGTCAGTGATTTAAGAATATCTAGATAGACCTCAACATAAAGACTTAACTTTACCATACTTAGTTTAATCCAATTAAAGCCAACTTAAAAAGTAATTGATTAGAGTCACTATCATGATCAGTATTAACTTCCCTTCCAAATTCAGATTATCAAATCCGTATACATTTCAAATTTAATTTGTTTTTATGTTTAAGATATTAAATGTTCATTTTTTATTCAAGTTTTAATGGTATATTGATTTTGTTCAAATTCTTTATCTAAGTGATAATAGTATATATAGAAGATCAGTATTTATTGTCTGAAATAAACCCCAACTAACCGTTTTACAATAAAATCTCGTTCTAAACCTTTCTTGGGACACTATTACCTTTAGCACGAGAAAAAATTCAGTGGTCTCGGAATACCACGGTGGAAAGCATATGTGGTATATCCTACCAATAGTATTTTGACAAATAGATATGCATATTGGTTTCACCTCCAACTAGAATGACACATAGACACACACAATTATAGAAATTTCTCATGTGCATACATAAATAATATAGCTCCTCCATATACACACATATATGCACATTAATTACCATCCAATTAGTTAACGGCAAAAATTTGATTTGATATGAAAATTTCGAGAGCCCAATATATACTATTAACTACGAGAAAATCTTTATATATTAACTATTGAGTACTTTTGATAGGATTAAACTTTATTATTGGTGATTAATTTGAGTATCATAGTTTTATTTATTTTTATATTTTAATTGCTATTTATTACGACAAGCTTAGAATCTATTTTGTTTCTAGAGTTTTTATGGTGTACTGGCAAATTTTTAATATAGTAAAAATATTATTTTGGATCATGTTATTATTATTAGTACTCATTGCTTTATATTTTAACATAAAATACAACAATTATTAAGTTAACGTGCTATAGAAAAATAAAATAAGAATTATACTATATTACCATTCATATTTAGAGCATCCGCAGCGGTGCTCGTCCGTCGCCTTGTCCGTCCGTGCCGCTGGACAGAGCTCGTCCGTCCGCCGCTGGAGCTCGTCCGTCCGTGCCAGCGGCACGGCGCTGCTCTTAGCTAAGAGCACGTCCGTGCCGCTGAGCAGCCATACGTGGCGTGTTTTTATTGGCCAACGGCTATGCCGTTGGCAAATTCGATTTTTAATTTTTTTTTTTAAAAAAATTCATAATTAATTCAAAATAATACCAAAAAATAAAAAAAAAATATTTTTGGATTCCCAAAAAAATAGAGCCGTTTATAGACGTTTTTTTTGGATTTTTGTGAATTTTTTTTTTTAATCCCAAAATCATCTATAAATACACACATTCATCATCCACTTTTCACATCAAATTATCTCTCATTCATACTTTTTCATACTAAATCATCTACATCTTCCAAACTCTCTCTAAAAAATTCAAAAATGGATTTCACCAATCTCATTGCGGAAGCGGAGCGCGAAGAACAAGAATATTATGAACAATATCGTGCCGCCTATGAAGCCTATGTCGCCGCCAACGCCCCTCCTCCTCAACCAACTAGAGCAAAACGTCGCTACATCCCTCGTGATCGAGAGGGAGCCCATGAAAGGCTCTTTGCCGACTATTTTTCCGACCAGCCGCGGTATCCACAAGATTACTTTCGGCGCCGTTTTCGCATGTCAAAACGGTTGTTTATGCGTGTTGTCACCACATTGTCCACCCGCGTTGAATACTTTCAAGAAGGTGCAGACGCAACCGGTCGGCAAAGTCTCACGGCGTTGCAAAAGTGTACTTGTGCCATCCGACAACTTGCTACTGGGCAAACGGCTGACCTCTTCGACGAGTATTTGCATGTCGGTGAGTCAACTGGAATCCTATGCCTTAAGAGTTTTTGCGACGGCGTTCGTTCTGCTTTCGGCGAGGAATTCCTTCGGGCACCCACCACCGACGATTGTCAACGGTTGCTTCGTCTTCACGAAACAGTCCACGGTTTTCCCGGTATGCTAGGCAGCATTGATCTGCATGCATTGGAAGTGGAAGAATTGCCCGACTGCTTGGAGGGGGCAACACTTAAGCGGCCACAAAGGTGGCGGCCCAACGCTTATCCTTGAAGCGGTCGCCGACTACCGCCTATGGATTTGGCATGCATATTTCGGTGTTGCCGGATCCAACAACGACTTGAACGTGCTATATTCTTCACCACTCTTCGATGATGTTTTGAATGGTGTAGCACCGGCGATCGACTTCACCGTCAACGGAAATGCATACCACATGGGTTACTATCTCGCCGATGGTATCTACCCAAGGTGGTCGACTTTCGTGAAGTCGTTCAGCAATCCACAAGAGCCGAGATGGATTCTTTTTGCACAGCGTCAAGAGTCTGCTCGGAAAGACGTCGAAAGAGCTTTTGGTGTCCTTCAAGGCCGATTCAACATTGTGAAGTCCCCTTCTCGGCTTTGGTACGTTAAGAATATCGCCGACATCATGTACACGTGCATTATCTTGCACAACATGATTATAGCTGACGAAGGACCGATGGCGGGTAACTTTTACGACGAGGATGAAGCCGGAAGCTCAACCGCGAGGTCTCCCCCACGTCGAGGTGTGCATACGACGGTGAACGAGAGGATGGAAAGAAGACACACAATGCGCGATACAAGAGCCCACACTGAGCTACAAAAAGATCTAATCAATCACATTTGGGCGAAATTCGGCAACGAGTAGTGTAATTTTTAATTTTTAGGATTTTATTTGTGTAATTTTTAATTTTTAGGATTTTAATTATGTAATTTTTAATTATTTTGTAATTTGTAATAGTATTTCGGATATTTTAATGCATTTTAATATTGTGAAAATGTTTTTATTTAAATTGAATAATAGAATGGTGGGACCCTTGAGCTTGTCCTTAGCTAAGAGCACGGATGTGGGTGTTGTGCTCTTAGCTAAGGACAAGCAGTAAAAGTGGGTCCGGGCCCACTTCCGTGCTCTTAACTAAGAGCACGGATGGGGATGCTCTTAACATGATACAGAAAAATAAAATAAGAAGTATACAATATTATCATTCATATAGAAGTGCATTACTTGTTAAAAGAATAACAAAAAATAATTCTATTAAATATTGTGTACAATGTATTTAATCAAGTTACGTGTTATTGGTGCTTATATGATTTGGAGTGTAATTTTGTTCTCCACAATGGTAGAAATGGCGGCTATTCAATTGTCGCGAAAGATTTTCTCGTAGTTAATGAGTATTCATATCAAATCAAATTTTTGCTGTTAACTAATTGGATGGTAATTGGATGGTAATTAATGTGCATATATGTGTGTATATGGATCTATATTATCTATCTATGCACATGAGAAATTTCTATAATTGTATGTGTCTATGTGTCATTCTAGTTGGAGGTGAAACCAATATGCATATCTATTTGTCAAAATACTATTGGTAGGGTATACCACATATGCTTTCCACCGTGGTATTCCGAGACCACTGAATTTTTTCTCCTTTAGCACACCGAAACGCGATTCTACATAATTACACAATTAGCTCTTCTTGTATGCAACATACTGATACTAAGAGCATCCACGGTGGGACGAATGACAGACTTTTCAAAAACACCTTCTGCCACATATCATAAGGACTTCCCACTGCAATGCCATGTCATAAGGACATCCCACTGCACAATTGCAGACATCCCCAAGGACATCCACAATAATAAAAATTCACAAATTCACAAATATGCAATTTACGGAACTAAAATTTCGATACGAATACGGAGAAAATGCAACGATATTTTTTTTTTAAAAAAGCATACATATTTAAATTTAAAAAAACCATCCCAAACCAAAAATCAATTCAAACAAAATACATGTTATGCCTTGAATCTCTATAGTCTGCCACTAGCCGAATATATAGAGTTTGTAACGAGTCGTATATATAGAGTTTGCAACGAGCCGTATATATAGAGTTTTAAAAAAAGTCAAAAATAAAAAATAGGGACGTCCGTCGTGGCACCGCAATGACGGACGTCTTCGGAAAGCCGCGGATCTGAGGTGTCCGCAAGCGACGTCCGCGTCCGCCTCTTGCTCGCCTAATGGCAGACGTCCGCCGGGACGTCCTCCATTGCTGATGCTCTAAGATGTAATGATTATTGGATTACGAAAAATTCAAATGTACATATAAATAAGTCATGGTATTGTATAACTAACATTGTATTTTTTTATGTTATTTATATAGATTAATTTAAAGTAAATCATCACCAAGATCTCATACTTGGTTTGTAACGCCCCACTTTTTCAAACCCTAATTTTCGTGTTATAAAATTTTTGCATTAAATGCCTTAAATGCTATGATATGCGAATTAATTGATGAGTGATTAATTACATGGTGTCTTTGTGACCTAATTGCGTATGAGAATTGAGATTGAGTTGAATAGTCAACATGTTGAAATTATGACGTGGCTATTGAATAGTCAAAGATGTGGAAAATATGACGTGGCCGTTGAAAGGTCAATGCGTTGAGAAAAAGAAGAGGAAGTAAAGAAATGATTGATTTGGTGTGAATATTTGATGCGGAGTAATATAATTGTGGTGGATTATTTTCCTAATGGATGAGTGAGAATTAAATAGGAGCATTATTTAAGCATGTGGAATTTTCGGTCTCTCCTATTTTTATTTGGAGAAGAAATCCTATTTTTCTTGGATTTAATTATTTGTTTGGGATGATTATCCAAATTAAATCCAAAGTCCAATTATACGTTAATTCCATCATGGGATTTTCGAAAACACCACCTTTGATATCCATGAGATTTTCGAAAATCTCATCTAGAAGGGAGGGAGAAATTATTTATTATATTATGTGATCTCTTATTTATTCTATTCCATGAATAAATATAAATATGCTAGAATATCCTACCATATCTTGCCATATCTAAGAAGATATTGCCATATCCTAATTTAATTAGGATTTATATTAAATTCCTTCTAAGGAATCAAAAGTCACGCCACTTTTCCTATTATTTGGGGAGATTTAATTATATATTCTTGCTCCGTGATATAATATTCTACTCCGTGAAATATTTGAATTTAATTATAGGCTAATTAAATAGCCTATAATTTTCGAATTCCCCTTATTTCTCTCTACTTCACGCCAACATCCAACCAACAAACCTTTCAAATCTTGATTTATTTAATTATTGGATATTATTTTGGCACTCTATAAATAAGAGAGAAGACCAAAACCCTAGATCATAAATCACGCCTCCTCCCACTATCAAAAACCGTCTCTCACTCTCTCCCCACTCTCTCCAAATTTTCTTCATCTTTTCTCCAAGATTTCTTCATCAATTGAGAAGAATTCAAGTTGAAATTCAAGAGTTTATTGAAGAATCAAGGCTATAACTTGTTTCTACCGATTGTCTTTTGGAAAAAGGTACTTTAATTTTGATCTCCTCTTCTTCTACCGATTAATCGGTGTTCTTGAGTCCACATGCATTTAGATTGAGTGAAGGGGAAATAAATTGATGAATTTTGGGATGCATGGATGTGTGTGTGTGTGTGGCCGTGTGTGTGTGGCCGTGTATGCGTGTGCGTGCACGCCTCGGCGTGCGTGCATGTGTGCGGTGTGTGCGTGTGTTGTGTGTGTGGAACACTCACGCGTGGCACGATTTAATGGTGAATTTGGAGTTGTTATTTGAATAAAAACGATATGCTAATCATACCTTGATTTTGGATGATGATATTAAAGATTTATCGATGGGAAAAAAAGGGAAACATGGGAACATGCATGATTTTGAAATCAATGATTGAAACTGATTTGTGATACGCCTAATTTAAAGGTGATACTTCGCGCTCTCAGCGTGATAAACGAGGAGAAGAGAATACTTTCGAGCTAAGCCGACGAGGTGGGCTTTCTTTTAAAATAAGGACATTGTCCTAAACTGATATTGATGAGAATGAGATATGTGTTATCATGCCTTGATTTGTTTTGTCGTGCCTATCCCTCGTGGCTATGCCACTATTGATTTAATCGAATTCGGATCCTTGTAGAGCCGCAAACTCTACTTGGATTAGTGTACACCAATGTTAGACCGAGTGCTGGCGTACGGGTCGGCCGGTCTAGTGACCTGGATTGCGGCCGCAGTCCTTGTCATGTAGAATGAGATATGGTAAACGTCGATGAGAAAAATGGTTGCGCGACCGTGATATTTGAGAAAGAATATATTTTGGTGCCTCGGGTCTTTCTAAAGTTAAAACCCCGATGGACACTTGAAAATGGCATGATAACTATAATTGTGATAAAACTGTTTTCGGCATGAGTCCACTGAGTATGTTTATAGTACTCAGCCCTGCATGTGTTTTCCCTATGTGCAGGTTGAGCGGTGACGAGCGGGCGGCGGTGTTGAGTAGGAAATAATAAGATGATCAGTTGGTACTTAAAGTGTCGTTGTGTCTCCATACATAGCCTCACTTCTTTCTTGGTCGCTTCCGCTATATTTTATGAAAAATTGTTATCTTTGGTTGGGATGAATGCTTTTATTTCATGGGAATATTTTGGATATGAAACAGTTGGAATTATTTTGGAAACTCTGATGAGCATTTATTGCGATAGCCTTTTATTGGTTTTCTTTGCTAAGGCATTATTCTTCCTCTACTTAATTGTTCATTTAATGCTTTGGTTAAATCCCTTTTTAAATGGAACCCTAGCCTATGATTTTTGATGCATTTAAGTCTGCCTAGTTAACGCTCGCCGCATTTATTATACCCTAGATGGGCGGGTCGTTACATGGTTTATCCAACAAGAAGTATTTATCTCAACGTAATCATATTCAATGCTTTACCACCCTCCAATGTAATCAACTATCCAAGATGAAATAACTTAAACCGTTTATGATAGATTGTACGCACTATCTAGGTTGGGATGCTTAATCTTACTTTTATAAGAAACCAACTGAAATATCTTATGTAACAAGCTGTGAATCTGTGATATACCGATTAGTCTCTACATCTTTACAAGAATGATTTGTTTATTCAGTTTATTTATTATTTTTTATTTACTTAGTAATAATAAAAGGCAAATCATATTATATAGATAATTTATTTTCATAAACTAAAAAGTAAAAATTTTAAAATACAAGTCCTATATACATGTTTTTCTATATACACGTACCTTAGCATTAAGAATCAAAAGCCTACTGAATGGAGTTTAAATCATAAAACATTTATACAATTAAGAAAAATATTGACCTCCCAAACTTAAAATAAATAAGTAATTGACATGTTATGCTATACTCCCTTCGTTCCATAGTGGAGTCATTTTCATTTTAGGCATTTTATAATAGTAGATTCATTTTCTTTTTTAATAAAAAATAACACATTTTTTCATTCTTTCTTTTTATTTTCTCCTACTTTATTTTCTCTATATTTTTATCTCTCCTACTTTACTACTATCTTTTTATTTAATATACTATACATATTTTTTTTAATTTATGTGTCAAAAGGAAATATCTCCACTACTGGAACGGAGAAAGTAGGTGGGACATTGAAGCCTAGAAAGTAGAAACAAAAGGCAAATACTTAAAGTAACTAAATAATACTAGCAGGGTTTCAAAAATAATTTCGTAAGCATATGCATGGATTATGGATACATCCACATCGAGTGATGAGTCTACTAAATATTGAAATCATACCTTAAAAATATCATGTGAATGTTCTTTGCGCCACACAAATATTAGTAGCAGAAATCAATCTCCATCCACACCGAAATCTATTTAAAGTACACTTTTAACGTGAGAGCTATCATCTTACCTTTTTAAAAAACACTTTACTATACAAAACCAATTTATTTTAAGATTACTAGAGTAATGATTTTTGTTGGAAGTAGAAGAGAGCCAAATAATATGAGAACTGTGACCTTAAGTAATTACTTTCAGTCTTTCATACTCTCTCAGTTTCAAACTAGTTGAATTATTCTAAGATAATTGAATCGTTTACTTTTTTGACAAAAAATCTATCTATCTCGTACTTTACTCAATACAAGAAAATTTAAAATGTGGGAAGAAAGCATGCATCAAATAGTATTTAATTAAATAAACTTTTTTACGGATCATATCGTACAATCGAACAAAAAAAAAGTAGAGTAAAATTTAAAAGTTGGGATGATTTTAGGTAAAAGATTGCCTTAATGATCTTTTTTGTTTGTGAAAGGGAAAACGTCAAATTTATTAGCGTCTTTAAAAGAAAAAGACATCAAAGTTATTAACGTGTTTCATTTAAAAATAAAATTTGAATGCATCAATAATATTGATATGTTTTTCTTTAAATACCTGTGGCGTGTCCCTCTTTCACACAATGCAAAAGAAATTCTTATTTACGGAAATATTATTTCTAAATTCACTCAAAATTCGAATATCGCCAAAGTAAATTCTCTCTAGCGTGCCACGATTTTGAACATCCAATGTAAGCACAACTTCCAAGTTCGTACATGGGCAAAGAATGCAATAAATAATTCAATTCTTGAACCAAGATAAGCTCATGGCCTCATGCAATTCCACGAAATTTCTACGAGCAAATTTATATATTTAATTTATTTTTCTCGTCAGAATGATTATTTATTTAAATTGGGTGGCCTATATGAATCTCATAGTACTATTATTGAGAACAAGTAGTCGCACCAAATTCATACACAGTCAAACTTGGCCTATTTATATATAAAAATAGAATAACAATGATACATCAATTTTCAATTTTTGCACTCACTTTCAAAGTAGAATATTTGATCTCATGTAATAAAAAAATTCAAACTAATTAATTATGTAGAGATTGTAAGTTGTTCCTACATGTAGAGAAGGGAAAGGTTTTAAAGAAACTAGTAGCAGAAACCTTTTGTTGGCCTCGTAAAATCTGTTGTTGCACAGCGAGAACAGAAGCCGTGCTATTGAAATCTGCAGAGGCGACATACTCTCCGATAACTCCCAACTCGTTCTCCTCGCTCCAACCTGACAATCCGCTCAAAAGGACTGGATTTATACCATGCTTCCTCCCCACAATCCACAAATCGTAGACTTGTTTATCCATGGCCTGTATAGCAGCAATAGTTTCCTCCCCGTTGTTCACCACCACCTCCCGATACGAGATCCGCTCCTTCCCTTCACACTTGAGCCAGAACTGTGTCACCAGCCCGTCATCCAGCTTCTTTTCCATATCACTATCGCCCTCGCTGGTGTTGGTGTTGGTGTTGCCCGGGAGGAATCGCACCACGGTCAGAGACACATCTGGGTTCCCGACCATGCGGTCAGCATATGCCAGAGCCTCTCTTGCATCCGCCCCTCCGAGGAAGAGCATCGCCAGTTGCTGCATGGGGCTCCTTAGGGCGCCGTGGACGAGCGTTTGGTGCGGGCTTTTGTCCATGATGATTGCCACCGAGCACGGCGCATGGACCAACACCTGGTTATTGAGGGACTGGTTGTTGTCCCTAGAAGGAAGGACGACCAGGCTGGCGTTGTTTGCGAGCGCCATCTGGCAGATGTCCTGGTACATGCTCGTCCTTGAGGTGATGGTGGTGTAAGAGTGTATGGTGAGGCAGTCATCGCCCATGGCGTCTTGAAACGTCTTCAAGGCGCTGTGGACGTTGGATTTGTCGGGTGTTTCTTCCTCACCCTCTGCCTGGTGGTCGATGAGGACAGGGTTGGAGCCGATGAGGTCCTCCAGGCAGAGGGCGTCGACCGATAGAGGAGTCAATGCTGTAGGGTTGGTGACCTGGATCAACCTCATTAGCCCGGAGAGATTCTCTTGGGAGTGGATGCAAGCCAGAATATGGAGCTGAGCATTGGGCAAAGAATGCTGGATGTTTCTCCTCTTGTCGAGCAGGTAGGGCCGCCTGGGGTCGTAGAGGATACTGATGAGCGGCGTCACCAGGGCGGTCATGGTGGTGGCTGAGAGCGCCATGGCCGTGAAATGAGGGGTGTCAAGTATCTTCAAATCATTTAAACGGACAAGCATGAGGAAATCCACTTGGCCCTTCAACCCAAGTAGAAGAGTAAGCGTGAGGCTGTCTCTGATGGTCATGTGGTTAAAGCGCGAAGCTATGAAAGTGGAGAGAATCTTCATGGTATAAGCGGAGATCAACATGAGCATGAGCGGGCGCATATGAGACCATTGCCCGGAGACGGAGGTAAAGTCGAAAACCAAACCAATGTACATAAAGATAAATGGCATTAGGATGTTTGTGACAATGGTCTCTATCTTCTGCACTAAAGCCGTCCCCAAAGGAGGCCCTGTTGGGACAACCAGGCCCATCCACATGGGTCCGTTTGCCACAGACATCCCGAAAGTGTCAGTGACAAACGCGGCCGCTATGACGGCCACGAGAATTGCAGTGACATAGGCCTCGTCCACCGGCTTTTCCTCTGGGGTGCTTCTAACGATCCAGTCCATAAATTGCTTAGCTCCAGAAAGGCAGGCCACAGCGACACCGATGAAGGAGAGGAAGAACCAAAGGGAGAAAATGGGCTTGCGTTGGCCCTGAACGAGCATCTCAAAGACGATGAGCACATGGAAGCCGACGAAGTCGGAGATCATGGTGGTTGTAAGGGCCATGCGGCCAATGCCGGAGCTGAGAAGATTGAGCTCCTTGACGATGGGGTAGACGACGGGGAAAGCGGCGATGGACAGGTTCATGCTGATACCCCAAATTGCGGAGAAGGTTCCAAGGCCTGCATGTAAGGAATTCTTTTGGAGCATGCCCACAGTGACACTGCAAAAAAGGGGGACAAACATCCCGAAGACGGCAATGTACCAATTTTTTCGGTCTGATCTTTTGAATTCCATGACGTCCATTTTGACGGAGGAGACGAAGACGAAATAGATTAGACCCAGCAAGCCCACATTCTTGATCACATAGTTGTATTCAGGCGGGAAGATATAGGCGTGTAGCTTGTCGTTGCGGCTCAACACGGAAGGCCCTAAGATGATGCCGCCCAGGATCTCGGAGACGACATTGGGCTGGCGGAGGGGCTTGAGGAGGAAACGGACGAGGCGAGTAATGAGAAGGAGAGTGGAAATCTGTAGGAGGAAAAGGGGAAACGAGAAATCCAGGGGATTTTGGCCGTAGAAAATGCCGAAGGTGTGATAGGTGTGGGTCTCCCGGCATATCACCAGACCTTTCTTGATCAGCTCAGGTGGCTCCGTTAGGTTAACGTTGGACGTCATCGCTCATGCAATATTCCACAAATCAACAACAACATCAAAGCTTGGACACCCGGAACTCTAGACTTCTACATTTGGAAATGCCATTTTTTTTGCTCTTAATTACGTTTCCTTCGCTATTTATATCATCACACACAACCTCAAAATACATTTACTCTATAACAGACTAATTGATATACTAGCACAATAACCATACATTACATTTTAGTTTTTGAATGATTAAACAAATTTATTATTTGCGTATTACTATATGAAACGAAATGTAACAACCCTAATTTGAAATGATTATTCAAATCTGCAAAAATTGGATTTGGAATTCCTTTGCAAATATTATTATATATTATGTCCCAAAAGAAATCAAGTTAAACCAACAATAGATTTTTGATATATTGTGATAAGTTGATTTGATGAAAACCTGCGTGGTTGAAATTATCAAGAATTTTAAATTAAAATCTTTAATAATACCATAAGTATGAAGATAATTATTTATAAATAATTTACTCCCTTTGTTTACCAAGAATCGTCTCATTTTGCTATTTTCATCCGTTTATCAATAAATATCTCATTTGTTTTTCGCTTCTACTTTTGGTAATAGACCCAACGCTCCACTAACTTTATTCCACTCACTAATCACTATAAAACTAATACTATATAAAAGTAGGATGAATATTCTACTAACTTGTTCCACCTACTTTCTCCTATAGTATTTCTAGGGATGTCAATGCAGTCCGCAACCCGTGGATTGGCCCGAATAGCCCGCAAAATTTATAGGGTTAGGGTTGAAAATTTGTAGCCCAATAAAATCACAGCCCGATTAGCCCGCACCCGATTAACCCGCAACCCGTTAGGGCCTGACCGAAAACCCGATGGGTTGGTCCGAAAACCCGATAAAATTTTTATTATTCTATTTGTTTGACTCCTAATTGGACACCTTCATTGATTATTTTTATAATATAGATAACTAGATAAAATAACTTTCAATTTTATATTAATTATATAAATTATATATTAAGTTTTTATTAATATAATAGTAAATAAATAAATTAGAAACTTCAAATTCATTAAAAAATATTTAAATTTCTAAAACATGCTTTAAAATATTTAAATTTATATTTTATTTTGCACAAATCTCAAATATTTGTATTTGATCATATTTGTGTTTGAGTTTAAGTATATATCTCAAATTTATCATAATTAAATATTTTATATTTTACAAATGTAACTAACTTTTGTCATTATTTATTGAATTGATCGCATGTTAATTTTATCGGTAGCAACCCGATTAACCCGATGGGCTAACCCGAAACCCGAGCTTTTAGGGTTAGTGTTGAATTTTTATAACAAAAAAAAAATCACAACCCGATTAGTCTGCACCCGATTGACCGCAACTCGAGCAGAGTTGGCCCTGAACCCGGTGAGCTGGCCCGATTGACATCCCTAAATATTTCTTAAAATCTATATCCGGTCAAACTTGGTCTTGTAATTGTGGACTGGTGGAATAAAATGTAACAATCAATTTGAAACAATCGTGTTTAGTAACAATTTATAGAATTAATAATTTATATAATCCCTTTTAGGCTTAGGCAGGGTTGACAAATCGTGCAGATTGGTTCACTATTAAGTCAACACAAAATCAACCCAACCTAATAATTAAGGACAAACTCTAACCCAACATAAAAAATTGGTAGGTTCTTATCAGGTCTCAACCTTAATCAAAACTTAATATAATATGATTAAAACCTTATCACGATTTAAATTTAAAGTATAGTAATATTTAATAATAAAAAATAATACTTCCTCTGTCCCTGAAGAGTATGCATTATTTACTTTTTCGTCCGTCGCCAAAGAGTATGAGCATTCCAACTTTGGAAACTCTCTTCTCTCTAATGAGGTAGGTCTCATTTTCCACTAACAATACTTAAAAAATTTCCCTATCTACCTCTCTCTTACTTTACCAATAATGCATTAAAACTCGTGCTCAACCCTAAGTTCATACTCTTTGGGGACGGAGGGAATAATTTTATTCCTTTATGAATAGAGTAAAGGTCCTTTTTGGTCCTTAACATATGACGATTTTTTGATTTTGGTCCATAACATTATCTTTTGAATTATTTGGTCCTTAACAAATAAAAATCGATCACATTTGGTCCGAAATGGATGGAAATGGTTAAATCTAACGGTCAACGAATATTACTTGAATTTTGACCGGATTAATATTCAATTAACTGTTTTTTTATTTTTACAAATCAATTAATATTCAGCAATAGCGAGGAGAGCGGTCAATCACGACGCCGATTTCAGGTTTCTGCACGATTGCATTTCCGACCTCTTCGCTGATCGGTTGAGATTGGACATGGAGATGTTGAAATTGGGGAAATTGAACCGAATTAGCCTCGCCGCGAAATGGTGCCCCTCTCTGTATTCGTCGTTTGACAGAATCACACTGCTTGTGCCGCTAGGGATTTTGATGACAATGTTTCATGGAGTATGTATGGGACTCCGATGAAGGTATCGGTGGCGCTAGGGATTTTGGTGTCGGAATAGAGCGAGGAGCCATGGAAGGGATATGGAGAATGTGTGCCGGAGATTGTGTTTTGGAATCTCAGGGATTTGAGGGTACGGTGCCGGCGAACCAGAAAGGGGTGGCGCATTGCCATAGTTGATTGAATATTAATAAAAAAAACAGTTAATTGAATATTAATCCTGTCAAAATTCAATTAATATTAGTTGACCGTTAGATTTAACCATTTTCGTCCAATTCGGACCAAATGTGACTGATTTTTATTTGTTAAGGACCAAATAATTCAAAAGATAATGTTATGGGCCAAAATCAAAAAATCGACATATGTTAAGGATCAAAAAAGACCTTTACTCTTATGAATAATCTGCATCCATCCCTAACCTAATTCAAAATCATCGGGTTCTTATTGGGTAGACCTGATAATGACCCAAACTTATTAATTTTGTGCGTGTTCAAGTTAGATTATCGTGTCGTGCTAAAAGTTACCAGTCCCACTGCTTAGGGAATGTCTGGTTTGGTGTTAATTTCATAAAATATTACTCCACTTACTAAATTATAACGGTGTCAAATTATTATTGTACTTCAATTTAGAGTAAAGGCTAAAACTAGTCCTGAACATATGACCATTTTACGATTTTGGTCCTAAACTTTATCTTTTGGATTTTTTGGTCCTGTACATTTCAAATCGGATCACAATTGGTCCTCCGTTTACAATTCCGTTAAATTTATAACGGTCAAAGTATTTAACTCAATTTTGACCGATTAAAGCTCTTAATTATTATTTTTAACTCACTAATTATATCATTAATTATTATTCTAATTTATTACTCCTAAGTCCTAAGCATCTCTCTCCACCTCATCCCAGCTGAATCGCCACCCAACAACGGCGGCGGCGACATAAGAACCGCCTCCGCCAGCCCCGCCACTCCCGACACCTCGCACACCCCCGAGAACTCCGTTGCGCCCTTCCCCGCAAAACCCTCCCTCAGCCGGAACGCCTCAGCGGTGGCTGCGGCGGCCTTCCTGAGGTCCTTGGCGTCTTTCTACAAGGGGATGCGAAGGCGCGAGACGGAGTCGGCGAAGTTGAGGCAGGCGGCGGAGCCCCGGTGCGGTTTTTCACATTCACATTTCACAATTCAATTACACACACAAAAAAAAGTACAATTTCCATTTTTTTTACGATGCTTCAATCGCAATTTGGAATTCAGCAAAAAGGAATTGAAATTACAAGAACCAAAAAACACTGAATCAAAAGGAAAAAAACAAAACAAAATCCTACTAATTCCTAAACTATTGGATTCAATTATTTAGTTTTTCTTTGTTGTTGACACTCCTCAGCCTGACCCTGGTAGCAAGGAAATCCTGATCGTTATCTGATTTCTGTTGCTTAGCCGAATTGGGAGTAGATACCTCATCGGCATGAACAAATTGTGCTTGGTTATGGAGTTTCACCTTTATAGCGTCGGATTTGGGGGTAGGGCTGCCAACGCTTCCCGCCGTACCAACAGGCGGCCGCCACTTCTCGGAAGTGTTCCGCTTGAGGACTCCAGAAGGTGTGCTCGGTGGCGTTGGCGTTACACCGTCGTTGGACTTGGATTTACCCTCATGTCACCAAATTCAATTTATTTTTAACAGAAAATAATTTTGATTATTAAATAATTAAAATGCTTAAATTGGTCAAAATTGAGTTAAATCCGTTGACCGTTATAAAATTAACGGAATTGTAAACGGAGGACCAATTATGATCTGATTTGAAATGTGCAGTACCAAAAAATTCAAAAGATAAAGTTTAGGACCAAAATCGTAAAATGGTCATATGTTCAGGACTAGTTTTGGTCTGTACTCTTCAATTTATTTCAAAATGTTATAACCCTCGAGTTTCAACCCGTATCACAATTTTGTTGGATATTAGAGACCTGTATTCCTTTGTCAATATATTAATATCAGTTGACACAATAAAACATACTCCCTTCGTCCCATGTTACTTGCACTTTTACTTTTCGGCACGTCACAAACTCCTTACGTTATTTATAGTTTAAGTTAGAATTAATGCATTTAATTAATATGTTAGTTTAAGTTAAGAGGTCCTTTATTAAGTGACGTCTCATTACACTTAAAATTCTAATTTAATTACACAAAAAAATCAATCTCAAATTTACGGCCTAAAATGAAAAGTTCGAGTAGCATGGGACGGAGGGAATATTAATTTTTAATTTATTATTACTAGTATTTAATATGTTTTGTAAAGTAAACTTATACTAATATTTTAGAGAGCAGTATAATTTTTTAATTTTTAAATATTCATTTTAAAAAGTTCTCATTAGAACCGTCCATCTTATGACAGTGCATAGTACTACTATTATTACTCTCCCGTCCCATTGAAATAGGTAGGCCTGTTTAACCGGTTCTCCGGTTCTCGGGTATCCGGAATCGGAACCGGAACCGATCGGATAATTGAAGAACCGGATTTAGTGTCAGATTAAAATTAGCTAAATAATAAACAACTTTTCGTTAATTAGTATACTTAAATTAAAATTAAAACTACAAATCGGTTCCGGTTCGAAACCGGTACCGGCCGGTTCCAAACCGGAACCGGACGGTTCCGGATCCGGTTCCGGTTCCGAGATTCATGAGATTTTGCAACCGGGTACCCGGTCAACCGGACCGGGTAGAACCGGAACCGGCCGAATAAGCAGGCCTAGAAATAGGTCATATTTCCTTTTTTTATCTATTCCATAGAAATAGTCTTTTATGACAATTTTTTTCTTCTTGTCTTTTACTTTATCTTACGGACCTCACTACAATTTCAACTACATTTTCTCATTCTCTCTTACTTTACAAATTATACATTAAACTCGCACCAACCCTAAATGGTCTATTTCTATGGGACGGAGCGAGTATATTATGGTGTCATTCGATTATTATGACTAATAACGATTATCAATCTAGAATTAAGTTGTGAGATTTTTAGTTGAAAAAGAGTAATTATAACTCACTATTACCATATAATTATCCACTTAAACTAAATTATGAGATTTAATTTAATAAACCAAACACAATTACGTATTTACTACTTAATGACATAATATAACAACCTATAGGGGATGTTCGGTTGATAAGACTAAATCTCATGATTAAATATGTATCATGTTTGGTTCATAAGATTGACCCCCTCAACTTAATCCTAGATGGATAGTCTCATGATAATTAGTCATAGCCTCTCCCCTCCAACTAAAATAATCTCGCAACTTAATCCTAGATGGATAGTCCCATAATAATTAGTCATGGCAACCGAACGCTACCTATATTGACTAAGAGCACGTCCGTGCCGCTGAGCACCTATACGTGGCAACGTCTGATTGGCCAACGGCTAATTCGATTTTTTATTTTTATTTTTTTAAAATTCAAAATTTATTTAAAAAAATGTTTTTAAATAAAAAAAAATATTTTTCCACTTCCCAAAAAATTATATTCGTTTTCTACCCACTTTTAATTTATTTTTCAATTTTTTTCCCCAAAATTCACATTTTCATCTATAAATACCTCCACTTCAACACAAAAAAAATCACATTCTCTCATCTTTTTTTTATCATCTACATTCTCTCATCTTTTTTCTCATATTCTCATCTTTGTAGGATTTTAATTATGTATTTTTTTTATTTTCTAGGATTTTAATTATGTATTTTTATTTTTAAAGATTTTAATTATGTAATTTTTATTTTTTAGGATTTTAATTATGTAATTTTTATTTTTGAATGTATTTTTATAATGTAGAAATGTTTTTAATAATTGGAGTATTTAAATTGAATAATGGAATGGTGGGACCTTTGAGCTTGTCCTTAGCTAAGAGCACGGAGGTGGGTGTTGTGCTCTTAGCTAAGGATAAGGAGTAAAAGTGGGTCCGGACCTACTTCCGTGCTCTTAGCTAAGAGCACGGATGGGGATGCTCTAAGGACTATTTCTGTGTCCCAAAGAGCATTAGTACCCTGTGCAGGAATGCTTGTACCACGATTAAACCCCCAAATTCCCAAATCCCAAAACCTTGAATCGAGCCTCCATTAAAGCTGTATCTCCTCCGCCCTCTCTCTTTCTCTCTCAACAAAATGCGAGGCCTTCTTCGCACATTCGCGCAGCTCTCCATCAATGCCAACACTAAGACATCGCAGCTTTACAATCCACGCCCGCTGCTCACTTTTCAGAACCCCTTTTCCACTCAAGGCGGCGGTGGTGGCGATAAAGATGCGGATTGGACGCTCCATTTCGGCGGAGCCGGGTCTTCTAGCCCCGACCCTATGAGCTGGGATGAGGGCTCCTCGTCCTGGTCCACTGGTCTTACCAAGGAACATTTTGACGGTGAAGTTGTGGGGAAGAAGGTGGGTGCTCCGGATCCTACCGATTCCCAGCCCCGCGCTCGCCCATCGGGCCGGACTCAGCGCCCGGCTTATTCGGATGCAAGGTGGACGGATGATGAACTCGTGAGAATGAGGGAATTGGAGGCCGCGAACCGTTGGGGTAAAGGATTTGTTGATAGCTGGGATAATAAAATGCACGAGACGACCATGTTGCTGAAGCAGGTACGAATTGGTGCTAACCATACTGTTTTTGTCATGAAACAGATTCCAAATGATATGAATTTCGTAGGTTTTGTTAATGCCAGTTCTCAGCTACTTATTAATTGATCGAGTGATTAATATCTTCAGCTATCAAAATGTGTTATTAGAAGTTCCGTGGTCTTATTATTGACATAGCAGGGTATTAGCATATCCTAATGTATGATCCATTTATCCTTGAATTCTTCTGTTTATTTAGTTTTTCAATTAGGAATGAGTGAAGTTAAGATTTTGATTTGGTTGAATATATTTTGAATGAAGGTGCGGGAGCCTGGAGCCAGGGGGTCGTACTTGAAGGATTCTGAGAAGGCAGAAATGTACAAAAAGCATAAGGAGAATCCAGAGGAGTATACTGTGGAAAGGTTAGCAAAGGAATACAAGATTATGAGGCAGAGGGTGCACGCAATATTGTGGCTGAAGGAACTTGAAGAGGAAGAGGAGAAGAAGCACGGGCCACTGGATGACTCTGTCGAGATGTTGCTTGATACTTGTCCCGAGTGAGTGGATTTATTCCCTGAGTAAGAGGATTGATGCATTCACTTTCTGATTTTATATTATACTACTTGCAATATGATTTGTAGTTTAACACTTGCAGGGGTGTGTGAGCACATGATTTTTCAGTTCTTATATAGCATTGTGTGTTGTACATAAATTGGTTTGAGGGTTATATAAATTGGTTTTAAGAGTTATACATAATCTGCAAGATTGGGCGTTCTATTCCTCTCTTACTTACAAGTGTTACTAAGTCTGCATCTCTATGTGGTTGTATTTTCATGCTGTTATCTGTTAGTGCTACCATTCATAGAGATTATATTGAACTAGCCGAACTGCTCATAGTCTGTGACTGGAAATAAGTGATTGCATTTCTTGTTGGTTCTTACCCAATTATATGGACATTGTTAATGAGTAATAAGAGCAATTTCTTAGCTTAGTTTTATCATGGTAAGCATTCTGAATTGTTGTGAATTAAGATGTGCTGCAGCTGCCCTTTCCTGTAGCATTCCATACAAGGTTGTAATATGTGCACTAGGCGTTTCTGAATTCCTCTGTTGTGTTTAAGTTTCTGTTGTGGTTGTCTTTAGAAAGACACTTGATGTATTAATTCATTTTACTTTCACCCTAGTTGATTACTTGATTGAGTTTTCCATGCTTCATCTTATAATATCATGTGGATGTTAACTTTTTCTACACCTGCTCTGAGAATCTTGTGCTGGATTGATATCTTCTTTTGGACCAGTAAGATTCTCATTGTATTATATTTGAATTTTGTGGTTAATGATTGAATCACAAATTTAGCTATATATTTGGAATACCTCATTAAGTTTACCTTTCTTCTTAGTTTTGTGTTAAATTGCGCTGTCTGTCATGGAATCGTGGTCAAATAAGGAGTTACATTCTTTCCACTTTAAGGTGACAAGGACAGATAACCAATCAGAATTAGGGTTAAATTGTTCTCTGTCTATTCAATCTTACTACTATCACAAAATTCTTATTTGTAAATGTTTTCTGACTGGAGTACCCTTGTATGTGTTCATACTACTTTTTGGCAGGGGCTCTTTTAATAGTTACTGAACTCATTATTTTTCTCTCATAGCGTGCTAGCTTATATATGAAAATAAAAACTATTTGAGCACAAAATGCCTGACATATACCCTGTTAAAAGAGAGAATTCACTTAGAAATATGTATTTCTCATTCAACAGGAGTACATTGAATGGTTTGGGAGTGCTATCTGTGTGCATGTCTAGCTTTGGTTCACTTTAATTTTGGTTGTCTGGATTAAATATTGAATCAGAACTTAAGGTTAGAAAATGATCGTAACAAACTGTGCTTCTAAAAGCTGGACTGTCCCTTTGTTGGTAACTTTCAGATTATGTCCAATAGTTGAATGTTTGATTCTAATTGGGATGTATGTTTGGATGGCCTATTCATCAGCTGGTGTTTCTATGGCCACGAGTCCATAACTTTTTTTAATATTTGCTTTCTGATATGTTGAGGGAATTCTATTTGACAAGTATACCTCCTTGCTGCCATGCAGGTTTTTTGTCTCTCATGACAGAGAATTCCATGTTGCTTCCCTGCCATATAAACCAGACTTCAGGGTCATGCCAGAGGGTTGGGATGGCACCACCCGGGACCCTGATGAGGTCCTCTATGAGATATCAATGAAAGAGGATGAGATGTTGTACCAAGAATTTGTTCAGAAGATGAATTTCAACAAAATGAAGGTAACCAGTCAGTTCGTCATTAGTAATGTACCACCATCATATTCAGAATATCTTAGAGACTGACTTAAATAATTACTTTTTTCTCTCTGTGATCATCAATCTCGTCTTTAGTTGGCGAAGAAGGTGAAATGCCACAAATACAGCAGGAGACGCCCATCTGAAGGTTGGAATTTTACGGTGGAGAAGCTAGGTTCACGAAGCAAGCGTGGAAACGGGGGTGGCTGGAAATTCATTAGTCAAGCTGATGGCTCCAGCAGGCCTCTAAATGATGACGAGAAAATGTTTGTGAAAAGGGAGACTCCTCAGAGGCGCCGGAAGATCCTCCCATGATAGGCAACAAATAAGTACAATTGACTAGACTTTTTTAGCCTGGATCTCTTGTGGTTCTTACATGCTTTACACTGGATTGAGGCATCCTTCATATTTTTAGGTTTCCTTATAGAAGACGAGCAATCTTAGAAATGAACATCGACAAGTGCTTTGATAAAAGTGTCTATTTTGTGCTGCTTCTCTGTATTGATGAAGCTCGAAAATTTGCAACGCATTTGTCAATCGATGCATTTTGAGATCTAGATATGGTGGATTTTTAGGCTCCAATTTTAGTAGACTTGATATAAAGTTGATTCTATGGAATTGCAGTGTGTGCAACATCTCATACTGCATTTTCAATGCATATATGACCAACAAAATTAACTCTGACCAATCAAGTTCGTGATACAATGCAACACCTCTAATATTATTACTTCAATCTGAAGAAAATGTTATTCCAGAATCAGTCACGAGTAAACCAAAGGGTGATTCAAAGCTTAACATACCAAGCTTTTAAAGTTAGAAATGCATTCTAGTGAACGCTCGAAATCACTGTCGTCCAAGGCCATAGTCAAACAGCAAAAACCAGGAATTCCAGTCCAGGAAGCACTATTGATGCACAGACCAGTAGCCCTAAGCATGGCTTCTCGGACATTTGAGTCATCAAGCTTAAACTCACAAGTGCTATCACCTTTGTTTATCTTGAAGGTCTTGCCAAGGAGAGTTGATGGCTTTGCGATGATGGATACACCCGCTTGGGCTTCAAGAACCTCCCAGCCACAGGCTTCCAACCTCTGTACAGGAAGAGCACAAAAACATTAGTGTGAGGCAATGTTACTCCTTGACAGCAAATCATCAATTACTCAAAGGATGGATACAATAGGAAAGACATGCCCATATGATACGGATGGACAATCAAATCAAGCAGGATGTTTCAGCACACTTTAAATAACATCTATAACATGCATTCATTTACCTCTTTCAATTGTTTATATCTGCCTGCCAAGAATTCTGTGAGCTCATAAGTGGAATTCAGTAGATCCCCTGTTCTCTGATCTTTAAGATCCAATAACTTTTTAACAGTGTATTTGATAGTTCTATGAGGTTTGCTTAATCCTGCAAAGCTGTGGAATGTTTCGATCAGAGAGGGCTGATTGATGAGCAGATACCCAAATTTTATCCCGCCAGTCAGCATCTTAGAGAATAGGCCCCCAAGAAGAGCCGTGCAAAAGTTTGGGTGAGCAGATGAAAGTTTCTCCAGGGTACCCGTCAAATTCCAACCCTCGAATCCCTTGGAGTTAAACTCAACGCCTGAGAATGAAGTATCTAGAATAACCGTTGCTCCAAACTTAGCACATACTAATAATAATTTATTGATCTCTTCATTACTGTAAAGCAAGCCAGTGGGACTGATAGTAGGACCAGAGATGTAAACCCAAGGTTTATTAATATTCTCGACTGCGCCAGCAAGTGTTTTTTCAGTCAGCTTGTATCCTACTTCTGGATTGGTTGGAATGTTTGCAATTTTTGCATTCAAAAATTTCGCAGCAGATAAATAGTTTCCATTTGAGCCAGTAGGAAAGCACAATGTCCCACCCTCCTGGATGCAGCAAAGTACCAACTTATTGAAAAGTGCCACGGTACTGTCTGCATAGATGAACTCAGAGTTGCTGTCTGATGGAAAGCCATAACTGGTGCTGATCATTTCTCTAATTCCACTTGTAATATCCGTTTCAGAATCTGAAATATTCTGTCTAGCAAAACTCTCGAATATGGAAGCCTTGACTGGTGTTGTTATAGGCAAAAATATTTGGTTGACATCCATATGTACTACAGGAAATTCATCAGATTCATTCACTGCCAACTCAGCATGATCAAGTCTGGAGATAGCAGAACTAGAGAAGCCATTGACCTCAAAAGCTCTTGTCTTCTCAACACTTCTCTGGAATGAGAGAATCAGATAAAGATATTTCAGTGTTAAGACTTTTTTTCACAATTACATTCCTACCGAAAAAAATAAGAAAGTTAGACACCCAAACTATCCATCTTTCAACAATTAATGTCCTGAGGTCCGATTTTCAGAGACAAAAATGATGCGGCATGCTGGAAATTGAGCTAACAAAAATAAAATAAAATGAGTCAACAATGTTAACTCATTTATATGACAAAATGTTAACCCATTAAAATGTTAATTTTTATGCCAAAAATAAAATGTTTACTGAGTGATGTGAATTTTAAATTGTATAATATTGCATCAAAACGACAACATCGTTTTGATGCCAACTCATTTTATAATTCTTTTCTTAAAATCCAACTCAGCTTCTAGACGTAGGATTTCCATTGCCAACAACGAATAGCAAAAGGGCCAAAAGCTTAAGTTTAATAAGGGTATTTTTCCAGTTCTAATTCTCACTATTAAGAGTCCCTTTGATTCATCTATAAGTTATTTCACTAAAACAAGATCTATTATGTCTTCTTAATACAGACATTTATAAAATTTATGAAACATTAATTGCAAAATGCAACAGACTCAAAATATTCTATTGTTGAGAGAATCATGAAATCAAGCTCTCGAGGCCCATCTACTAGAATTTTAAAGATAACTTCGAAGTAACAACTTGAAGTATAGGTAGTACAAGCAAAATTTAAGCATATCATCATAAGGCAACAGTGAGACAGATACCTTATTGAATTCATGATAATTAGAAACATGACTCAAGACAAGTCCACTTACTCAATCGAAGGTCTAAAATAACTATATCCAAAATTAGATTGATAAAGAATGAAGAGCACACTCTCATTTTAGTTTCTTCAGAATTTAAATCATTATGTCGATCTTAATCATACTAGAAAGTAGGTTGCTTTGGTAATCTGTTTAGACTAAACTCCATAAATTGTCTATCTTTTCTGAATTTCTCAGTGGCACACCATCAAAGACATGAGCAATGACACTATGTAAAATTAATACAGACTAACCTCAGGAAGTGAGTGCCGATCAGCAAGCTGGAAAGCTAGAAGCTCATGAAAAAGACAGCCATAATAGTACTGGCTAATAACTGAAGAGTTCCCGTGTAAGAGTTCAACAGTTTTGCATAATGCTTTAAACATTGCCTCCTCTTCTGATATGACAAAGGCCACTTCCAAATCCGAATAAACCTAGAATATAGAGAAAAGAGTATTAGGGAGCATAAAACAGAGGATGAAATCATTAAGGTTCCAACTGCACTGAGCGATTCCATACCCATGGAATCAAAATGAATGGATATAGTAATGCGTATTTGCGAAAGAATTTCACATCCATTTTTTGCAGTTTGGATGACTATTTGAATCATCATTTCAAGTTCATTTTTACATACTCATAGGAAAAAATAATTCATAAATTTATTGAAGTGGAATCTGAATAATATTGTGTAGGTATGTAGATGTTAAAACAGATTGCGCGAGTGTTTGAGCCAAAACATTTTCAACCCACAGAGAGAGAGAGAACAGAAATTTCAGATGATGAGGAAAAGCCAGAGCTGCTAGTTGAGGTGTGCACTGGGTAACCCCAAAGCTAACCACACAGGAGAGGTAAAACCACAGTACGCAAACCTCCGGCAACATGATCAACTTATAATGTGTTGGTGTGATATTGGGACTTGAACTTTACACCTTTAGGGGGCGTTTACTTTGAGTGATACGATTGATTGATAAAATATGGGTTTGCATATTTAAAGATACAGACAGTTGATTAGCTTGGATTATTTTTTATCAATCCATCTTATCACTCAATGTAAACGACCCGTTAATCACAAGAATACCCACGCCACCACCAGGCCATTCCCAAGGGTCAAATAAGAAATGCTTGAGTGGGTATAGACTGGTGATTCCGATCCACACTGTCAAATTCCCAATCCAAAGCCCAAGCACAATACAGTATAATATTAGAAAAGCTTTAATGATTTTAGGCCATTATACCTGATTTTTCAGCAAGCCACATACAATAGCTACATGTGAAGGAAGAACATTCCCAGCAAGATATTTAAGGACACCGTTGGAACTTGGAAGGCTCGATAGCTCAAAGTGGTCTGATATATCTACGAACAACCGACAACCAATTTCTCGCGTGATATCTGTAAGACGCTCAAATGCTGAACTGGTGACCGACTCAAATTGAGTCATCCCAGTGACTACCACCTCTGGCTTCAATTTTCTGATCAGCTCCACCATTGAATCTGACTGCCGTGGTGCTTCAATGACTGCAACACCTCCCACTGAATGTTTCCCACTTTCTGTCTTCTGCAAATGAGATTCAAGTTGTCAACAGTAATTATGTACACTTTCTGTCTCCCACTGAATGTTTTCTGGAATTTAAAATAAATAAAAAAAAAAACTCCCAGGGTCCTAATTTTTAAGCCAAACTCCTAGGACAAGGGAAAAACACAGTAGATATTAGGTATACTGCTTGCTTCTCTTCAAATTGGTACAGTACATTTCTTCATTTCTTTTCATACAAAAACAAAAGCGAAGGAAAATAAATAAATAAAACGTCATCATAATATTGATTACTATCCATCTTGTTGGTTTACTACAAGTGAAGAAAAGACCAACCTCCATAGTTGTTAACTTATTATTATAAATATTGCTATTCAGGTATTTCTCTTAATAACAAAACTGTTAAGAAGGTTTGACATTGTCCCAAACTCCAGTGATGGCTATAAAGTGGACTCCTATTTCAGATGTGGAGAAGTAAGAAAAGAAAACGATTAAGAGGTGATAAAAGGGACCTCAACAATATAAGAATTACCATACCCCAACATTTAGCGATGTCAACCATTGTTTTGGTAGATTCCGAGACAATTGCTCATCAACAATGGCAAGGCGAGGAGACAACAGACGTAAAGAACTTTCTATCGCCACTGTCCTCGAAGGAAATACAACAACATTCTGTCCAGGAAAACGAGAAAAAGAATCCAAATTAGATGAGTCAGGCACTTGACCTTGTACTGAAAACTATAAATTTCTATGAAAATCCAACAGTATTGCGATATTCTTTCATATTAACAAAGATTACAGTGTATTTAGGAAGTTGATATAGCAATGCACAGAAATAGAGTAAGCGGACTAGTCTGAGGTATTGTGTTGCAGGCTTGTCTCTTGTGGCATATATTCCTTGATAACTAAATACAGAAAATACCTGAAAATGTCAAAATCAACTGTTCATAATTATAAGTATTTTACCAATTTTGTCCTCAAATTCGCTTTCCGTGTTCAGTAGAAGGATACTAACATTTTATCGATTTAACTAATGTCAACAAGGTTGGCATTCTTTAAGCTAGACTTAGAAATATTAATAAGCACTCTCAACACTAGGTCACATTTATGTTTATGGATTATGTTTGCGGCTTAGGTTGTGTGCAGAGCTGTTCAGCTCTGTGCCCTTTTTGGGTGTGTTTTCTTTTGATTTAGTGATTTATCATTCACTCTCACCTTGGTGTTACTACTATCATAAGTTTCATTAAAGAAATACAAAAGGCAGAGACCACGAAAATGCTAATGAATTCACTATGAAAACTGAATAACATAAAAATGAATATAAAAAGGAATTGGAAGAGAAAATATTCTTACATCTGCTGTTAGTGGAATATGATGGTATGTTCTCATAAAACCAGAGATAAGATTACGGAATCGTCTACTTCCAGCTGGTTGTTCATATGGAAGAAAAGAATTCTTTTTCAGAACACTAGCAAGATAAGCTAGGAATGGAATTTTCTCATCAGCAACAGAGTCATCTTGAAATGACAAATCTAAACTGCTGCTGATGTCATGGAACCCATTTTTGAGAAACTCAAAAATCTCTTTCACCTGTTGCAGCAGATGTAATCAGTGCTCCACCTCTATTATCATTCTTCTGTTATGTGCTTCCTTGTACATATGTAAGTACCAACAAATAAGTCTTACCTGATTAGGTTGACGGAGCTGACAACTGTATACTGATAGAGCATGAGAAATACGACCGCCAGCCTTAGCATAGGCCCATGCTGTCCGGGCACAAATTGGTTGGTCTCCAGCTAGACCCATGAAGAACTCAAAACGGTGTGGGCTATTCTTTTCAATTTCAACCAAAGCTGAAATGTCTGTATCAGCAGCCTGCACCGAAAGATATCTAAGAAAGTACACTTTGGGATGTTATCAAACAAATATACGTGTAATAGAACCTGAAGAACTTTAGTCTGCCATAGCTGGTCAACACGCAAACCACGACGCTCAAACAAACGTCTGCAAACAGCTTGTCCTGGGCGGCCTCCCATATTAAAAATCATAATCCCGAGAGGTTTTATAACAGATATACCTTCTTCAACTGCACGAGCAATTAATCCTAAGCCAAACTGGTCTTCAACAAATCCCTAAAGACATGGGAGAATCAATACAGTGATAGAAGCAGTCTGGTCCAGAAATAATCAACAAGGCAGAGGCAGAAAAGGCAAGTAACTTCTGCAGTTGAATGAACAGATACACCATTGAATACTAATACCAGAGAGGATAAAAACTATCTCCGTATTAAGCCACCAGCAAGAAATACAGACAGGTAGAAAGATGGACCAATTTTTATATTGTGAATGAAAATGCAATCAATAGAAAATTTGTTAGGTTGCAAAGAGTAAAGTTGTTCAAGATTTCGATGTCTACCAATAAATATCCAATTTGAATAAAAATTTTCTCAGTTCTTTTAAAATATTATAACTCCATACGCCTCTCACAGAAACTTGAGTTCTGGATTCTTTTCATCCATGTGAAAGGGTTTCTTTTTAACCAGATAGTTAGAACAAAAAAAGTATAAACCAAAACATCCAGTCCCAGGCTGTTTCTTTCATTTGAAAATTTTGAATAAGAAAAATCATATAGACATCAGCTATCAGTATAGTGGTTTGCCTTTCACTTTTCTTGCTTTAGATTTTGCTACCAGACTACCAGTATAGCTAAAGACTAATCATACTGCATTTTAATTTCATATACATTTAGCTACATAAATAAACGCAGCAAGCATATATACTTCAGTATGAAAGAGTAGATGCTGTTTGCAACATCTAGATATGACCCAAGTTGAACTACCATCGAACCTGGAGAGCACAATAGTTGCTCAGCGAATGTAAGAATTCTTCACTGGCATTTTCAGTAACCATTTTGGACATTGCATCTGGATTAGGATTAAGTATCTGCAAAAGAAAATGACAAGAATGATCAGAACACGGAAAAAGTCTAACATGGCAATGTTATTGTACTCCCAATATAAACAAAAATTTGGCATGGCCTATGTACAAGAGAATATTAATTAGCTAATATTTGCAAAATGATTCATTAAATTGGTGATAATACCTGTGGTATGCACCCCACAATTCGCTCAAGTTCAATATTATTATCTCTGCAGTAAGACAGCAAATCAGATTCATGAAATTCAACTCTGTCAAGAAGAGTTTTATTCTCCTCGTCATAAATTGGGTTGCCATTTTCATCCAAAGCATTCATATACAGATTTATCCAGGAAATCTTAACTGCTCTTGGATTAATATCAAGCCCGTAGACCTACAGTGTGTTAAAAACATTGTTCAGCACAGAGGGACATAATTCACAAGCATGCAGTGAACACTAGAAGCAAATAAAAAGCAGTAAAAAATAAACAGCAGTAGGATTTAAGACATGGACCTTTAATGGTGAACACTTGTCAGCTATTGCTATGGATATCCATCCATTCCCACAGCCAAGCTCTGCTACTGTCCTGTCCTTAAAAATAGAATCCGGATGCCTGTTGATCCCCTCATAAAAGGTGAATGACCAATCCTCTGGCATAAAGATACTGGGTATTACCATCATGGTGAGTTTCCTCCTCTTCTGGAAACCTGTGAACAATGACAGAGGCTGTAAATGCAGCTAGTTTGTACGAAAATATACGAAACTTAACCAAAGCAGTGAAAGTGACGTGAAACTTCATTGATCGATTGATTTACATGAAACAAATAGAACAAGAAAGCTCAACGCAGAGTACAAACAAGATGGAGATACATATATGGTAGCCAATTTGAAATTTGTAATCACGGAAAGAGATAGAAACATGTCATTTACAAAATGTTCCTCAACGTTACTTGGAACTTTGAAATATCAAACAGCATATTGTGATATCCCTAGTGTTAAATGGAGATTTGAAATAGTCTGGATTCTCACAAACTACCAAAGAGATCTAGTTAAGCTCATAAAAAACAAACAAATTAGCGTCGACTAGTTCAGTAATTTAGCGTGGAAACACAATCAGAAACAGAAATTGCGAGTTAACCTTCATGTTGTTCAAGATATATGTCCTGAATTTGAAAATGGTAGGTCTGCAGACAGGACTCGGAGGCTTCCTTGGAGTGGAATCGTTTGTGGAGCTGAGAGAGGAAAATCCGGGCATCGGTTCGAGTAGTCGGATCCTCGAGGCGCTCCAGTAGTGATCGGATGGCAGTGTAGGCTGCGTCACCTGAGTGTTGGCACTGCTTCAGGAAATCTTCCATCACAACTCCCATTGCTAAGAAAAAAAGAGCTCTACTACTACTGCGTCGGACTCGGAATGCTTGCGCAGTGTGTGCCGCCTTCAAAAAGATAATGCTATACAAATAGTAGAAAGCACGACATTCCAGATACAACCCATGTTATGTGATCATCACTTTTTTATAGCAATCCAAATTTAATTTTTTTTGAATTATTTTCTACTATTCGCGAGGTATTTCTTGACTCTATTTCTATGGAACGTATTAAAATGACAAAATGACTCTATTAAAATGGAGGGAGTAGTATACTTATTTATTTTATCACATTGAATAAATAGAGTGATACACAGAAGATAAACTTGGATATATCTAGCACTGTTAGATAGGGATTCTAGATCAGAATTGGAACCGACTATTGACAATGATTTATCATTTCAACTTCTCAAATTCTCTCCGCTCTCTCTACAATTTCTCTCTACTTCATCCTATTTTCACAAATTGCAATTCTTTAAATACTCCTATAGTGTCACACTTTCCTTTTTATTTAATTACTAGCATTACTAGTATTAGTGATAAGGGTAAAAAATTGCACAATACCCAATCAAAAGATGAAATTTCCCCAAGAGTCAAACTCAAGTAAATAAATTGTGTTGTATTAAATGGTTATTTATAACATTGAGCTCGGAAAGCTACAAGCAAACTATTTCCTTTATGACAAGCACAGCTACTGACTTTGTGGTTAATGGGTGACGCATAGTTGTAAAAAAGGTCCATTATTACCACCACAACACAATCAATTTCATCTAAGTGGCCAACTCTTGCACATGGACATTTAATTTTCAAACCATCTACTATTTCATAGAAATGTTGCACCAAAAAATTTATAAACTTATCTAACCATCCATAATTGGAAAATTGCACCATTGACAAGAATTTAACCAAACTTGACAGTAATAATTTTTTGATAATTTACCCTTCAATTTTATTTTTTTCAGAAAAATATAAATACAACCCCGAGCACTCATTACTGCGCTCACATTGCTCTGTAACGTGTTGGAAACGTTTCTGGGAATTATTTGGGGCCAGAACCTACCAAGTACGCTACATGTTGCTCAGTGCATGGTCGATAATTGTGACTGCTAATGAGCGACGTCGTGCTTGGTAAACTATCGAGTACTTTTGAGCTCCAATTCAGATATTAAGAGGAACATTGGTCAATATGATCAGTTGCGTCTATTTTTACAAAGATGATAAAGTGAATGACAAATCCTTTTCCTATTTAAATCAAATCCTCCAACACATTTACAGCAAGAGATCAGAAAGGCTATGACTAAGGCAACGAAAAACTATTCTTGTATTTCTCAAGTGGGAGCTTGTGCATCTCAAACCTGCTACTACTGTTGGTAGCTGAATCTTCGCCGCTGGCTTCTGCAGCTTTGAGCTCGTCCAAAGTTCTTCTAGCGTACACGGTGAAAGCAACTGTAGTGATGATTGCAACTATGAAGGAGAAGACATTGTAAATGATCTCCACTGGAGTGAGATGATAGTTCCTATATTGGACGTCTGCCAACGTCCTTATAAGCCGACCACTGCAGAAAACAATCGTACAGAGAAGATTGAGACGATTGCCATGATCCTTGCGCAAAAACGACACATATAAATATAAATATTTATAGCACAGCTGAGAGAGGAAGGGAGAACCTGTAGATGTAGATGAATGCCTCGGGAATCATGCCTGCGACTGAACCCCATAGATAGGGCCAGAATCGCATACTTGTGACCACAACTGCGTAATTGAATATTGTGTACGGGAATGGTGAAACCCGGAACAGTGCAACGACTTTAAACTGATGGAACCAGCTTCCTTCTCCGGCCAACCTTATCATAGCAGCTTTTTGGGGCCATCTTTTCAACCATTGCTGCGGATAACAAATACTTTACTGAATGACGTACATGGAAGAGAAAGCTAAAAATATATTTTCCTTTCACAAAGAGAGAGTTTCTGACTTACATGAATTCTGTCGCGAAAGATTAAACCAATTAAATACGGCAGGACCATCCCAATCGTTGTTCCCACCATAATTATGATGAAACCCAGCCCATATCCAAAAATCATCCCGGCTAGCCACATGGATGGACCAGAAGGAATTAGGAAAACAGGGAACAAAGCCAAAGAAGCTACAATTACAAGCGCCAGCAACGGACGGCCAAATGCAGTGGCTTCCCATTGCAAGAGTGGGAAAAGAACCTAACCAGAAACAAAGAGTTGCAGGTAAGATAATAAGCATGGAAGTCATAAGATTCTGTAAATTATTAGTTAGCGTTAAATGAGATTGGACAAAGTAAAACTGTCTGGATATACAAGTGCAAATTTATTCCAACAGATAATAGCCAACAATAGTGCAATTCCATCAAGGAAATTCAGAAGCACCGTCACTTATCAACTTTAAACCACTTAATAGTTAATGGTAAACAAAGAATAATGAGCTCCGAACAGAAAGGTCTGCAGTTGGAAGCTTCCCCTCTAGCATTAATCTTTTGAAGTTGCAGAGAAGTTGTGGACAGAGTAATTTTCTAATCAGAAAAAGGAGCGGTAGTGTAAAGGTGAAAGATGAAAAAGAACGATGAATGGAATATATTAACTGAACTCCTCTATTGATGCCAACAGCGAGAAGCTGTATTCAACAATATTTTTGAAAGCATGATATTGCACACCTACGTACTCCACTAAATACTAAAAGGAAACCCTGAACCTAACGAAAGCCGATACACAAATAAGCAGACTGACTCTATAAGAAACTAAATAACTCCAGCCAACAAAAACTCCTCAGCCTCTGTAATCCACCACAGCCCTTGCTCCTCTCATATAAGTGTGCCACGGCGTTGTCCGCTAACACACACAGAGAGAACAGGGAAAAAAATGAAAAAAAGTTTATCACACGTGACAAAGCCAATGAACAGATGCAACTCATCTTTGAATTAGTTCATTGCTATTATGCATCGGAGAATTTCAAATCTTTAGATCAAATTTTCATTTAATCAGAAAATAAGTCCTTAATGCTGCTTTCAAGTTTGAGAAGTAAACGCTGAAAGATATTTCACCAGAATGTGTGGAAACTGAAGTACCTTTTCCACAAGAAACGGCACTCCATACTTAACGAACACAAGGAGCAAAATCATGGTAAGTGAAAACCATATTATGGCCCTGATCCACCATGCAAAAGATCTTTTTCTTGGTGGGGTTTGAGATACTGTATATGTTTCATGCGTCCTTAATTCATCGGGAACAACCAATCTCACATACTCACTGTCTTCCTTCCCTTGAGCTTTACTCTCATTCTGTTTTATTTTCTCTGGCTCCTCAGTCAAATCTGGCATCTTCATTGAGACACCAGAATCTGCCAAAGACAACAAAATAAGCACCAATGTAATTGCATTATCATAGCTGTAATCTTTAATACCAGTGCATCCATGCAGTATACCAACGCCTTAAAATAATTTTTTTATAAAAAAGTAAAGATGCAATTTTTCTGGCAATTTTTTAATTTAGCTAGCCCCAAATTAATTTTGTGCGATTAAAGATGGATTCCAGCAACATATAGTCATATAAAGCAACAAGAACATATATTCTCCAAAAAGAAACATTCTGCTTCAATAAATAAAACCTTCATATTCCCATCAATAATTAAATCTCCAGCTATCTCCTCATTCATAAACTCGGTGCACAATTTAAAGCATATTAGTAACCACCACAATTGAAAAGGCAACACTCTGCACCTACTTTAGTTGCTTCTTAACAAAATCAGATTTTTCCACCCTTAAATTAAACCAGAAAAATTCAGTAATCTAAATGCATAAAAACACAACGATATCAACATAAAAACAACAGAAAGTTCAAATTAAACAAACAGGAGAGAGATAAAGAGAGAACACGAGAAATTTAAACACCCAAGCATAAGTCAATTAATATCTACGATTCAAACTATACACTTACACTAGAAAACAATTAATCATAACGATCAACAGAAACAAAATTAAAGGGAAACGCCAGCACATAATTTAAGAATTTGAAAATTTGAAAACAGAACGCAGAGAGAAAAAAAAAGACCTACCTGAAAAAGAAGAGCCACTACTGGGATAACTGGACTCCGATTAATTTAATTTTTTCCACCTTTTTTCAGGTGAGATCGTTTTCTTTCAAATTCTGTTTTGGTTGGAGATGATGATGACCCAAAAAACACGTTAGAGGGCGAAGGAGGTAGTTGAATTTGTTGCTACAGAGAAAAAGTAATTTGAAAACGTTGGAGAAATTGTAGTGGTAGGCTGTAGGTGGTGAGCAATAGCTTATAGCAGGGTGGTGCTTTTGCTTCACAATTACTCTTCCTTATTCAAAAATTTGAGGATCTGTTTTTCAACCATCGCGCTTTGACAAATGCAATAGAATCAAAAATCAAAATCAAGCCCACCCAACTTGACGCTTGAAATTTCTCTTCGACATTAAATAGATTAATAAATATTCTTCCAGATATATTTGAGTAGACACTGAAGATATTTGGAATGTAATTGGATATTAATTAAATCATATAGTTATAAGTTTATCTGTATTTAGAGATATTAGGTTTCGGTTCAGGTCAGATTTTGGTCTTTTTCATTTTTTTTTGTTATTGTTACTACGTTTTTAAATATTTTTTCGTATTGTATTTAATTTAACATAGCATGGTATGAAGTTAAACAAGAAGTGAAAAATTAAAAAGAACATATATTTGCATTCATGTAATAATAAAAAATATATATACTACTATAATAAAATCTGCCATCCGTTTTTCTACGGATTCAGTGATATTTGGTTCCATATTTTCGAATAGAAAATATATTATTTATTCATAAATCTTCAATTTTTTGTGTGATGTTTACAATCTTAAGTTTTGAATTTCTTACGGATTACGTAACTAGGTTGTATATATAGATGTTAGGGTCGCGTTATAAATTATAATAATAACTAATTTTAATATAGATTAATATAATTTTATAATTTTTATATATTAAAATTATCAACATAAAAAATACTCACTTTATCAACTATCTTGTATTGATACACTTAATTTTTGTATTGATACTCAAATTTACGCAGTACAAGGTTATGTCTTAGTACTACTGTACGCGTTTTGAGAATTACTAGTTATTACTAGTCTAGTAGTATTTGATACAGCCCATATCAATTATATGTAAATATTTCAAAAATATTTCTTACACTTGGATAGGACAATAGATCATCTTAATCTAATGTGTAATATCAACTAGGGTTTACTACCAAAACCCTAATTTTTACGAAATGTAATGAAAAGTGAGTTGAAAAAGTTAGTGGAATATAGTGTCTACTACTAAAAATGGTAAAAAGTGAAATGAGACATTCTTTATGGGACGGACGAAAATGGAAAAATGGGACAATCTTTGTGGGACGGAGGGAATATCCAGGATTAAATTTGTAGTGTGTTTAGTTCATGAGATTAAATCTCACAATTCAATCATAAATGGATAATCATTGGATAATTAGTCATAACTAACTCCCTATTACTAAAATAATCTCATAATTCGATCCTAGATTGTATATTGATATTAATTGTATATTGTATATTGATATTAATTTATCCACAGATTAATATATTCTTAATATATTAATTTTAAATTTTAAATTAATTAAATAAAATTAGAATCAATATTAACAATGAACAATATGAGTAATAATTTTAGCTATATAAGAATCAAAAATCTATATAAAATCAACATTGAAGCATAATAAATTTAAAACCAATCACATTATATATGTATAAACATTAAATCATGGAATAGGAAGATAAAATTCTATCACAATAAAGAATTAAACATAATGAATAATTACTCATCTTTTTTAAAGTCTTCCGCCTCATCTAAAACTACAATAAAATAAGAAAAAAAATCAATAATCAATATCAATATGTATTAAAATGATCATCCGCGAATGAAAGCATAAGATGTGATACACTAAATGAATATTTTAACCACCATTGTTGGGATGTTGCTGCATTTGGTGTTGGTCAGAGTCGGCCCAAAATGGCGGCCAGTATGTGGCGGTGTCGCCGCCGGAGTACAGCGGTGATATGAACTGATTTGGTGGTTGTGTGGGATCTGGAAAACTCATTCTGCTACTTTTAGTGATCTCAGCAGCATCCAATTCTAAAGAGATAATTTTTTTAAGGGATATTGGCATCTAATATCATGAAACTTTCATAAAGTCGGGTTTTCCCCATGAACTTTGAAATTGACAAATAATATCACGAACTTTACCTCGAGTTTGTTATTTCCCACCAATGAAAAAATTTCGGCAAACCCAATGATGAATCTCTGCAAGCTCCTCACAGCCTCCGACCCCGATCTCCTCATCACCGTCTCCTTCTGTTGATAAGCTTATGTCTTTGTGTTGATATTTAAATTTACATATTGTATATATATATATTTATGGATCATTAATATCCTTTTCTCAAATCAAAATATGAGACTGATCAAACATAATAAGTTAATTAATGAAGGTTATTATAGTTATAATTAATGACACATTTCTATTAAATTTTGCTTTGTAGTTAAATTGTGATAATAATTGTAATTACTTGATTTCGATGTGAGACCAGAAACATAAATTTCTATCATATTTTCTCTGTATTCAAATTTTATTAATATTGTTGATTATTTATTAATAGGAGGTTGTAATTAAGGAGATTTCTATTTGTGTGTGGCATTCTAATTATACTAATATTGCTGATTATTTGTTGTCGAACTAGAAACAAGAGTATTGAAGGTTAATAAGATGCTATAATCAATGAGATTTTTATCAAATTTTGGTTTATATTCAAATTGTGTTGGCATATTGTTGATTATTTATTGTCGATTCGAGACTAAAAACATGGGTAGAATAATGAAGGTTGATATGATGTACTCCGTATAATTAATGAGATTTCTACATGCTTTATATCTAAATCGTGTAGTATTGCTGATTATTTGTTGTCCATGTGTAGAGGGCCCACGGTTCTGGAACCGACGGTTATGGTTCGGAACTGTCGGTTCAGGTTTTGGAAATTGTTGAACCGGAACCGAACCGCGAGGGGTTTCGTGGTTACGGTTTCGGTTTCGGTTTCGAACCGGCAATTTTTCGGCGGTTTTTCACGGTTCCAAACCGCCAGTTTTTTGCGGTTCCGGCTTGATTTCAAGGTTTTCCGGCTGTTTTTCGCGGTTCCGGTTTGAAACCGCGCGGAACCAGCGGTTCCAGTACGGTTTCGGTTCGAAAATTTTTGAACCTGAACCGAACCACGGTTCAAAAATCGACTGTTTCGGTTCGGGTAAATTCTCACGATTTCGATTCGAAACCGTAACCGACGGTTACGGTTTCAGTTTTAACCGCCGGTTCGATAAACCTTGGGCAGGTCTATCCATGTGCAACTAGCTAGAAACATAAGTATAATACTGAATGTTAATTGAGATAATAATTATTGATGGTTCTAAAATATTTTGCGTTGTATTTTAATTTTGCTAATATTGCTGACTATTGTTGTCGATGTGAGACAAGAAACAGGGGACGAACGGATTGATTACGTCTCGGAGATCGACTCAATCTGCCTCGCAAACCTTCCATCGATTGTCTCAATGAAAGATCAACGCCTTCTCGGTCTCGCCCTACGAGTATTCTCCAACACAACGACGAACCCAGGTGGGGTCGGGCGGGGTCGGCCGACCCCACCGTTGGTCCGTGAGTACTGCTTGGGAAGCTCTATAATCCGCCCTCCGACCCACGACAACTCCGCCTCCCGACCCCACGTATAACAACTCCGCCTCTACGAAAAACTAGAGAATAAATGAGAAGAGAGTAGAGAAATATTGAGAAATCATTGTTGTGGATTATAACAGGAAAGAAATTTAGAGAAGAATAATGACTTTAAAGATACTGCAAGGGTTTTCTCTGTAATATGCATTTTGACTCCAATATTTCAGAAGCCACGATTTTTCACTTGGCAAAAATGAAGTCAGATCATAGGCCGTTGCTGGTGGTGATTGGAAGAGTGGATGAGCAACAAACTGCAAGGCCCTTTCGCTTCTTCCAGGGATGGTTAGAGCATGAGGAGTTTGGGCAGTTGGTGAGAGATAATTGGGTGGATCAGGGATCGATGGCTGCAACCATGACCGGGTTAGCAGAGGCAGTAAAGCTTTGGAACCAAAACACTTTTGGAAGCATTGGGAGGCGCAAGAAACAAATAATGGCTCGGTTAAATGGAATCCAGAAGGCATTAGAAACACATACTACCAGGAACTTGGTAAGGCTTGATGGTGAGCTCAGACAAGAATTAGAGGCAATTCTAGACCAAGAGGAATTGGTGTGGAAGTTAAAGTCCCGTACGGAATGGTTAGCTCTTGGCGATAGAAACACGAGCTATTTTCATAAGAAAACTATGATGCGACGAAAGAAGAATCGGATAGAGGCTTTAAAACTTGAAGGAGATGAATGGTGCTTCGACGGTGATGTGTTAAAAGCAGCAATCTTATCTTTTTATAAAAATCTGTACACAGTTGACTATTCGTTAAGGGGAACCTTCCGGATTCGTGGTCGTTTTCCAGCAATAAGAAATGAAGATATGGTTATATTGGGTACACAAGTGACAATGGAAGAAATCAAGGTTGCACTTTTTGAAATGGCCCCAAACAAGGCACCTGGAGTAGATGGTCTACACGCAGCCTTCTTTTAATCTCAATGGGAGGTAGTGGGGGATTCTGTATGCTCAATGATTCAGAGAATATTCAATGGTGCACCAATTGAACCAGAGCTGAATCGCACATCTATTGTTTTGATCCCTAAGGTTCCAAATCCAGAATTTATAACAGAGTTTCGGCCTATTAGCCTATGCCCTGTCTTATATCGGCTGGTGACTCGGGTGGTGGTAAATAGATTGAAGTGTGTGCTCAAGTATGTCATCGCACCTAATCAAGTCAGTTTTGTTCATGAGCGGTGCATCACAGATAATATTATTATTGCACAAGAGTGTATTCATACGATGCAGAATTGCAAAAGGAAAGATGGTTGGATGGCAATTAAGGTGGATTTGGAAAAAGCATATGATAGGCTAAGATGGGATTTTGTGGAGGATACTTTAAATGATTTGGGGGTCCCGAGTCAGCTAACACGAGTTATTATGAGCTGTGTGACTACGGCCACGATGCAGATATTATGGAATGGTAAGCCGACAGAGGAGTTCAAACCGAGCCGTGGAATTAGGCAAGGAGATCCGATGTCTCCGTATCTATTTGTGCTATGTATGGAAAGACTTGGGCATAGTATTATTAAAGTTGTCAATGAGGAGGCATGGGAACCGATCAGGTTAGTAAGAAATGGTATACCGATCTCACATCTTTTTTTCGCAGATGATTTAGTGTTGTTTTGTAAGACGGATGTGAAAAGCTCTGTGGCAGTCAAATCAGTCTTGGATGATTATAGCTTGTACTCAGGCCATCGAATAAATGGTAGCAAAACACAAGTTTTCTTCTCTCCAAACACTAAATCTCCAATCATACACGATATAGGAGTGAGACTTGGCTTTCGCACGGTGGAGAATCTGGGAAAGTATTTGGGATTTCCTATGCTTCACGGCCGAGTGTCAACAAATGATTTTCAGTTTATAATCGACAAAGTGAGACAAAAATTGAGTGGGTGGAATGCAAAGTTATTGACTATGGCAGCTCGTGTCACACTTGCAAAAGCTGTTTTGGTTGCTATACCAAATTATTTCATGCAAATTGTGATGGTCCCAGTTTCGATTTGCAAGGAGATCGAACGTTTAGTGAGAAGATTTATTTGGGGAGGGTCAGATGAGCAGAGAAATACCCCACTGGTGGGATGGAAATCAATGTGTCAACCGATCACATCGGGGGGGCTTGGCTTGAGAAGATTAAAGTGGAACAATGAAGCCTTCATGATAAAGCTTGGTTTTAATCTAGTTGCTAAAGAGAATGAGTTCTGGGTACGAATCTTGCGCGAAAAGTATAAAGTAGGAGTGGGCTGCCCATCTTCAATCTCGCGGTCCGGTAGCTCTTTTATTTGGAGGTCACTTATGAAGGTATGGGATAAAATATACGATAGTGCTTGTTGGTCGTTAGGGGACGGCAAGAAAACAAAGTTTTGGCTGGATATTTGGTGTCCACAGTTAGGACCGCTTATTCAACATAAAATTGACAACTCGGCAGTAGATTTTGAATGCTTAGCCTGTGAAATGGTGGATGGTCATGGTGAGTGGAAGTGGGGCGCGTTCAGACATTTCATCTCGTCGGAAGCAGCTGCCGTAATTGCTGGTATTAGACCTCCATATGAGGAAGCTGGGGCTGATTTATGTATTTGGAGAAGGGAGAAGAATGGCAAGCTATCAGTGGCCAGTGCATACGAATCTGTATGCAAGCACTCCTGGGACAATATGGATAAGAAATGGGCATTGGCGTGGAATTATAAAGGGCCGCAACGCATAAGACACTTCTTATGGTTGGTTTTACAAAAACGGCTAATGACTAATGTGGAGAGGTGTCGACGACATTGCGCAACTGATGCTGCTTGCATCGCTTGTGGAGATACCCAAGAGAACCTAAATCACATTCTTAGAGGGTGTCCAAATGAGATTAAAGTGTGGGAATCTATTGTCCCTCGAGGTAAATTAAATCAATTTCTTACAATGAATTTGGATAATTGGTTGATGGATAATTTGAAATGTTATGAGATTGATGGTAAGATATGCTGGAGCACTATTTTTGGTATGATTTGTTGGAGGTTATAGAAAAATAGAAATCAATTAGTGTTCCAAGGAGATCTTGTGTCATCGTACGCTACAATGGCACAATGTAGAGTTTGGGCGAGATCGGTCCATAGTAATGAACTTAAGCTAACCAAATCGATAAATAAGGTGTTGAAGCAGGTACAATGGCATGCTCCCCCGGATGGGTGGTGCAAATTAAACTGTGATGGGGCTGTGAAATACGATTATGAACGTGCAGCGTCAGGAGGGGTATTGCGTGATTCAACTGGAGAGTGGGTGTTAGGCTACACAAGGCACTTGGGAAGATGCTCGGTAGTGCAAACTGAATTGTGGGCAATATATGATGGGCTTAAGTTGGCGTGGCAAAGGGGGCTTAGAATGTACTTGTGGAAAGTGACAATATGACAGTTGTTCACGTGCTTAATGACACGAAATCGGATTTAAGTGCTTTATCACTTGCTAGAAGTATAAAAGGTATCATGCAAAGAGCGTGGAATGTGAAGATTGCTCATGTGTTTAGGGAAAGTAATCAAGTTGCAGACTTTATGGCAAATTTGGGTGTGAACATGCAGCCTGGGCTAGTGGTGTTTGACGAGGCACCGAGTGAGACGATGAATTTGTTGTTGAATGACCGGATGGGGACTACCCACGGTCGTATGTGCCCAATGTAGGGGCGGTGTTTTAACCTTAGGGCGACGCCCTCTTCTTGTTATTAAAAAAAAATATACTGCAAAAATTTAGTGAGGTGGGAGCTCCATTGATGAATTTTGAATTTGAAGAAAAACTGTAAACTAGTTGCTTGGAAGAAGCGAATTAGTAAATCTAGGAATATCTTTTTATTTATGATTATTTTTTACTTTTATGCAGTAAAATAATTAATATATTGAATACTATGTGCTTGTTTATTTTGTTTAACTAATTTAGCTTTAGTAGATCCTATAAATATGTTTAAAAAATTGATTTAGTTCAAGTTTTATAAATTTTGTATTCAATTGTAACAAAAACATAATAAGGACAACAAAAATGGTAAAAATAATTATTTAATATATGTTATATTATTATTATTTAAATATTATATATTAGTATTAAATTTTTGGTCCGACCCCACGAGCTATATTTTCTGGGTCCGTTATTGCTCCAACATATCAAAAGCTCAATACATGTTATTTTCTTCAATCCACGAGCTAGAATCCCAAGCAATAGAAGCAAGAATTCTCATTTCCAACATACAATGTTGGTCCAACCATACCTTACCTCGATCTTAAAACTCTTACAACTTTCTCAACCAATGAAAGTGATCCTCACCACTACTTGAGTGGCTCAACTCCCAAACACCGAGCTCGGTTTTGTAAGTCTCGTTGGGTAGTTTCCTCTCGGTCTCTCATGCCCAAATGGACGAGATAGTGGATGGACTATTAAGGAGTGGCGTGGGGTTCTTGTGGGTGGCTCGTGGGGAGGCCAAGAGGCTACAAGAACGTTGTGGGGGAGGCCGAGAGAGTCGTGCCTTGGTGTGAGCAGCTTAAGGTGTTGTGTCATCCTTCTGTAGGGGGATTCTGGACGCACTGTGGATGGAATTCGACCATGGAATGTATTTTTAGTGGTGTGCCGATGATTTGCTTTCCTTTATTAATGGATCAAACCACAATTCAGAAATATGTGGTCGAGGATTGGAGGATTGGAGTGGATGGTAAGAATGAATTGAAGTTCGGGGAAATATTGATGAGCGGGGAAGTTGCCAAGATCGTGAAGGAATTCATGGATCCGAATAGCCACGGGAGGAGAGATATGGCGAAAAGAGCGAGGGAGTTTAAGGACACGGTTCGACAAGCGATTTCAAAAGGAGGTTCGTCCGTGACGAACCTCGCTTGTTTGCTGAACGACATCGTTTGTGATGGTTAGGTTAATGTTGAAAAAACTTAGTTGGTTTATTGTATTGTAATGCCATTTGAAGTTCTCCTTATTATTGTACTATCAGTGATTGTTGTTTGTTTTCTTCTTAATTATTTCTTAATCTTTTTGTTTTTCTCCCCATAAAAAATGAGGAATTGGTTTGCCGACATGTCCTAACTAAATATGTATGGTAAATGTTTAAGAGGAAATAATAACTGAACTAAAAGAGGACATTTTCAATAATGAAAAAACATTTAAGCACTAAATAGAATAATTAACTTTGTACTATTAATATAGTATAATAAAATATATTCTTATAACTTACTGCTGCATAAATTTATTTTCTCTCTAATGTTGAACATTGTCTACTATATAATGTATTGACAAAGCAAGTTGATAAACCTGTATGTATCTCTAATGTTGAACAGTGTCTTGAGTGTCAATGATGGAAAGGATTACAACAAAAATGATGTAAAGGCTTACAACAGAAAGGCTACGAAATATTCAATGGATAAACTTTGATTTTGGAGAAATTGTATTGAGCATGTAAGATAAACATATCTAGATAATTATAATATATATTTTGATTTTTATGTTAGTTTTGTATTTAACTTACATGTGGACTTTAAAAATAGTAGCAATATCGACAACCATGTAGAGGTTATGGAGATCTTTTGGTGAATTTTGTCCGGTGAATGTTATGAAGAGGAGAAACTTTCAGTGAATTGTCTGGTGAATGTTATGAAGAGGAGAAACTTCTGGGGGTTATGGAGATCATTCGGTAAATTTTTCGGTGAGTGTTATGAAGAGAAGAAACTTCTGGTGAATTTCATGGATTCCAACTCTTTCTTGTGGCAAGGAATTATACGAATGTACGTATTTCCAACTCTTTCTTGTGGCAAGGAATTGTGTGTAAATACCTAATTATGGAGATCTTTCGGTGAAAGCGCCAGACTCAACCGAACCGATGCAACCATAAACACCAAGCATTGTGCTTTTCTTTTATTTTTATTTATTTATTTTTAAATAAACTTTTATATGAAGTAGGAAATTACAAATAAACTCCTATAGAAAGGAGGGAATTTGTGTGCGATGCTAAATTAATTTAATTCATGTACATATCAATAAAAAGATAAAAACACTGGCTTGGTGTATCGTAATGTATGCGTTTGAAGTTATAAATGTCGTCATTTATTATTATCCAGTGGGTCTTGTTGGTGATTTTTGGAGTAAATTTTGACTACTTCCCAACAACGGAAATGAAGTCAAACTCTCAATGTTCGAATGCTGCTTGTTTGGAGAGATAGGTGCCCAAACTGAACAGAGATTTTGTTGTAATCTATTGTCAAAATCTGTGCTATCTAACTCTTCTCAATCTATTTATGAATTGCTATGGAGCAGAAGAGTACATGCTTGTGAAGTCTTCCAGAGACGCCGCAGTTGCTGCTGCAAAGATCGAGGCGAAAGAATGGAACATAAGGTAACAAAACGGATGATGTCCGGAAAAAAATATCATAGTGCCTCATGCATTTTATTTTTCTTGTGTCCTAGTGTTGTCGGTTTGATGACGGGCGTGCAAGACTCGGATGCTACTTTATTGTTGTAGTTCAGTGGTATTATTCACCCTCATCCCTTGCAATTTGCAATTCAACTCTCTTTCTATTTGCAATTACAGTGAATTGTTTCATTTAATTGTGCATATATTTACAAATTTAGCGAATTGTTTCATTTAATTCTACAAATTTGGATTTAAAAGCAGAAATAAAATCAGAACATTGATGTATAAAAGCTAAATTATAAATTTGTGGGCCCCAAATTCCACTATCACACATCATTTCCCTTACCCTTTCTTAAAACCCCTGCCCCTTTTGAAATGGGCGCTATTGTTGGACGGAGGGAGTATTTGATTATTGCAGGCGATATGGCGACACCGAAGCAGTTCTTCTGCCCTATCTGTGCGAAGATGATCTTGTCATTCTTTCGACTGGAATGGTTTGTTCTTCCCTCCCCCCTGCTTTCTCATAATTTTTTTCTAAAGATTTCTTGAATTGGACAGACGTGCGATCGTCGGGGCATATAACTTTAGCTTAATTTTGGCCGGAACACATGCGCAGTAACTAAGGGATTGCTATTACTACGGTTCTCGTACCAAACCGCTTTATGCTCGGGATGATAAGGACGTGGCACAAGGCTCCATATGGGATACCAAAAAACAATCCCATTTTAGTCGTGACAGACCTGGTGCATGAACTCTATGAAGACATCAACTTGACTCTCCTCATCAGGATGTTGGAGAACAATGGAGATAATTTTTGGAGTTTTTGGAATGAGAGTGATGCAGATGCTATTCGCATTTTTTGTACACTGCAGGGAACCGGGTTAGAGAAAAGAGAAGGTGTCGTGGAAGTGGCCATGATGAAGTTGAAGAATCAAGTGCTTGAAGGAGATTCTTGAGATTCTTGCACTCCTCTTAACCAACTTGAATTCCATCAAAGGGATGGTTGAGATGGATGTCATCCCGTGCTTGTTTGAATCTTGCGGGGGAATCTAATCGTCGTACGTATATGTGCATACGCATCCTGTACTCTATCTTAGTAAGGATGGAAGCACATTTTTTGGAGATGATAGAAAAAAGAACTTGGTGAACAGGCTCAAGCGAGAAGGCATATCCCGTACCAAGCACAAGGCCAGGAAAATTCTTTGGATGTTTAAAAGGATAAAAAGGGGCGATCGAACACAAAAACGGTGATACTGGGATTTTATTTTTCAATCCTTACTCCTTCACCCTCACACTGTACTCCTTTTTTTAGGTACAATTTTTCCCTCCCTTTTATTGGTGCTATTTCAAAATCTTGTCTTGTTTGGCTTTTAGACACAGGAGCCACATCATGTGTGTTGTGATCTATCTATGTTTAAGTCCTTTTTTCCCATCAAAATGATTATGTCAATCTCCCTAATGGTGTCACTATTCCTATCACTCACACTAGAACTATACATTTAAATCCTCTATAACTCTCTACTTAGTTCTCTATGTTCCTAACTTTTCATAAATATAATTTCTATCAGTTTCTTAACATCTTCCCTATGCTGTAATGTAATCTTCACTCATAATTCCATTGAAATCCAGCAAAAACTGTGATTGGGAAGGTAGCAGATTGGACAATTTATATACCCTTGATATTTTGATTCTGAGACTATTGAAGGTTCTGTAATTCCTTTTTTTTGGCCCCCTTTCCCCATAATTCCCTTTTGTTTTGTTGTTAATATTGATGATTGGCACAAGGTTAGGACATTTGTCTTTTGGAAAGCTTAGATCCATGTCTAATGTTTTATCCGTGATATTTGCCCTTTAGCTAAACAGAAGCATTTAGCTTTCTCAAAATCTGATAGTGTTGCTATTTAGTGTTTTGACCTTATACATTGTGATGTCTGGGAACCCTTCACCCCATCTACTAATCAAGGATTCAAATACTTACTCATATTGTTTGATGATTGCTCTATTATCTGGACTTTTTAATGAAAAGCAAATCTGATGTTAGCATGATTCTTCCCCTGTTCTTCAACACTGTATATACCCAATTCTCTAAAAAGATCAAAGCCATCCGACACCTCAGGAATGTTGCTAGGAGTTTATTGTTTCAGTCTTTTCTTCCCATTCATTTTTGGGGGATAAATAGAACCCCATCCTCCGTACTCAATGATAACTTCACTCCTTTCCAGATTCTTTTCCAGAAACCATCTTCATACTCTCACTTGGAAGTGATAGGTTGCCTATGTTATGCTTCTAGTTTACAAAGGGGCAGGGACAAGTTCTCACCTAGAGCCACTAAGTGTGCCTTTTTTGGGGTTATCCCTCATATTATAAAGGGTATAACTCATTGATTTGGACACAATGCAAGAAATTATGACAAAAAATGTGGTATTTCATGAAGATGTTTCCCTTTTTTCCATCCGACTCCATCAAATTTTCCCATATCTCCACAGCCTCAAACACAACCAAAATTTTCAATATCTTCTCATACTCAAACTCAGCCAAGTAGTGATATTCCCTCACAAACTTCACCCAGCTCAAACACTGATCTGCCCAATCTCCCACCTATTTCCAGAACTGGCACAACCTGCACACTTGACAGATTTCATATGCAATTCTGTCACTTCCTCATCACCTTATCCTATTTCTTCTTACTTCAGTTTATCAAAACTATCTCCTGATCAAAACTATCTCCTGAATACCTAAAGTATATTATCCTTATGTCTGGTGTATATGAACCATCCACATATAACCAATCCTCTCAACACAAAGAGTGACAACTAGCAATGCATACAAGATGAACCATCAGTCTTCAAAGTTTTTTATATTTTAAAATATATATGCATGGTTTAATTATGTCTATTAGATATCTCTTTCATTGTGTCATTATGTTTTTGTTCCATAATTATAAGAGTATTTTATATTTTGACTAATAGTATATACTAATATAGATAATCATGTGATAATTAGTTTTAGTCAAATCCTCCAACTAAAATAATTTCACAACTTAATCCTAGATTATATCTTGTGTTATTTGACTCAAATTATTTTAACACGAGAAATACCCACAAGTGTAATGTACCCCTTCTTTATTATCCGTAAATGTGTATGAGATTCTAGTATTTATAGAATCCACAACCCTAGACGGTTCGACCTTGGCGATCCATGCGTGTCGCTTGGGCCTTGTCTTTTGGGTGAGGCTGGGCCCCAACATCAATGTAAGACCCTTTTACAGTAATCCTCTACAGAGTGAAAGTCGCTCTATTCCCAAAGTAAAATTAGAGCATTGACACATATGATAGAAACTAATAACGTAATCTATGATTTTTATGCATAACAATGCATTGTTCTTTACCAATATGATTTTACTGCATGTGAACAAAATTGGTGGATATAAAAAGGTGATATCATAAAGCTAAAAAGATGTCAGCAGGAAGAGCAGAAGGAGAGATTGAAACATAGGATGCGCACGTTGACAAATAAAGTACAAAGATGTGAGGATTTCTATTTTCTCCCATAGGGGAGGATATAAAAAGTACATAATAACGCAAATCAACCAAGATTTCACACCAAAATTGATGAGATGATATGTCCTATCATTTTAGAAAGTATTGTGACCCGATCGTTCTCCGGTAACAATTGTAACAGATCTATTTGATGCCAAGAGTTGCAGCTCTTCTCGTAGGCTGTTAACATGAGAGAGTGAAAACTCAAATCAGTTCATCTGCCAATAGCTTTTATCGTAAACGTTAATGCAGTGGTGACTGATGATGTAGTACGATAATAACCATCCATTAACTCCCTAACTCATCCCTTAGTTGCTAACTACAACTAATTTAAGACCATAAGATTTTAGAAATCTTGGGCCTACAATTACCAGTGTAATTTCGTTTATTTTTTAATATTAAAAAGATAATAGCAAGATCAAATTTAGGTTTAGAAATATAATGTCAATACAAAGTGTATTAAATACATCAACCCCAACATAATAATGTCAACACAATTTCATATTGACATTTTACAAGCATAATATGACATATTATGTGAGGTATGCATAAACTGTCAGAAAAAATATGAAAATTAAAAAAATTAAATTTTTTCAAATTTTGACGTTTAACATATGCATGTAGTATATCGTTGGAATCCTTATAAAATTATCTTTAATTTGATATATGTTATATGAATTTAAAGTTTTGGGATTTCTTTTAAAAGTTATGTAACTAACTTGACATTAATACCCCTATTGATATTTATTAGAATTAATCCTATACTCTATTGATCGCTATTGATCAGATTATATTTTCGCATTGATGATCTAGCCTTTAATTAATATCTAATTACTATCATGAATCAGAAGAAGCAATTAAGTATTAGTTAGCAATATAACACTCCCTAGATGAGATGTTTAATTATATACCGGGGCCATCAATTTGAAATTAAGATAGCAATTCAATTATACTAATTTAAACAAAACTAGATTGCCAGTCGATTACGTTTTGGCACGAACACTAAAAGGCATTTTCTTTTAATATTTAACGATTAAATACTTTATTATGTAATATTCCTCAAGTAAATTTAACTTCAATGTGTATTAGCGTAGGCATTGATAACACAAAATTTGAATCCATTTTAGTAAATAATGAAGTAACATGTATCATCCATCCACAACCCATTTGAAGTGTATTACACTGTTTTTGGTCACGATTGTTCAAGAAAGCAGGCTAAATATGAAGGTCCCATCAAAGTTTATCCTAAAAATGAAAATAAGAAATTTCAATGAAAAATTCTAAACAAAAATGAACATTTCAAATGCGACATAGAAATGAAAAAAGAACTAGCATTAATGGGGAGCATGTTAGAAATGCAGTCAAATTCAAAAACCTCGAAGTGGGATGAAAAGATAACCAAACATGATACAAACTATATCACAGCTGCACAATAAATCAACATAGTTGAGGAGAAGAAACATCTCTCTGGCTAAGCAACAGCCAGAAATCTATATGAAAATTCAGCTCATGCACGAGGTCCGCAAGTACTGTCTGCAATGCTTCTTGCTCCAGATAGTTTGGCATGCCACTGACTCATACTCAAGTTGGACTGGATCATAGTCTGCTGATATCGAGTAGTGTGCTTGTCAACTGAAGTCAATCATTGAGAGTTCGGGCGTACTCTTGTTCCTTGGTTACTTGCTTGTTCATGGCCCGCATCTGGGACAATAGGAGTAGTTTCAGATGCCGGGGGGACACTTCCCTCGATACCATTAGACTCTGTAACACTCTGAACTGATGCTTGCTGCTCCTGGTTTTCTACATTATTATGATCTGATGGAGGGGCATTGTCACTGGATTCAGCGACTGGTGGGGCAGAAGAATCTGGTGCCAATTGTGGTGGAGCGTCGCCTCAAATTCGTACTAGCAGATTCAGATGTAGGTGGAGCAGCAGGAGCTCCCACAGAGTTCTGTGAAGAACCCGATTCAGCTGAGGGCAGACCATTGGACTCTGAAGAAGTGGATATGGGGGCTGCTGAAGCTTCTAATAGCAAAGGTTTGGTAGGTTGCTGCTGCGAACTTGGCAGGGCAAGGCTTGGCTTTTTCAGACCAGACTGACCAGGATTAGGACCATATAAAGTTGCCATTCCTGGTGGCAGAATTTCAATCGGTGGCTTCTTGGCTGCATCCTGCAGGGTTGTGATCTTTGATTCTCGAGAGAAGCCAAATGCAGCTGCTGCATCCATTTTGGCAGATGGAGCGTGTTCTAGCTCTTTTGCAGTGTTTTATTCCAGGCCTGAACCAAGCTTCTCAATGTCGGACGACCATGAGCCTACAAAAAACAGTTTGTTGTAGTTAGGTTTATAGATTTAGTTTGCAGTAACTTTTATAAGGCTACGCAAATCATACGTGAGCATGAAGAACAGCCTCAGCAAGCATTCCTGTCTCCTGCCAGGCCTTCTCCATGAGTATATTATCTCCCAAGAGGCAGCTGAAAAAGCAGCTTCTCTTCCTGAACCAACTGAGATCAAATTGTTGACTAAATTCTGCAAAATTAGCAAACATAGAGATTTATTACAAGGGGAGATCAAAGTGAACATGTTATGTTCCCAATATGAAAGAAGTAGAATCATCATAAAAAGAAAGTTACAAAGATAATCATAACAGATCTGGCTCTAGCATATAAGGTGATATTATAACATAAATTGAAATGATTTTGGTTTTAACATTCATATGTTGAAGAATATCCATATGAGTTAGAATTATTTCAAGGACATAAACTCTAGATTCAGGTCAGAAACTAGCATTTTGAGAAGATGGGAGCCACTGACTTCATGTTATGACTAGACTCAACTAGAAAATCCTTGACAAATAGGATTGAAGGCATACTGCAATTGCATAATCTTAGAAGTTAAATTCTTTGTTAACATAATGTGCTTATTTCAGAACCATTAATAAAGCTATAGATCTCAAAGTAGCATGTAAACAGCTATAAACGAAAGTGAGGTGTCAAAGTGGAAAAAGCTCCAAGGTTTGGGTGGGTAATTATAGTTATCCTTGACGAGTGATGAGCTTATAAGAACTATTGACAAATAGATACATACACTGAGACGTGTCAACTCTCCATGATTTGCAAGGCGGAGTGAGAGCCCTCTTATCTCATGGCCTTGCAAAGCCCCTTTCACAGAACCCGCAGCAGCTAATCTCTTAAGAGCTTCACGAGCTATGTCCGCTTGTCCAGTGGCATCTGCAGCATCAATAAGTTCCTGGAACTCCTTGGCAAACTTAACTACACCTTGAACAGCATCAACAACATTTTCCTTCTTTGAGGACATATTTATTATGTCATTCAAGTTCAACCCCAACGCTTCTTGCCCAATATCTCGGCTGTTGCTCATTGTCAGAAGGCATTGTAGGGCTCTCTTCAAATCATTACTCTGCATTGCTAGATCAAATTCCAGCCTCTTGGATATCCCAGGCAAGTGAAGTGCTTCAGTGGCATAACCCATTCCAAGCATAAATTGAGCTAAATCGTCATGATCTTCTCTACCAAGCCTACTCGCCCATTTCACAGCACTAACAGCATCACCATATGCTGCAAGACATCTACAACGGATACCAGGATGGTTGAGTGATATTGCATGAGCAGACATGTACCTGTCAATTAACCAGAGAACACCATCTCTTACTCCTACAACGAAGAGGTCCAACTGGCCGTTTTTGTTCGGCTGGGAATCTAGTACCAGCAACTGCAACACCGCCACCACCCACAGCAATTTCATTAACTTTCCTTTCTTCCATCTCTTTAGGTATTGAGGAATCAATTCCTTCAACTTTGGATTGTTTAGGTAATGTTAAGAAAGGAGGTATTGATGGAGCATGCTGAAACGAAGCTAGACGCACAACCTGTAACATAGGGGGTCTTAAAGCTATCCTTTCCTGTGGGGCAGCCTGTTGACTATCAACTGATATTAATGCCAATTCCCCATGCTCAGAAACTGCTCTTGACTGCAGCTCTTTAAGCCGTATCTCCTCTTTTTTCGTTTAGTTTCTATATCAATAGGTGCAATACCGGCATCCACAAAAACACACTCAATGGTGGTTGGTGTAGCAACAAACAGTTGCCTTCGGTGCCATACACCTCCAGTAGAATAAGGAATTGCTACATCTCCTAAGTAGCGAAACTGAGGACGCAAGGAAGATATGACAATATATTGTTGATAGGCATAAGCACAATATTCAACAGTTTGGTCCCATGCAGTCCATTCTGGTTGAGGAAGAAGACCTCCAACTGGTTCAAAGGTTTCCCAACTGTAAAGTTGAAAATTTGGAGGTGCAGCTTCAGCAGTAGTTTTTGTGAAGAATATCCATCATCCACGGTGCTGAAAGAAGAGGTGGAACTAGATCCAAATCCTGACAAGGGCATAGACTGAATAGTAGAAATAGCTGTGGCAGCAACCGGGCTTATTCGTCGAGATGTCCTATAAGCAACACCAAGCAGTGCTCCCCCATGCAACCCAGTGACTGGTTCACTCCGATGCCAACCGATCTCATCAAAATGTTTGATGTTCCATCATCAAGCAATATACGAACTTGGACACTGGCTGATGAAGCTGCAGAAGCAGCAGCTGCAGCAGCTTGTGCAGCAGCAGCTGCAGCTTCCTTGGCTTTCCGTGATGAGCTGCCTTTAGGGATTACAGGCATTCTGGGAGGTAAAGCAGACTCCAGCAGGGCAAATCTATCCCTGCAAGTATCCCAAGCCAAGAGCCTTGCACTACCTGAATCAACAATGGACCAGTCACTGATCTTGTAAATTGAGAAATAGGGTATATCTGGCCACACAATGGCAAGAAACCTGCAAAATAACAAAGCAAATCAAACATATCAGCATCATAGTCTCAAGACTCAAGTAAGCACATAAAAAATAAGAGCAATAAATATAGTCAATAAATTCAGAATTAAGTATGTGTAACAGTTTTGATTGGAAGAGTTATGGAACAAACTTTCATTCCAATAACTCTATAGTAAGATATGAAAATGAAGAGACTACTTACTTCCCAGAACTGCTCACAGAAAGCACTGAGTATGAATCATGTGGAACAGGAGTGCTAACATGCTTTTTAACTTGCTTCACATGGAGCTGTTCTGGTGTGTCTCCTCTGATTCTTCCAACATCATTCAAGGATCCATTGCTTCCCAGAGCTGGATTTGCAGTGTTTGACAATTGAAATTGTAGCAGTTTCAATTCCTGCTCAACTACATAGACAGCAGCATGTTCTCGCCTCCTGGTGGTGTTGGCAATGGAGCTACTGGGTGGGAGTGATTTAGCATCAAATTCACATACAAGGACACCCATGTTTGTCCCAGTTGCAACAAGATGGGGTTGTAAAGGATGTGCAACCATGGAATAAACCTATTTCAGTAATATGCATTGTAAGCTCAGTACGAGTCCTTGTCTTAGTTGTCAACTAACTGATGATAAAAACTAAATGGTAAATTGTTAAAGTTGCACACTTATACCCTTAGTTTCTTGTGAGATGCGAGCAGCTGGGGTGGAACTAACGATGATAACTCACACAGTGGCCTTGTCAAAGCTGAATAAGTGGGATGCTCAATGGCCCTGTTAAGATATGACAGGTAATCATCAGGTTCCCCTTGAGATAACAACAAGTAGCATGAAACATCGAAAACTGTCATCGGTTTGTAATAATTCCATGACTTAGTTTAAAGATAAATCACATGAGATAAATGAAACATGTACTGCAACATACCATATATGGGAATCTTTAACACATGTCAAAATGTCAAGATTTGGAGCTCGAGGATGAGACCAAGATGCCACGCTATGGCAAGCCACTTCAAACGGGCTTTATTCACGCAGTTCCTAGTTTGAGTGCAAGGGGAATAAAAATGGGAGAAAATTTGGACATATATTATTTACTAAAAGATGCAGGAAAAAATCGATGAGAACCTTAAATGATATAGTGTCCCAGATAGCTAGAGTCTTGTCTGCGCCAATAGTAATGAGTTGGGTGCCGCACCAAGCACATGAGAAAGCTCAATTCCAACAACCCCACCATCATGTGCCTGAGGATGTCACACCAAAAAACAAAGGGTTTTTAATGCAATTGTCAGGATCGGCATACGGTTATTATTAATTAACTCAAGTTACTAAAGCGTCATAAAACAGAGCTCATATAATAAAGGAAAACAAGGAAATACTGAGTAAAGATAAAGGCAATTACCTTTAAGCTTAACTTAGGAACAAGCTCACGTGAATCTTGACCATAATCCGCATTCCAAAGCACAAGCAGGCCATCACTGCCACCAGAAACCAAAAGGGCCTGATAATGCAAATCAAACAGAGGAATAAGTAAGAAGTCGCATATATAACATAAATGAAGGAAATTCACGTGCCAAACTCTATAATAAAAAGGAAGCAGTGTAAATGTATAAATCAACGACATCTGGTTTCATGAATGGATCGCTAGTATTTCTTTTCTTGTCAGTAAATAATTGTGATTTGTGAGGCAAACTAGTTTTAACATTGCCACTGGGAAAAACAATAACTAAGATCCTTCTTTATGTTTTATGCGTGAAACTGGACAACAGTGATAATCAAAGTTCGTATGAATTCGACAAGCTTGTGTGCAAAGAGCATGCTGTTTGGTCTTAAGTCAGTTGTATGTAGAGCAAAATCTACAGGATGGTGCGGTTCGGTAACTTTGATAGCATCTCCCAATGCCTGGATTAGCACCACAAACTCAACTTATAATCATAATCGTGGGACCCAGTAGATTTTAAATCATTCAAATGTATCTTCTGATAGCCAATGAATGAAGTAACTATGAATTTAAAATCTCAAACAAATGATAGTGAAGGAAATCCTAAGTTTTTGCATGACCTCAACTGTCACCTAGTTAAGTAGGAGTACAAGAATACTCATTCACTAGTGTCACAAATTTATTAAGAGATATAACACAGATTTATCTCTTTCAAAAACTTGAATAGAGAAACTAAAGAAACAATGTATACTTTGAGCTTGCATTGCATAGAACAAATCCACAATTTCCAGTAGGACAATAATATACACACCAATATCAAATACAACTAAAATGCTACATAAGCTGTCGAAAATAATACTATTTAACGGGACCTAGGAAATGTTCGGTTATCACTACTCGAATGCACACATATTCAACTGCAACAGACCCACAATATTGAGTAGGATGAGACTGAAAAACCTTAGGTATGACATACAAACACAAAACTATGTTAGAGACAAGAACTACATTATGGATTTTACTTATTACTTTGAAACTAGCATATATGTACTTTAAATCACCATATTCAGCTCTCAAGAAAGAGGTAATAAATATTAAGCAGTTCCAAAGAAAGATGATAAATATTCTCTAAATTGATTTCCCAACATTTCTGACATAAAATAAGTGGCTTTAGAATTACTTTTCTCACTCCAGACTCTGTAATCTTCTGTAAGAGGAAAAAACCCTGCTTTTCTACATGTCTTCAGCACAAAAAGATGGATTTATGAAGTGTCAAGCAGCAAATCAAATAAGAAGGATTTTGAAAAGAAAGAAGAATCACTAGTTGTCACTTAGCTCTTCACTTCTCTTACATAAAGTAGACTAAGGCCAAGACTTTTATGAAATTTTAGTCTTAATAACCGTAACATGGTATAGGCAGCTAAAGGGGGCACATTGAATTCTTTCCTAAAATGGTTTCAAACAGCATTTCCAAGCTCCACATGACAGATCCAGTCATGATCGGTTGCTCGATCATTAATGTGAGATTGGAACTTTCTTGTTCATAACATACCCAACTGGGCCAAGTTCCTCCCAGGTACAGAAAAAAGTTTCCAAAACCAAATAAAGCAATTCAGCTTCACCATATTCAAGTGATACCGGTAAAGGATTAAACAAGAGTTTCCTGACCAAAATGTGAGGCCAAGTACATGTCCATACGTCAACTTAAAAACAAACCACTTTATAACTTAAGAATTACCTCGCCAGTAGAAGCCATGAAAGTCATTAAACAAGAAATTGATCCTTTATGACCTCCTGTATATCTTCTAGCAAGCTGCAGCAAAAATAAGCATCTCATGCAATGTCAGTCCTCAATCATCTTCTTTGCAGGTGTGGCTTCATCACATCAAATCATAGATAAAACCCCAAAAAAAGAAATAGAGAAACCTTCCAAGTTAGCATAGAAAGAACTCTAATCACACCATCTGATCCACCAAACGCAACAAGGGGCCCATCACTGGCAGTCGATCGACACAAGAACTCCATGCTGCATAAAATAATTATACACGGTCAAGACAATTGTTCCTTCATTACCAGGCAACAAACTTCCAGATAACTTCTAGAAATAAATAGAAGGAATAATAAAAAAATAATTAGAAAGAAAACTCATTGCTATCAACATCCAAAAATGGCCAGGTCAAAAAGAGATAGCAGGAGTACATTTTAAAGAACAAAGGATAATTATAGTAAGAAAAACAGAAAACAGATCATTCCCATCACTATTTTAAGAATAAAGGATCATTATAGTAAATATTTTTAAGAAAAATAGAAAATGGATCATTAAAGTCTACACCTCATCTACAAGAAGTAGAACTGACTAGACTCAACATTGAACTTGGCAACCAAACACATTCCTTCATGCTTCCCCAACAAAACATCAAACATATTTTTTATAGATTATATATAAACACGTTATCATCATTAACATGTTTCAACCTCTCTTTGTAAATAAACTCCCCAAAATTAATTAAAATTAGGTACTCTCAAACTCAAATTACAGGAACTAAGTCCAAGCACTCCAGCACCAATGATGTCACATTAATGGGATCTTACTCCTAACATATTTGAGTATACTCAAGCTCACAGTGAACTTTATGTATGCTCAGCATAGAGTTTCAAATATAACATACTAAAAAACATTAAATTCTCAGAAAGGTAGGTATATTTAAACTTGCCATAGGAGAGATCTGTTATCCAAGTCCTGCTTTGGCACATCACGGGCCCCGCATTGTCACCAAATCAAGAAAAATAGCTTTGTTCTCACAGCATATAACAAGAAAATGGCGTCCTTTTGTTGAGGGAGCAAGGTTACTTAAAGTTGAGGTGACATTATTTACAGCCGTTGGGGCTTCAGCAGCAGCTGACCGATTCCGCCAAAGTTGCCAATAGCGCACATCGTCATCATAAAAGCTAACCTGTTTAACACTTAAAACCCCATGATATGATGTCGGGCTCAGGTAAACACACACTAATTGAAAATAAATTAAGGGCTCGTTTGGCACATAATATGGGATAAGGTTGTGATAGATTCGACTGAGATTATTTTTATTATATAACATATTAATATCGTATTTGATATGTGTTATAACATCTGTAATATGTAACCCATTGTTTAGTAGGATGTATTTAAAACTAAATATACCTAATATTTGAAATGATTAGGAATTAGGATTGGTTTAATTATACCACCCTGACAGGTGGTATATAGAATCCTACAAACTATTACAATATGTGCAGGCTTTGATTTATGAAGGTGGTGTGTTTCGTACCAAATAGGATATTAGGGTGTCATAGATATATTAAAGTACATAACCATTAAACCACCCATACCAAATGAGCCCTAGGAAACATGGAAAAAAGGCACTGAAGTGTTGTCATGGAAATATACCTTCCACCTCGTATGGCTTCCGTTGGTTTTCCTCTAGGTTCTACATGCATCAAAAGAATGAAAACGGCCATTCTGGGTTAGTATCAATAAACAAACGCATCTCAGAACAGAAAAGCCCAATGAGATTCTTTGCAAAACTGAATAGAGTACTTATGTAAAATATAGAAGAATAATGACTCTAGATAGAATAGATCATTGCATCTCGAGTTTTTCATACTTAATTAACGTATGTTTTCTATGCGATTATGACTTATTTTCTCTTGAAGAAAGCTAATAAAAATCCTGATGAAGGACAACTCATGATACTATGACTCTTTGCATCTTACAAAACGCATCATAAACAAAGACTTCATACACAACAAACTTAGAGTTACTTTTGTCTGTCCCAGAAAGATGCCAATGCAAAGACAATATGATAAGGTGATCTATATGCCAAATGCAATATGAAATTGAGAAACTCAGAATCCACAGGTCAGACTGTTCGCTCCTAAGAAAAAACATTTAGCACAAAAAAACAAAAGTGAAATCTTTTGCCCACAGCTAGTCAAACAAAAGTACACCTTTGTAGCAAACTACAGTTGGCAGTCCTTCAAATGAGGGGATCACAATCATGGTCCAAACGATTTACACCCTATTGAACCACATTTGACATCAAACACCACTAACATTCAAAATGAGCACTAAACAACAATGGAGAGAAAATAAATCCATCTCAATCACAATTATCAAATATTTATCGAACTTTGTAGAGTTCTAGAGTTCTGCTAAAGGTCTCAAGCTCAATTAAACTAAGATCACGCCAACGGACCTGTTTCACCCTCAGCGAGCTTCTCCAATTTAGCACCAACCAAACGCCTCTCATCCACACCTCCAGCTTTCAACTCGTAAATAACCTGAAAAATGAAAAAAACACCATCAAACACCACAAATTGGGACCTCGAACTCAAAACAAGATAGATTAAAAAATACCCACACACGCAGCGCCCAACCTGGCGGTGCCCCCAAATTTCCCAAACGGAGACGTGATCTGACGCATCGGCGGTTACAAGCCACGGATGCGTAGGGTGCAATTGAATCTTCACAATCTTATCATTCGTCGGCCGGAATGCCCGTAACCGCAGCATCGCTTTCAATTTGGTCTCTCAGAACTGAGATACGGATCTGAAACCGCAACAAAGAAAGCTCCGAAGATTCTTTGTTTATCGCCGGAGGAGAAGTGATGCGCTTCAGATCGACTCAATTTTGCTCTGGATGTGCAAGTAAAAAAGGTACAACCTTCATTTCCAGGTGAATTTGGTTTGACTATAGATTATTGCATAAGAATTCTTCTTCTTTCTTTAATCGACTTTTACTTTGAGCTATCCTTATATTTAACCTTATTCCTTTCACAATCACAAATTAAAAAATATTCAAAAGTTCAAATAAATATAACCAAACATATAAATTACTATTATTGTCATTTTTTTACTTTACAAACACGTACTATATCAAAATGATTAAATTTATATTTTCTTTTCATACTAAAAAAATTCAACATAGATTAAACTAATATATTGACATTTTAATTGAACTTCATAATTTTGTATTTTCCCCTTAATTATCAATTTTCCGCCTTCTTTTGTAAAAAGATAAAAAATAGTTAAAGAAAAATGGTAAATTAAAAGAGAATAATATGAGGATTTTACCTACATTATTGTTTCTTCCACTTTAACTATTTTTTATCATTTTTACAAAAAGATTAAAGCGAAAAGTAAACGACAAAAGGACCAAGGGGATAAGTTTTTGAATTAAACGGGTACATATATGATACAATTCATATATTGTGTAGTTATAAAATAAAAGGTTGTCCAAAAAAATAGATTTGAGACAAGAAATTACTCTATAAAAATAGTCATAAAAACACTCCCTATTAATGGGCCTAGTTTTAAGCATGGATCATTTTAATATATAGTACTTAGTAATTACTTTAAAATAATTTTTAAAATATAAATTAGTTTTTATACATAAATTATTTATCGTTAAGTAAAAAACTAACTATTTTTAAACGCTTGTAGCAATGGTGTGCAGCATGGACATAACACTTGGCTTTGCACCGGTAGGGGAGGAACATCGAGTGCCTGTCAATTGAAGTGTTGCAATGCAGCCGCTTTGGCGACTACATCGAGGATGGCCTTGGTCTGTCCGCTTTAACTCCAAAGTCATTTGAGAATGGAGTACAATTTAATAAGGACATTCGTAATGTGGCTGCAAATGTGATTGTTCCCGAAGGATATAGGCAGGTAGAGATGCCAACATCTCTTTTCTCTTTGTAAATAAATTTAATATGAAAATTTATCTAAACTATAATCTGATCTAATTTTTAAAATTTGTTTTAGTTTGAATTGATATTCAGTTTTTTATGTAATGTTTTTTTTTCAAAAATGGCATAATCAAAGATGCTCCTATTTAGGTTGAGGACTAATCAAATGTGATTTAATTGAACTAAAATTTAGGTTACAAATTTTGTAGTCATACTGACATCCCATCACTATTATATGGTGTTCATAAAACTATTAAAGTGATGAGTACAAATCGAAGCACCATTCTCATGTAATTTTGTGTTTCATTGCGCCAGAAACCGCACGGCCGCTAAACTCCATGGCGCTGAGATCCTTCTTCCTCTCCAAATCCAAATCCCAACTTCCCATTCTCTTCAGCCGCCTCTCCTTCTCGCCGTTGCCGTCGCCGCCTTCCAAATACTCCTCCTCCTCTTCCGCCAAACAACTCCATTCTGCACCCATTCCGAAACCCCCGACCCCAAAAAACAAAACCCTAAACTAACAAACTTCTCCCCTCCGATTCCGACTCAGACTCCGACGCCGCACCGCCACGCCCCGACAAATCCAAAATCCCGCCGCCGTACAACCCGTTCAGCAAAGAGCCCGACGACCCGAAGAATCTGCAGGAGGTGTTCGCCAAGATACGCGAGGACGGCCTCATGAACAGCGCAGCCAAGATGTTCGACGGATTGTCTCAAGACGGCCTCACCCACGAGGCCCTCGAGCTCTTCTCCCGGATCAAGGACAGAGGCCAGATGCCCGACGTCATCGCCCACACGGCCGTCATCGAGGCCTACGCCGACGCCGGCCAGGCCAAGGACGCCCACAAGGTCTATCTGCGGATGCTGGCGAGTGGGGTGGCGCCTAATGCCTATACCTATAGGGTCCTCATCAGGGGCCTGGCCAAGGCCGGGGCGGTCAACGAGGCCAGCAAGTACGTCCAAGAGATGGTGAGGCGGGGATGAGGCCGAGCGCCGGGGCGTGTGTGGCTGTTGTGGAGGGACTGCTGAGGGCGGATCTGGAGGATGAGGCGACGCAGTTGCTGGAGATGCTGAAGGCAAAGGGTGCGGCACCGGAAGAGGAGAAGATAAGGGATGCGGTTAAGAGTAGGAGAGGGAGCGTTCCTCGTTTGGTGATGAATGTTTTGTATGGAAAGTGAATGTTTTGATGATATCAATTGATGACAATTTTAATCAAACCAAGCTCATAAAATAGTAGAAACCGTTTGAATACAAACCCAGAATGATTAATTGAAGAAGATCCGTATATGCATTTTCTACCAAGAAGATACGTAACATAAATTTCTATAAAAACCTAAACCTCCATAGGATAATGTGATGATTCCAAGTGTGACTAAAATTGCTGCAATAGGAAGACGAGTATCCCATCCCAATTCTCCATAAGCCACTTTCCACTCTCCCACTCAAAATAGCTCTTCCACTGATACAGACTTCTTAGTATTCTCTCTTGCTAGGGCAATCCGATGCTCTGTGACCAGATTGTCCGCAGTTGAAGCACGAACCCCGAAGCTTCTGCCAAACACATTACAATCTGTAAAAACCGAAAACTAAAACAGCCTTCTCAGCTTAGGTATTTGGAATACATAACATACCTGTCCCTGCCTCCGAAAGATGGTGATCGGCTTGAATCTCTGCCCCCATAAGATGATGATCGGCTGGAATCTGCCCCGAAAGATGGTCTGCTGCTTGATCGCCTGCTCTCGCTAATTAGCCAATCACTGCCACCAGAACTTCTTGAGGGTTTGGAGTTGGACCACCTGCTTGGACTTCTACCACGCGGCCACCACTTCTGAATCCATCCTCAAAATCATCATCACCATTCAACCAATCCCCAGAAGGTCTACCACCTCTGCCTCTTCCACCACCTCTTTGAGGGCGCCTTTCGTGTTTGAAAACCTCCCGTAGAAATCACTTGGAGGCCCATCGTCTTGCAATGAAGGCAGCTGCAAGTGCAAGAAATATTAATGTAAAGTTAGCAGACATTAGTAACTGATATTACAGCCTTGATGTCCATTCGTGACTTGCCAAATAAATCTGACTAAGACAGCTAAAACTCTCACAATAAATAAAACCCAGTAAAGAGCACACCTTAGAGATTTTGGTAATAGTGTTTCCAGGTGGTAGTTCCCTAGTTAATAACTCTCTTGCGATTTCTTCTGGTAGGTCAAAAACTGCTCCCACAACCTGATAGGACATCAGAATGCTTAATTAACACATAAAAACGCCATTAAAATTGTAGAAGGATGATTATGACAAGTATCTTGGATACTCACCTTTTCATCAGCAATGAGGTGAACTTTTCCAATTTCATCAGCAGCAGCAGTATACACATCAGACAGAAACCCAGTAACAGATCTAGCATTTAGGAACCCCGAGAATGACTGCTTTCACGGATAAGCTGTAATGTAACCAAACCCTGGAGGCAAATAAACGGATCAAATACAATACTAGTGCAAGCACAAGAGAATATGACCAGCAGCAAACAACTCAAAATAATCTGTTAACCATTGTCATTGGTGCATGCTATCTTGTCAGAAAAAGTATGAAGAGATGGCCAGTAGAGGAAAAAAATTAAAAATGAGGAAGCAGAAATGCAGCAGCAAGTTGCATTCAAATGACGGGCATGCAAGCTACTTTTTTAGGAGATGAGGCGCTTAAACTGCGGAAACTTCCAATTATATCATTACCTGCTCGTGTGTAATAAGAGACCGAGATGATGGAGGCTGGGAAAAGCCACTCAAAGTTGCTATAGCAGCAGCAAGTGCCTCAACCCCTTGTTCTTCCATCAGCTTTTGGGCAGTTGGTGTGAAGTACTGGATAGATTCAGGATGAACTCCACCTAGGGTAGAAACGACTTGGGCAGCAGATGCTTCCAAGACCTGTTCAACTGAGGGTGGAGTGATAAACTCAAACCTGCACCCAACATCCCTCTCAAGGGATTTGACTGTCCTGCTGACTACCAGTGAACATCAAAACGGCAGTGCCCTCTTTTCCTGCACGACCTGTCCGTCCAGATCGGTGCACGAATGTTTCAGGGTCATTGGGAAGCTCATAGTGGATAATCTGGAAAAGGAGAGAGAAAAAGAGAACAAAGCAATTAATGAAATTACACACGAATACCAATCATAATGTAACCAAAATTTCACTCTCAACTGATGCAACTATTGATGAGTTTCCAAAACTAAGAACCATTAAATGCAAACATAACATTGCAGAGCATCTAAAACCAATACTGATTCTCACTGTCTGAGATTGTTCCTTTTCTAGCATGATTGAATGATTCATGACACCCTAATGGAAAAGCAGATATACAAGTAAATCAACAATATCCAACAAACTCACAAGGTCAACATTAGGAATATCAAGCCCTCTAGCAGCAACATCAGTCGCAACAAGCACTGTGAACTTTCCTTGTCTGAAACCATTTAGGGTTCTTTCTCTCTGGTGCTGAGAAATGTCCCCTGTAGTGCTTCCGAAGGAATACTATTTGTTAAAGCCAAAGAGACTTCATCTGCATTCAGTTTTGTTTGTGTAAAAACAATTGTTTTTCCACCCCTAGCATAAACCTGAAAACAAAACACGATTTAAAGATCAACCCACACAATATCCCTATGCAAGTATCCACTAACAGAATTCAAAATCTGGAAATTGAAGAACACAAGGTGAGAAGCAACAGATTTAGAAACAATGATGTAATTCATACTGTCACAAGATCGCTCAGAATTGTCCGCTTAGATGTCGCGGTAGTTGATATGGCATATAACTTAATCCCACTAGCTAACTTCTCCTCTTGATCACCAACCTGTCACACAAAACCAAGTGACATGGAGTCAGATGACAAAATGAAGTATCTGTTATGCACTTAGAAACATTATTTGCAATTAACATTACTAGGTAAGTATTCTGAAAAGAAAATAATTAAGACCATATGAGATTACAAGCAACAAATTAGACTCACATTATCACAAATATCTACTTTGTAGACACAATGAAAGTATCACTCCACCATTTAATTTAGAACAGAAGGCATAAAATCTGATATGATGAATGATGGAACTTTACCAGATCTATGGTCAGTGGGTTGTCCATAAACCTTCGAGCCAATTTCTTAACCCAGCTTGGCATGGTGGCTGAAAAAAGCATGCTCTGCCTCTTTGCTGGTAGTTTCTCCATAATGGTCTCGACATCTTCTTCAAATCCCACAGCAAGCATTTGATCTGCCTCATCAAGGACCAAGTACTCAACTTCTCCCAGCTTCAGGCTGTTATTTTTTATAAGGTCGATGATTCTACCAGGGGTTCCAACTACAACATCAATTCCACGGGAAAGGGCAGACTCTTGTGCATTATATGATACCCCTCCATAGATGCAAACTGTATTCAAATATGGAGCAGACTCCTTGAACTCCTTTTCCACTTGTTTAGCCAATTCCCTTGTAGGTGCAAGGACCAAGACCTTTAGGCTTCGCCCCGCCTACAAAGATATAGAGAAACATTAGTTAACCAATAGGACAGAAGCCAATGTGACACCTTAGCAAACAAATATACCTTATGTCTTTTCCTTGTTGCAAGTCATCCAAACCTTTAATTATTGGAATACCAAACGCCAATGTCTTTCCTGTACCGGTCTTTGCACGAGCAATTATATCCCGGCCTTCAAATGCTGGCGTTAAAACAGCTCTCTGCAGAATAAGCCAACAAAGAAGAGTACAAATTCGTTACAAAATCTCAAGATAAAGTCTGGCTCTTTAAAAGATGAATTCAGTTTAGGTCAAGTACAAAGGATACATCTTTTGACTCCAAAAATTAATATTATGATTTCCCTCACCTTATCTTATCCTTATCTAGTTCCTAAAATTCTTCTTCGTCTACATTTCTTACTAATAAGTTCATATTTAGCACAAAATTACAGAAACAAATGAAAATACGAACTAAAAAACACCAAAATTGAGCAAGCAGACATATACCTGAATGGGGAAAAGGTTAGCAATCCCACGCTTCAATAGAGTGTCGACGAAACGCTGTGGCAATCCCAATTTGGAAATGTCGAGTTCATTCTCATCGACAGCTTCAATTCCCTCAGCTTCGCCCCCCGAATACTCGTACTCGGTGTCGCTAACGTCGAGGAGCCCTTCCCGAACCCTCCGAGGCCGAACGCCTCCTCGCTCAAGAGAGGAATTGGATGTTGCGACGGCCGAAGGGACGAACGGGGTGAAGGGCGGACGATGGAGTTAGGGCGGGAGGAAAAGAGCCTGAATGGGTTGTGGGCGGCGGAGAAGTGAAGGGATACCGGCGGAGATGGAGTGGGTTTCCCGCAATTCTCAACCGAGGGGTTGGTTCTGGAGATGGAGGAGAGGCGAAGGGAAGAGGAAGCCATGGCGAGAAAGGAGATAAGGGAGGGAGAGGATAAGGGTGGAGGGGTTTACAACGTATGGTAGTCCCGACTTCCACCTCGATGAGAGGGTTTAACCAATGGAGGAGTGTCTATTTATAGTACTCTTTGGAGGTGAGAGAGGGAGAGTGGATTTTCATTTTCCCATTATTTTCATTTTCTTTTGAGGTGAGACGGTGCAAGATATTTTTTTTTTTTTTTAACATTTACTTTCTCCTATAAATAAGCTTTTGATAAAATATAACTACATTTTATTCCATAACCAAAGCATAATCTACACCACACCATCTTTTAATCCCATTGCTGAAATAAAATACTAATAATTTCCTTAATTTTCATACTCATATGGCCATATGGGTATGTTTGTCTTTACTGAATGTTGTTATAAATGACCATTTCAATAATTTGAATTTATTTATTATTGGTTTGTAATTTGAATTTATTTTTTTTTGGTTTTAAAATATAGGAAAGAAAATAATGAACTTTAAATAACTATTGTTGTATTTGTCATAAATATAGAGAAGCTGTTCGGTTGCACGTCTTGTGTGAGCGTACGTGGCCCATTCGATCCCCGTAGGACGGAGAGTGAGACACGTTCTTATTTTTATTGCTTTTTTATTCGAATCTTTTATCTCTCTCCTTTTAATTTCAAAATTTTGAATATCTCTCTTCCTCTTTGGACATTTTACGCATCCTATTTGTGAGTATGTCGGAAATTCGCAAGTAGAACTGGTCACAGTGGACCGGACATCGGTTCGGTTGTGGTCGGACGTGCCCGGGGTTGGGGACCTTTGCGGATCTGGAGACTTGCGACCCCGAGACATAAACTTTTTCTTTGCGGTGGTGGAGTTCAACGGCGGCCAAATAGTACGGTGGGCTATAATCCCATGGGAGATCCGGTGAGGGATGCGGTGGTGGCGGCTTGGGTTTTTGGTGAATGCTTTTTTCACCATCGGTCGAATTCCTCAATTTAATGAAAATGAAGGAGGGGTGTGCGGTGCGGTGGATTTTATGTTTGTGTAATTTTTCAAGAATATAATCTTGGAAGATGAAACTTAAGAGAGATGTAGAGAATCATAAATAATTTCTCTTCGATTAACTTAGACAACAAAATATCATCTAAAATATGTTGAAGAACATATGCACTGGTCAAATTATTTATGACTCTTGAATATTGAGATACTGCTGTTTTATTTGAACTTTTGAATAATTGATTTGGATTTTTTTGCACAAGTAATACAAAGAGAAAATCCAGAAAGAGATGATACTTCAAATTTTTTTATGGAGAAAATATGTAAAGGGCTGAGAATATATATTTTTTAATAAAATAGGTTGAATAGATTTGTACAAGGTAGAATGAGAAATAAAATCTGAAAATAAAGCTAAGCCTAAAAAATGAATAAATTAAGATATATAATGCGTAGGCTTGAGATTATAATCCCAAACAGAGATACTAAAAGTTCGAGACCTTGTCCTATGTGGATCGAGCAGTAACAACGCTCACACGAAGTTGTGCGGCAGAACAATTTTCCATAAATATAATACTTTGTTTGCTTGATATTTTTAAGTAATATACTATGATATATTGTTTTTAATGTTTAAGTTAGACTAGAAATACCTATTTGTCCTAATAACTTCGTACCTTCATTCGGACTATAAGGTTACTAACTACTTCTTAGGAGAAATAATCTTTGTTATGCATTTCCTCCTGTAATTTTATGAATCTAATTCATCTAGGCGGAAACAATGAAGATTGTCCTAAGCCGATGAAGCTATCAAGGTTTCTTACAAGTCTCCCACTAATGACGTGATTCCGCTTTGTGGCAAAGCAGGTTGATGGTTCAAGATTACCTGGTGGTATGTTCTTAGATTTTTATTTTTTTTCGTTCTTGGATTGTTGTCAATGTGACACTCTAAGTTATTTGTGAGCTTTCACACGCGTGGGTACATGGTTTTTTACGTCTTTCTCCACGAACTTAGTATTTGTTAAAACAAATACTTTCTCAACGTGAATGTTATAGACGCAGCGACCTTTTGTTTTATTGGGATACCCTACAAATAGACATACATCGTCATAGGTTCCAATTTATTTGAATCCCTCTCCAGTACATGAGTTGGATAACCTTATACCTTGAGATGTCGTAGACTAATTTTGCGACCAATTCACGACTCGAAATGGTGTCTTTGGTATAAACTTTAAGGGTAAGTCATACAAGGTATAGACCGTTATTTCAAGCACATGGCCACAAAAGTATTTGATTTCTTCTCTCATCTGCACTTGTTGTGTTGGAGTGTACTAGGTGCGTAAGTTGTGATTGAATTCCCAATACGTAAAAAAAACATGTCACTATAGACAAATACGAGTAAGATTTCTACGGCTATGAGAGCATGTTGCGAATGCGGACCATGAAGTGTCTTACATTTGAAGCTCCAAAATGTCCATAAGATAAAGTAGTAACCAAGATTATCACATTCAGCTAAATCCAAATGTGTAGAGAGAACTCCATAGCAAATGAGAATCCTTGAAAAAGAGCAAAAGCTTCGTTTTAAAACTATATGTTGGCGTAAAGAGAATACAAAAGCCCCTGAGAAGGCCACTATCGAGAACCATGAATAATGCCTCCACCTCCAGACCTCTAGAGTTGAAATAGAAAAAAGATGTTAGTATTTAACTTCATCCACAAAGCATCCAAAAGATTCTAGAGAACCATTAGAAGGCATAACATATTGTTTGGAAAGTGCGAAGCAATGAATCATCGGATGGGAGCAACCTCTCCAATGAAGGGTACAAGCTTCTCGACCACCAATAAATACGAAGTTGCATGCCAAATAATGTAATAATATTGGAGAGGAAGGTCGGGATGCTTGCTACTATTCGTATCTGCCCATATGAACCAAACAATCAAACAAGGCATCAAGAAACTTATATATGAGGCGCAAGCCCTTGTGGATGAATTCCACTAGTGACCTAATCTAAGTGCAAAATCGAGTGCTCGTCTGAATAAGGTGCAAATCAGAAAATCGGGGATGACTCACAACAAAGACACTTGGAAGCGAGAAAAATACTACAAGATTGAAGCTTACGGTCCAATTGAAGTCTATTGAATAACAACCTCCATAAGAACACTGAACACATATATAGGGTCACTCCACCATTTAAAATCATCCCCAAGTTGAGGTCATTGAGAAATCGCTATGGCATGTCAGACTCACCTCATCACATCCTCAGCGCACACTTCAATGATCGTAGCTCTAATATCATCAAGAAAATCGGTTGAGACACCAAACCTAAAATTTATTGTATACAACATATCTTCATCCAAACATGCTCGTGCTAAAAGAAAACACATTTTTTTGGTGGAATATCACTTCTTGGATGACACAAGTCGCAAATGGGCGAGCCCCAAACTAGACGTCATTCCAAGAATTAATATTTTCCTCACTAAGAGACCAATGAATAAAATCACGCATATGGCTCCACATACGACACAAGTATTATCTTGTCAATTATCTCGTCGGAATGAGAGCATGTGATCATGCATGCACCCATGGGATATATAGGCACTCCCGGATATGTGAAGGAATCGTATCCCTATGAAAGCCTCCAACCTCTTCCACCATACCTGCTTAGTCCATATACTCGAGTTGCCAAAATAAAATTGGTTCTTTTCATTTTTAACAATCTTACCCAAAGTGCTAAATAGTGCTTTGAATATTGCATCAATCTCTCAAATGAATATCGACGCCCTCATAAAATAGTGATGTCATCAACATACGAGAGATATACAACATGGGCTTTATTGCAGCATCTATATATCACATCCTATCTCATTCAATACACCTATTCGAACATATTACAGTAGATATATAGCCAAGAATCACCCTCTCCCTGCCGTAAGCAATGACGGATCTAGAAAATATTTAGTATGGGGTCGGACAAATGAGCAATAAACCCTAAAAAAAATAAAAAATTGTGTTAGCTGACGACCCTTCCAATTGGACGTAAGATCAACTTTCTTCCCTACTTGGCGTTGTCGATGTAAAATCGTCAAAGAAACAAGATTATTTTAATAATTTTTCATACAAGAATAAATACTTTAAGTTCTTTAGTGCATAAATTAGATAATTTGTGATAACTTTTTGTAAAATTGGTGAATGTATAGTTTGACCAATATAATTTTGAAATTATATCGTCTCCACTCATAAAAATAGTATATACTTCATTAGGTAATGTGTAACATCCTTAACTCGGGAATACGATATCTTGATCATAAATATCATATTGTCATTTGTACTATAATGATATTGATGGTATTGTTATTTGTAAAGAGTTTTAAAAATTATATTATGCATAATAAAAATTATTATTAAATATTAAATGGTTAATATAAAGGTGTGTGAATATGTATTTACGTGTGCATGTGCACATAAAATTAATATTTATGTATGTACTTATTACTTTTGTAAATAGGGGTATATGATATATGCATGTATTTGGAGAGTTATACGTATTAATCAAATAAATATATGTATATAAATGAAGGGTCATGATCAAATGCTAACTAATTACTAATCTCAAAATAAGACTTAATCATATCCCTCCATCCTTCTAATCTAAGGGCAAGATTAGCTTAGATTTTATCTTTTTTTCTCCTTTAATTAGTTAAATTAATCTAAAAAGGGTATTTTAGTCTATCAAAGTTACCGTATATGACTATGCTCCCAATCCCACTTATATTTTCTTTCCTAAAATCTCCCTTCTCCTATATTCTCTATGTCGCTGTTCGATTTTCGCCGATCTCACCCGCTTATAGCTTTTTTTATCTTCTCCGAGCTATTTTATTGTTGTCTTTATTCAATAATGGCAGGTATGTATCAATAATTGTGTTGTTTATGTTTTAATTTTTAATCGATCGATATGCCTCTTCTCAATTTTGTACTTCAAGTTTCTAATTCGTTCGATGTTTTGTATATTTGTCGATAAATTTTTTAATTTTCTCATGATCAATTGATTGTAATGTTCATGTTTCGATGTATGTTTATGTTTTCACATTTTATGGCTGCACAACACCGAAAATCAATTGCATCTGCTACGGAGGTTAATACACCTAATGTTGCCTAAGCACGACCATCGATTTTGCATTACGAATTTTATTTTTACAACACACTCTCATATCAATGTTCATGTGCGACAACAAAACCAAGCTATCTCATAAATTCGATTGAACTCGAAACTCCAAGTCCTTTGGATTATTGTCCCCACTCTCAGTGGCATAATATTGGAACCACTTTCTAGTTCATTCTATTTATTATGTGAGAAGTCCGCCTTATGAACTTGTTGTTTTCGTAGGATTATTGTCCCTACTCGTAGGTGGCGATAATATTAGAAAATCAACTTCACAAAATGCGATCCAACCGATGGAGACCGTATACAACGCACTTGTTGTAATCATCACTTAGATATTTTGTATGGTGTTTGCATAATTATCACATAGCAGATAAAGTAGATAATCCACTTAAAATAGATAAACACCAAATAAATAGATAAATCCATTTAATCTATGGCATTTAAACACATAGGATAATTATCGAAAATTATTTAATCTAGTCATGGGAGAATCAATTAAATAATTCAATTTTATCTTGGATAATCTTTATCCAAATTCATTTAGGATTTATCAAGATAGAGTCAACTATCTAAATCCACTTAGGATTATTCTAGATTTTATTTCCATAAAATCAAATCCTACAATTCAAGATAACGTTGATCTAGGATTATCATTATTTAAATCGTACTAGGATATTACTAGATAGAAACACTTCCATCATAATCCATAAGGTAAAAATAAAATCCAATCAATAAAGATTTGTACAAATCTTAATTCTATTTAGAATAGACATCTAGAATATATCAAACATTACTTAGGATTTCTTAGATTTAAATCTAATTAATTAAGGATTTCTTATATATCATCTTTATCCTAATCTATCTAGGATATAAATCCAAAAGATAAGGATAACTTGGATTAATACTTATTTTAATCCATCTAAGATTTGTCTTAATAGAATTAAATCTATTCAAATCCCTGGGATAAAATAAATTAATGTAAATATTTATCCTAATTCATCTAGGATTTATCTTGGAATAAATCCATATAAATCCATAGAATAAGATAATATTATATTATAATTATTCAAATCTATCCAAAATTTATCTAGGAACAAATCCATATAAATCTACAAGATAAGAATAAAATATTATATTATCACTATCCAAATCCATCTAGAATTTATCTATGAATAAGTTCATATAAACTCATAAGATAGGAATAAAATAATATAATCATTATCTAAATCCAACTAGGATTTGTCTAGGGATAAATCCACATTAATCCATAGGATATAGATAAATATTAGATTGTCATTATCCTAATTTAACTAGGATTTTCGTCTAGGAATTAAATCCCTACAAATCCATAAAATAAGGATAAAATCTATAATTAATCCATGATTTAATACAAAATCAAATTTTATATAATATATAAAATCCACTAGATATATATTCAAATTTAATTTAAAAATTTTGAATTATTTCCAAAAATTGAACAATTTTGGAAATCCAAATCAAAATTTAAAGGGGGTCATGGAAGAGGCATGGAAAACCCTAATCTAGCTCTTCGTGACCCGGGGCTTGCCATGCCGCCCCCCTCCCGTGGGGAATCTGCCGACGGGCTCCCCTGAGCTAACGGCCGCTGCGTTCTGCTTCTTCTCCACGCCGGACCCCAACGTCACCCGGCCTGTCCGGGGAATCCCCAAGCCGCGGACGCAGTGCGCCCCCCGGCGGCCCACCGCTGCGCGGGGATTTCCGTGCTCAACTCCTAAAACCCGAGAGGA
>NC_062969.1:25493443-25522058 GCF_023119035.1 Salvia hispanica
GGAGGGAGTATTTGATTATTGCAGACGATATGGCGACACCGAAGCAGTTCTTCTGCCCTATCTGTGCGAAGATGATCTTGTCATTCTTTCGACTGGAATGGTTTGTTCTTCCCTCCCCCCCTGCTTTCTCATAATTTTTTTTCTAAAGATTTCTTGAATTGGACAGACGTGCGATCGTCAGTGCATATAACTTTAGCTTAATTTTGGCCGGAACACATGCGCAGTAACTAAGGGATTGCTATTACATACGGTTCTCGTACCAAACCGCTTTATGCTCGGGATGATAAGGACGTGGCACAAGGCTCCATATGGGATACCAAAATACAATCCCATTTTAGTCGTGACAGACCTGGTGCATGAACTCTATGAAGACATCAACTTGACTCTCCTCATCAGGATGTTGGAGAACAATGGAGATGAATTTGGAGAATTTGGAATGAGAGATGATGCAGATGCTATTCGCATGTTTTGTACACTGCATGTGAACCGGGTTAGAGCTATAAGAGAAGGTGTCGTGGAAGTGGCCATGATGAAGTTGAAGAATCAAGTGCTTAAGAAGGAGATTCTTGAGATTCTTGCACTCCTCTTAACCAACTTGAATTCCATCAAAGGGATGGTTGAGATGGATGTCATCCCGTGCTTGTTTGAGATCTTGCGGGAGAATCCTAATCCGGTCGATACGTATATGTGCATACGCATCCTGTACTCTATCTTAGTAAGGATGGAAGCACATTTTTGGAGATGATAGAAAAGGAGAACTTGGTGAACAGGCTCAAGCGAGAAGGCATATCCCGTACCAAGCACAAGGCCAGGAAAATTCTTTGGATGTTTAAAAGGATAAAAGAGGGGCGATCGACCACACAAAAGCGGTGATACTGGGATTTTACTTGAATTCAATCCTTACTCCTTCACCCTCACACTGTACTCCTTTTACAGGTACAATTTTATTCACTCCTTTCATTGGTGCTATTTCAAAATCTTGTCTTGTTTGGCTTTTAGACACAGGAGCAACACATCATGTGTGTTGTGATCTATCTATGTTTAAGTCCTTTTCTCCCATCCAAAATGATTATGTCAATCTCCCTAATGGTGTCACTATTCCTATCACTCACACTAGAACTATACACTTAACTCCTCATATAACTCTCTACTTAGTTCTCTATGTTCCTAACTTTTCATACAATATAATTTCTATCAGTTTCTTAACATCTTCCCTATGCTGTAATGTAATCTTCACTCATAATTCCATTGAAATCCAGCAAGAAACTGTGATTGGGAGAGGTAGCAGATTGGACAATTTATATACCCTTGATATTTTGATTCTGAGACTATTGAAGGTTCTGTAATTCCTTCAACTTTTATTGCTTCCTCTATAATTCCTTATGCTAATTTTGTTGTTAATATTGATGATTGGCACAAGAGGTTAGGACATTTGTCTTTTGGAAAGCTTAGATCCATGTCTAATGTTTTATCCGTGATATTTGCCCTTTAGCTAAACAGAAGCATTTAGCTTTCTCAAAATCTGATAGTGTTGCTATTTAGTGTTTTGACCTTATACATTGTGATGTCTGGGAACCCTTCACCCCATCTACTAATCAAGGATTCAAATACTTACTCATATTGTTTGATGATTGCTCTATTATCTGGACTTTTTTAATGAAAAGCAAATCTGATGTTAGCATGATTCTTCCCCTGTTCTTCAACACTGTATATACCCAATTCTCTAAAAAGATCAAAGCCATCCGACACCTCAGGAATGTTGCTAGGAGTTTATTGTTTCAGTCTTTTCTTCCCATTCATTTTTGGGGGATAAATAGAACCCCATCCTCCGTACTCAATGATAACTTCACTCCTTTCCAGATTCTTTTCCAGAAACCATCTTCATACTCTCACTTGGAAGTGATAGGTTGCCTATGTTATGCTTCTAGTTTACAAAGGGGCAGGGACAAGTTCTCACCTAGAGCCACTAAGTGTGCCTTTTTGGGTTATCCCTCATATTATAAAGGGTATAACTCATTGATTTGGACACAATGCAAGAAATTATGACAAAAAATGTGGTATTTCATGAAGATGTTTCCCTTTTTTCCATCCGACTCCATCAAATTTTCCCATATCTCCACAGCCTCAAACACAACCAAAATTTTCAATATCTTCTCATACTCAAACTCAGCCAAGTAGTGATATTCCCTCACAAACTTCACCCAGCTCAAACACTGATCTGCCCAATCTCCCACCTATTTCCAGAACTGGCACAACCTGCACACTTGACAGATTTCATATGCAATTCTGTCACTTCCTCATCACCTTATCCTATTTCTTCTTACTTCAGTTTATCAAAACTATCTCCTGATCAAAACTATCTCCTGAATACCTAAAGTATATTATCCTTATGTCTGGTGTATATGAACCATCCACATATAACCAATCCTCTCAACACAAAGAGTGACAACTAGCAATGCATACAAGATGAACCATCAGTCTTCAAAGTTTTTTATATTTTAAAATATATATGCATGGTTTAATTATGTCTATTAGATATCTCTTTCATTGTGTCATTATGTTTTTGTTCCATAATTATAAGAGTATTTTATATTTTGACTAATAGTATATACTAATATAGATAATCATGTGATAATTAGTTTTAGTCAAATCCCTCCAACTAAAATAATTTCACAACTTAATCCTAGATTATATACTGTGTTATTTGACTCGAATTATTTTAACACGAGAAATACCCACAAGTGTAATGTACCCCTTCTTTATTATCCGTAAATGTGTATGAGATTCTAGTATTTATAGAATCCACAACCCTAGACGGTTCGACCTTGGCGATCCATGCGTGTCGCTTGGGCCTTGTCTTTTTGGGTGAGGCTGGGCCCCAACATCAATGTAAGACCCTTTTACAGTAATCCTCTACAGAGTGAAAGTCGCTCTATTCCCAAAGTAAAATTAGAGCATTGACACATATGATAGAAACTAATAACGTAATCTATGATTTTTATGCATAACAATGCATTGTTCTTTACCAATATGATTTTACTGCATGTGAACAAAATTGGTGGATATAAAAAGGTGATATCATAAAGCTAAAAAGATGTCAGCAGGAAGAGCAGAAGGAGAGATTGAAACATAGGATGCGCACGTTGACAAATAAAGTACAAAGATGTGAGGATTTCTATTTTCTCCCATAGGGGGAGGATATAAAAAGTACATAATAACGCAAATCAACCAAGATTTCACACCAAAATTGATGAGATGATATGTCCTATCATTTTAGAAAGTATTGTGACCCGATCGTTCTCCGGTAACAATTGTAACAGATCTATTTGATGCCAAGAGTTGCAGCTCTTCTCGTAGGCTGTTAACATGAGAGAGTGAAAACTCAAATCAGTTCATCTGCCAATAGCTTTTATCGTAAACGTTAATGCAGTGGTGACTGATGATGTAGTACGATAATAACCATCCATTAACTCCCTAACTCATCCCTTAGTTGCTAACTACAACTAATTTAAGACCATAAGATTTTAGAAATCTTGTGGTCTACAATTTGCCATGTGTAATTTCGTTTTTTATTTTTTAATATTAAAAAGATAATAGCAAGTATCAAATTTAGGGTTTAGAAATATAATGTCAATACAGTGTATGAAATACATCAACACCAAGACATAATAATGTCAACACAATTTCATATTGACATTTTACAAGCATAATATTGACATATTATGTAAGGTGTATTGACATAAATCTGTTCGTAAAAAATACGAAAATTAAAAAAAAAAATTAAATTTTTTTCAAATTTTGACGTCGGAACATATGCATGTAGTATATCGTTGGAATCCTTATAAAATTATCTTTAATTTGATATATGTTATATGAATTTAAAGTTTTGGGATTTCTTTTAAAAGTTAGTTATAACTAACTTGACATTAATACCCCTATTGATATTTATTAGAATTAATCCTATAGCCTTATTGACGTTTTTGTTGATCGTATTGACATTTCGTGGTTGATGATCTAGGCCTTTAATTTGAATATCTAATGGCTATCATTGAATTGTAGTTAGCAATTAAGTATTGAGTTAGCAATATAACACTCCCCTAGATGAGATGTTTAATTATATACCGGGGCCATCAATTTGAAATTAAGATAGCAATTCAATTATACTAATTTAAACAAAACTAGATTGCCAGTCGATTACGTTTTGGCACGAACACTAAAAGGCATTTTCTTTTTAATATTTAACGATTAAATACTTTATTATGTAATATTCCTCAAGTAAATTTAACTTCAATGTGTATTAGCGTAGGCATTGATAACACAAAATTTGAATCCATTTTAGTAAATAATGAAGTAACATGTATCATCCATCCACAACCCATTTGAAGTGTATTACACTGTTTTTGGTCACGATTGTTCAAGAAAGCAGGCTAAATATGAAGGTCCCATCAAAGTTTATCCTAAAAATGAAAATAAGAAATTTCAATGAAAAAATTCTAAACAAAAATGAACATTTCAAATGCGACATAGAAATGAAAAAAGAACTAGCATTAATGGGGGAGCATGTTAGAAATGCAGTCAAATTCAAAAAACCTCGAAGTGGGATGAAAAGATAACCAAACATGATACAAACTATATCACAGCTGCACAATAAATCAACATAGTTGAGGAGAAGAAACATCTCTCTGGCTAAGCAACAGCCAGAAATCTATATGAAAATTCAGCTCATGCACGAGGTCCGCAAGTACTCGTCTGCAATGCTTCTTGCTCCAGATAGTTTGGCATGCCACTGACTCATACTCAAGTTGGACTGGATCATAGTCTGCTGATATCGAGTAGTGTGCTTGTCAACTGAAGTCAATCATTGAGAGTTCGGGGCGTACTCTTGTTCCTTGGTTACTTGCTTGTTCATGGCCCGCATCTGGGACAATAGGAGTAGTTTCAGATGCCGGTGGGACACTTCCCTCGATACCATTAGACTCTGTAACACTCTGAACTGATGCTTGCTGCTCCTGGTTTTCTACATTATTATGATCTGATGGAGGGGCATTGTCACTGGATTCAGCGACTGGTGGGGCAGAAGAATCTGGTGCCAATTGTGGTGGAGCGTTCGTCTCTAAATTCGTACTAGCAGATTCAGATGTAGGTGGAGCAGCAGGAGCTCCCACAGAGTTCTGTGAAGAACCCGATTCAGCTGAGGGCAGACCATTGGACTCTGAAGAAGTGGATATGGGTGCGGCTGCTGAAGCTTCTAATAGCAAAGGTTTGGTAGGTTGCTGCTGCGAACTTGGCAGGGCAAGGCTTGGCTTTTTCAGACCAGACTGACCAGGATTAGGACCATATAAAGTTGCCATTCCTGGTGGCAGAATTTCAATCGGTGGCTTCTTGGCTGCATCCTGCAGGGTTGTGATCTTTGATTCCTCGAGAGAAGCCAAAAATGCAGCTGCTGCATCCATTTTGGCAGATGGAGCGTGTTCTAGCTCTTTTTGCAGTGTTTTATTCCAGGCCTGAACCAAGCTTCTCAATGTCGGACGACCATGAGCCTACAAAAAACAGTTTGTTGTAGTTAGGTTTATAGATTTAGTTTGCAGTAACTTTTATAAGGCTACGCAAATCATACGTGAGCATGAAGAACAGCCTCAGCAAGCATTCCTGTCTCCTGCCAGGCCTTCTCCATGAGTATATTATCTCCCAAGAGGGCAGCTGAAAAAGCAGCTTCTCTTCCTGAACCAACTGAGATCAAATTGTTGACTAAATTCTGCAAAATTAGCAAACATAGAGATTTATTACAAGGGGAGATCAAAGTGAACATGTTATGTTCCCAATATGAAAGAAGTAGAATCATCATAAAAAGAAAGTTACAAAGATAATCATAAGCAGATCTGGCTCTAGCATATAAGGTGATATTATAACATAAATTGAAATGATTTTGGTTTTAACATTCATATGTTGAAGAATATCCATATGAGTTAGAATTATTTCAAGGACATAAACTCTAGATTCAGGTCAGAAACTAGCATTTTGAGAAGATGGGAGCCACTGACTTCATGTTATGACTAGACTCAACTAGAAAATCCTTGACAAATAGGATTGAAGGCATACTGCAATTGCATAATCTTAGAAGTTAAATTCCTTTGTTAACATAATGTGCTTATTTCAGAACCATTAATAAAGCTATAGATCTCAAAGTAGCATGTAAACAGCTATAAACGAAAAGTGTAGGTGTCAAAGTGGAAAAAGCTCCAAGGTTTGGGTGGGTAATTATAGTTATCCTTGACGAGTGATGAGCTTATAAGAACTATTGACAAATAGATACATACACTGAGACGTGTCAACTCTCCATGATTTGCAAGGCGGAGTGAGAGCCCTCTTATCTCATGGCCTTGCAAAGCCCCTTTCACAGAACCCGCAGCAGCTAATCTCTTAAGAGCTTCACGAGCTATGTCCGCTTGTCCAGTGGCATCTGCAGCATCAATAAGTTCCTGGAACTCCTTGGCAAACTTAACTACACCTTGAACAGCATCAACAACATTTTCCTTCTTTGAGGACATATTTATTATGTCATTCAAGTTCAACCCCAACGCTTCTTGCCCAATATCTCGGCTGTTGCTCATTGTCAGAAGGCATTGTAGGGCTCTCTTCAAATCATTACTCTGCATTGCTAGATCAAATTCCAGCCTCTTGGATATCCCAGGCAAGTGAAGTGCTTCAGTGGCATAACCCATTCCAAGCATAAATTGAGCTAAATCGTCATGATCTTCTCTACCAAGCCTACTCGCCCATTTCACAGCACTAACAGCATCACCATATGCTGCAAGACATCTACAACGGATACCAGGATGGTTGAGTGATATTGCATGAGCAGACATGTACCTGTCAATTAACCAGAGAACACCATCTCTTACTCCTACAACGAGAAGAGGTCCAACTGGCCGTTTTTGTTCGGCTGGGAATCTAGTACCAGCAACTGCAACACCGCCACCACCCACAGCAATTTCATTAACTTTCCTTTCTTCCATCTCTTTAGGTATTGAGGAATCAATTCCTTCAACTTTGGATTGTTTAGGTAATGTTAAGAAAGGAGGTATTGATGGAGCATGCTGAAACGAAGCTAGACGCACAACCTGTAACATAGGGGGTCTTAAAGCTATCCTTTCCTGTGGGGCAGCCTGTTGACTATCAACTGATATTAATGCCAATTCCCCATGCTCAGAAACTGCTCTTGACTGCAGCTCTTTAAGCCGTATCTCCTCTTTTTTTCGTTTAGTTTCTATATCAATAGGTGCAATACCGGCATCCACAAAAACACACTCAATGGTGGTTGGTGTAGCAACAAACAGTTGCCTTCGGTGCCATACACCTCCAGTAGAATAAGGAATTGCTACATCTCCTAAGTAGCGAAACTGAGGACGCAAGGAAGATATGACAATATATTGTTGATAGGCATAAGCACAATATTCAACAGTTTGGTCCCATGCAGTCCATTCTGGTTGAGGAAGAAGACCTCCAACTGGTTCAAAGGTTTCCCAACTGTAAAGTTGAAAATTTGGAGGTGCAGCTTCAGCAGTAGTTTTTTGTGAAGAATATCCATCATCCACGGTGCTGAAAGAAGAGGTGGAACTAGATCCAAATCCTGACAAGGGCATAGACTGAATAGTAGAAATAGCTGTGGCAGCAACCGGGCTTATTCGTCGAGATGTCCTATAAGCAACACCAAGCAGTGCTCCCCCATGCAACCCAGTGACTGGTTCACTCCGATTGCCAACCGATCTCATCAAAATGTTTGATGTTCCATCATCAAGCAATATACGAACTTGGACACTGGCTGATGAAGCTGCAGAAGCAGCAGCTGCAGCAGCTTGTGCAGCAGCAGCTGCAGCTTCCTTGGCTTTCCGTGATGAGCTGCCTTTAGGGATTACAGGCATTCTGGGAGGTAAAGCAGACTCCAGCAGGGCAAATCTATCTCTGCAAGTATCCCAAGCCAAGAGCCTTGCACTACCTGAATCAACAATGGACCAGTCACTGATCTTGTAAATTGAGAAATAGGGTATATCTGGCCACACAATGGCAAGAAACCTGCAAAATAACAAAGCAAATCAAACATATCAGCATCATAGTCTCAAGACTCAAGTAAGCACATAAAAAATAAGAGCAATAAATATAGTCAATAAATTCAGAATTAAGTATGTGTAACAGTTTTGATTGGAAGAGTTATGGAACAAACTTTCATTCCAATAACTCTATAGTAAGATATGAAAATGAAGAGACTACTTACTTCCCAGAACTGCTCACAGAAAGCACTGAGTATGAATCATGTGGAACAGGAGTGCTAACATGCTTTTTAACTTGCTTCACATGGAGCTGTTCTGGTGTGTCTCCTCTGATTCTTCCAACATCATTCAAGGATCCATTGCTTCCCAGAGCTGGATTTGCAGTGTTTGACAATTGAAATTGTAGCAGTTTCAATTCCCGTTCAACTACATAGACAGCAGCATGTTCTCGCTCTCCTGGTGGTGTTGGCAATGGAGCTACGGGTGGGAGTGATTTAGCATCAAATTCACATACAAGGACACCCATGTTTGTCCCAGTTGCAACAAGATGGGGTTGTAAAGGATGTGCAACCATGGAATAAACCTATTTCAGTAATATGCATTGTAAGCTCAGTACGAGTCCTTGTCTTAGTTGTCAACTAACTGATGATAAAAACTAAATGGTAAATTGTTAAAGTTGCACACTTATACCCTTAGTTTCTTGTGAGATGCGAGCAGCTGGGGTGGAACTAACGATGATAACTCACACAGTGGCCTTGTCAAAGCTGAATAAGTGGGATGCTCAATGGCCCTGTTAAGATATGACAGGTAATCATCAGGTTCCCCTTGAGATAACAACAAGTAGCATGAAACATCGAAAACTGTCATCGGTTTGTAATAATTCCATGACTTAGTTTAAAGATAAATCACATGAGATAAATGAAACATGTACTGCAACATACCATATATGGGAATCTTTAACACATGTCAAAATGTCAAGATTTGGAGCTCGAGGATGAGACCAAGATGCCACGCTATGGCAAGCCAATTTCGAAACGGGCTTTATTCGACGCAGTTCCTAGTTTGAGTGCAAGGGGAATAAAAAATGGGAGAAAATTTGGACATATATTATTTACTAAAAGATGCAGGAAAAAATCGATGAGAACCTTAAATGATATAGTGTCCCAGATAGCTAGAGTCTTGTCTGCGCCAATAGTAATGAGTTGGGGTGCCGCACCAAGCACATGAGAAAGCTCAATTCCAACAACCCCACCATCATGTGCCTGAGGATGTCACACCAAAAAACAAAGGGTTTTTAATGCAATTGTCAGGATCGGCATACGGTTATTATTAATTAACTCAAGTTACTAAAGCGTCATAAAACAGAGCTCATATAATAAAGGAAAACAAGGAAATACTGAGTAAAGATAAAGGCAATTACCTTTAAGCTTAACTTAGGAACAAGCTCACGTGAATCTTGACCATAATCCGCATTCCAAAGCACAAGCAGGCCATCACTGCCACCAGAAACCAAAAGGGCCTGATAATGCAAATCAAACAGAGGAATAAGTAAGAAGTCGCATATATAACATAAATGAAGGAAATTCACGTGCCAAACTCTATAATAAAAAGGAAGCAGTGTAAATGTATAAATTCAACGACATCTGGTTTCATGAATGGATCGCTAGTATTTCTTTTCTTGTCAGTAAATAATTGTGATTTGTGAGGCAAACTAGTTTTAACATTGCCACTGGGAAAAACAATAACTAAGATCCTTCTTTATGTTTTATGCGTGAAACTGGACAACAGTGATAATCAAAGTTCGTATGAATTCGACAAGCTTGTGTGCAAAGAGCATGCTGTTTGGTCTTAAGTCAGTTGTATGTAGAGCAAAATCTACAGGATGGTGCGGTTCGGTAACTTTGATAGCATCTCCCAATGCCTGGATTAGCACCACAAACTCAACTTATAATCATAATCGTGGGACCCAGTAGATTTTAAATCATTCAAATGTATCTTCTGATAGCCAATGAATGAAGTAACTATGAATTTAAAATCTCAAACAAATGATAGTGAAGGAAATCCTAAGTTTTTTGCATGACCTCAACTGTCACCTAGTTAAGTAGGAGTACAAGAATACTCATTCACTAGTGTCACAAATTTATTAAGAGATATAACACAGATTTATCTCTTTCAAAAACTTGAATAGAGAAACTAAAGAAACAATGTATACTTTGAGCTTGCATTGCATAGAACAAATCCACAATTTCCAGTAGGACAATAATATACACACCAATATCAAATACAACTAAAATGCTACATAAGCTGCCGAAAATAATACTATTTAACGGGACCTAGGAAATGGTTCGGTTATCACTACTCGAATGCACACATATTCAACTGCAACAGACCCACAATATTGAGTAGGATGAGACTGAAAAACCTTAGGTATGACATACAAACACAAAACTATGTTAGAGACAAGAACTACATTATGGATTTTACTTATTACTTTGAAACTAGCATATATGTACTTTAAATCACCATATTCAGCTCTCAAGAAAGAGGTAATAAATATTAAGCAGTTCCAAAGAAAGATGATAAATATTCTCTCTAAATTGATTTCCCAACATTTCTCGACATAAAATAAGTGGCTTTAGAATTACTTTTCTCACTCCAGACTCTGTAATCTTCTGTAAGAGGAAAAAACCCTGCTTTTCTACATGTCTTCGCACAAAAAGATGGATTTATGAAGTGTCAAGCAGCAAATCAAATAAGAAGGATTTTGAAAAGAAAGAAGAATCACTAGTTGTCACTTAGCTCTTCACTTCTCTTACATAAAAGTAGACTAAGGCCAAGACTTTTATGAAATTTTAGTCTTAATAACCGTAACATGGTATAGGCAGCTAAAGGGGGCACATTGAATTCTTTCCTAAAATGGTTTCAAACAGCATTTCCAAGCTCCACATGACAGATCCAGTCATGATCGGTTGCTCGATCATTAATGTGAGATTGGAACTTTCTTGTTCATAACATACCCAACTGGGCCAAGTTCCTCCCAGGTACAGAAAAAAGTTTCCCAAAACCAAATAAAGCAATTCAGCTTCACCATATTCAAGTGATACCGGTAAAGGATTAAACAAGAGTTTCCTGACCAAAATGTGAGGCCAAGTACATGTCCATACGTCAACTTAAAAACAAACCACTTTATAACTTAAGAATTACCTCGCCAGTAGAAGCCATGAAAGTCATTAAACAAGAAATTGATCCTTTATGACCTCCTGTATATCTTCTAGCAAGCTGCAGCAAAAATAAGCATCTCATGCAATGTCAGTCCTCAATCATCTTCTTTGCAGGTGTGGCTTCATCACATCAAATCATAGATAAAACCCCAAAAAAGAAATAGAGAAACCTTCCAAGTTAGCATAGAAAGAACTCTAATCACACCATCTGATCCACCAAACGCAACAAGGGGCCCATCACTGGCAGTCGATCGACACAAGAACTCCATGCTGCATAAAATAATTATACACGGTCAAGACAATTGTTCCTTCATTACCAGGCAACAAACTTCCAGATAACTTCTAGAAATAAATAGAAGGAATAATAAAAAAAATAATTAGAAAGAAAAACTCATTGCTATCAACATCCAAAAATGGCCAGGTCAAAAAGAGATAGCAGGAGTACATTTTAAAGAACAAAGGATAATTATAGTAAGAAAAACAGAAAACAGATCATTCCCATCACTATTTTAAGAATAAAGGATCATTATAGTAAATATTTTTAAGAAAAATAGAAAATGGATCATTAAAGTCTACACCTCATCTACAAGAAGTAGAACTGACTAGACTCAACATTGAACTTGGCAACCAAACACATTCCTTCATGCTTCCCCAACAAAACATCAAACATATTTTTTATAGATTATATATAAACACGTTATCATCATTAACATGTTTCAACCTCTCTTTGTAAATAAACTCCCCAAAATTAATTAAAATTAGGTACTCTCAAACTCAAATTACAGGAACTAAGTCCAAGCACTCCAGCACCAATGATGTCACATTAATGGGATCTTACCCTAACATATTTGAGTATACTCAAGCTCACAGTGAACTTTATGTATGCTCAGCATAGAGTTTCAAATATAACATACTAAAAAAACATTAAATTCTCAGAAAGGTAGGTATATTTAAACTTGCCATAGGAGAGATCTGTTATCCAAGTCCTGCTTTGGCACATCACGGCCACGCATTGTCACCAAATCAAGAAAAATAGCTTTGTTCTCACAGCATATAACAAGAAAATGGCGTCCTTTTGTTGAGGGAGCAAGGTTACTTAAAGTTGAGGTGACATTATTTACAGCCGTTGGAGCTTCAGCAGCAGCTGACCGATTCCGCCAAAGTTGCCAATAGCGCACATCGTCATCATAAAAGCTAACCTGTTTAACACTTAAAACCCCATGATATGATGTCAGGCTCAGGTAAACACACACTAATTGAAAATAAATTAAGGGCTCGTTTGGCACATAATATGGGATAAGGTTGTGATAGATTCGACTGAGATTATTTTTATTATATAACATATTAATATCGTATTTGATATGTGTTATAACATCTGTAATATGTAACCCATTGTTTAGTAGGATGTATTTAAAACTAAATATACCTAATATTTGAAATGATTAGGAATTAGGATTGGTAATAATTATACCACCCTGACAGGTGGTATATAGAATCCTACAAACTATTACAATATGTGCAGGCTTTGATTTATGAAGGTGGTGTGTTTCGTACCAAATAGGATATTAGGGTGTCATAGATATATTAAAGTACATAACCATTAAACCACCCATACCAAATGAGCCCTAGGAAACATGGAAAAAAGGCACTGAAGTGTTGTCATGGAAATATACCTTCCACCTCGTATGGCTTCCGTTGGTTTTCCTCTAGGTTCTACATGCATCAAAAGAATGAAAACGGCCATTCTGGGTTAGTATCAATAAACAAACGCATCTCAGAACAGAAAAGCCCAATGAGATTCTTTGCAAAACTGAATAGAGTACTTATGTAAAATATAGAAGAATAATGACTCTAGATAGAATAGATCATTGCATCTCGAGTTTTTCATACTTAATTAACGTATGTTTTCTATGCGATTATGACTTATTTTCTCTTGAAGAAAGCTAATAAAAATCCTGATGAAGGACAACTCATGATACTATGACTCTTTGCATCTTACAAAACGCATCATAAACAAAGACTTCATACACAACAAACTTAGAGTTACTTTTGTCTGTCCCAGAAAGATGCCAATGCAAAGACAATATGTATAAGGTGATCTATATGCCAAATGCAATATGAAATTGAGAAACTCAGAATCCACAGGTCAGACTGTTCGCTCCTAAGAAAAAACATTTAGCACAAAAAAACAAAAGTGAAATCTTTTGCCCACAGCTAGTCCAAAGCAAAAGTACACCTTTGTAGCAAACTACAGTTGGCAGTCCTTCAAATGAGGGGATCACAATCATGGTCCAAACGATTTACACCCTATTGAACCACATTTGACATCAAACACCACTAACATTCAAAATGAGCACTAAACAACAATGGAGAGAAAATAAATCCATCTCAATCACAATTATCAAATATTTATCGAACTTTGTAGAGTTCTAGAGTTCTGCTAAAGGTCTCAAGCTCAATTAAACTAAGATCACGCCAACGGACCTGTTTCACCCTCAGCGAGCTTCTCCAATTTAGCACCAACCAAACGCCTCTCATCCACACCTCCAGCTTTCAACTCGTAAATAACCTGAAAAAATGAAAAAAACACCATCAAACACCACAAATTCGGACCTCGAACTCAAAACAAGATAGATTAAAAAATACCCACACACGCAGCGACTAACCTGGCGGTGCTCCCAATTCCAAACGGAGACGTGATCTGACGCATCGGCGGTTACAAGCCACGGATGCGTAGGGTGCAATTGAATCTTCACAATCTTATCATTCGTCGGCCGGAATGCCCGTAACCGCAGCATCGCTTTCAATTTGGTCTCTCAGTTATACTGAGATACGGATCTGAAACCGCAACAAAGAAAGCTCCGAAGATTCTTTGCTGATCGCCGGAGGAGAAGTGATGCGCTTCAGATCGACTCAATTTTGCTCTGGATGTGCAAGTAAAAATGGTACAACCTTCATTTCCAGGTGAATTTGGTTTGACTATAGATTATTGCATAAGAATTCTTCTTCTTTCTTTAATCGACTTTTACTTTGAGCTATCCTTATATTTAACCTTATTCCTTTCACAATCACAAATTAAAAAATATTCAAAAGTTCAAATAAATATAACCAAACATATAAATTACTATTATTGTCATTTTTTTTACTTTACAAACACGTACTATATCAAAATGATTAAATTTATATTTTCTTTTCATACTAAAAAAAATTCAACATAGATTAAACTAATATATTGACATTTTAATTGAACTTCATAATTTTGTACTCTCTTCCGCTTTAGCAGTCTCATTGACTTTTCTGCCTTCTTTTTGTAAAAATGATAAAAAATAGTTAAAGAGGAAAAATGGTAAATTAAAAGAGAGAATAATATAGAGAAGAGTCTTACCTACATTATTGTCTCTTCCACTTTAACTATTTTTTATCATTTTTACAAAAAGATGGCAGAAAAGTCAATGGACTGCTAAAGCGGGACGGAGGGAGTATAAGTTTTGAATTAAACAGGTACATATATGATGACGAAATTCATATATTGTGTAGTTATAAAATAAAAGGTTGTCCAAAAAAAAATAGATTTGAGACAGTAAAATTACTCTATAAAAATAGTCATAAAAACACTCCCTATTAATGGGCCTAGTTTTAAGCATGGATCATTTTAATATATAGTACTTAGTAATTACTTTAAAATAATTTTTAAAATATAAATTAGTTTTTATACATAAATTATTTATCGTTAAGTAAAAACTAACTATTTTTAAACGGGCTTGTAGCAATGGCATGTGCAGCCGCGTGACCATAACACTGGGCTTTGCACCGGTAGGGGAGGAACATCGAGTGCTCGTGTCAATTGAAGTGTTGCAATGCAGCCGCGCTAGGGGCGACTACATCGAGGATGGCCTTGGCTGTCAGTTTTAACTCTCGGCAAAGTCATTTGAGAATGGAGTACAATTTAATAAGGACATTCGTAATGTGGCTGCAAATGTGATTGTTCCCGGAAGGATATAGGCAGGTAGAGATGCCAACATCTCTTTTCTCTTTGTAAATAAATTTAATATGAAAATTTATCTAAACTATAATCTGATCTAATTTTTAAAATTTGTTTTAGTTTGAATTGGATATTCAGTTTTTTTATGTAATGTTTTTTTTTCAAAAATGGCATAATCAAAGATGCTCCTATTTAGGTTGAGGACTAATCAAATGTGATTTAATTGAACTAAAATTTAGGTTACAAATTTTGTAGTCATACTGACATCCCATCACTATTATATGGTGTTCATAAAACTATTAAAGTGATGAGTACAAATCGAAGCACCATTCTCATGTAATTTTGTGTTTCATTGCGCCAGAAACCGCACGGCCGCTAAACTCCATGGCGCTGAGATCCTTCTTCCTCTCCAAATCCAAATCCCAACTTCCCATTCTCTTCAGCCGCCTCTCCTTCTCGCCGTTGCCGTCGCCGCCTTCCAAATACTCCTCCTCCTCCTTCCGCCAAACAACTCCATTCTGCACCCATTCCGAAACCCCCGACCCCAAAAAACAAAACCCTAAACTAACAAACTTCTCCCCCTCCGATTCCGACTCAGACTCCGACGCCGCACCGCCACGCCCCGACAAATCCAAAATCCCGCCGCCGTACAACCCGTTCAGCAAAGAGCCCGACGACCCGAAGAATCTGCAGGAGGTGTTCGCCAAGATACGCGAGGACGGCCTCATGAACAGCGCAGCCAAGATGTTCGACGGATTGTCTCAAGACGGCCTCACCCACGAGGCCCTCGAGCTCTTCTCCCGGATCAAGGACAGAGGCCAGATGCCCGACGTCATCGCCCACACGGCCGTCATCGAGGCCTACGCCGACGCCGGCCAGGCCAAGGACGCCCACAAGGTCTATCTGCGGATGCTGGCGAGTGGGGTGGCGCCTAATGCCTATACCTATAGGGTCCTCATCAGGGGCCTGGCCAAGGCCGGGGCGGTCAACGAGGCCAGCAAGTACGTCCAAGAGATGGTGAGGCGGGGGATGAGGCCGAGCGCCGGGGCGTGTGTGGCTGTTGTGGAGGGACTGCTGAGGGCGGATCTGGAGGATGAGGCGACGCAGTTGCTGGAGATGCTGAAGGCAAAGGGTGCGGCACCGGAAGAGGAGAAGATAAGGGATGCGGTTAAGAGTAGGAGAGGGAGCGTTCCTCGTTTGGTGATGAATGTTTTGTATGGAAAGTGAATGTTTTGATGATATCAATTGATGACAATTTTAATCAAACCAAGCTCATAAAATAGTAGAAACCGTTTGAATACAAACCCAGAATGATTAATTGAAGAAGATCCGTATATGCATTTTCTACCAAGAAGATACGTAACATAAATTTCTATAAAAACCTAAACCTCCATAGGATAATGTGATGATTCCAAGTGTGACTAAAATTGCTGCAATAGGAAGACGAGTATCCCATCCCAATTCTCCATAAGCCACTTTCCACTCTCCCACTCAAAATAGCTCTTCCACTGATACAGACTTCTTAGTATTCTCTCTTGCTAGGGCAATCCGATGCTCTGTGACCAGATTGTCCGCAGTTGAAGCACGAACCCCCGAAGCTTCTGCCAAACACATTACAATCTGTAAAAACCGAAAACTAAAACAGCCTTCTCAGCTTAGGTATTTGGAATACATAACATACCTGTCCCTGCCTCCGAAAGATGGTGATCGGCTTGAATCTCTGCCCCCATAAGATGATGATCGGCTGGAATCTCTGCCCCCGAAAGATGGTCTGCTGCTTGATCGCCTGCTCTCGCTAATTAGCCAATCACTGCCACCAGAACTTCTTGAGGGTTTGGAGTTGGACCACCTGCTTGGACTTCTACCACCGCGGCCACCACTTCTGAATCCATCCTCAAAATCATCATCACCATTCAACCAATCCCCAGAAGGTCTACCACCTCTGCCTCTTCCACCACCTCTTTGAGGGCGCCTTTCGTTGTTTGAAAACCTCCCGTAGAAATCACTTGGAGGCCCATCGTCTTGCAATGAAGGCAGCTGCAAGTGCAAGAAATATTAATGTAAAGTTAGCAGACATTAGTAACTGATATTACAGCCTTGATGTCCATTCGTGACTTGCCAAATAAATCTGACTAAGACAGCTAAAACTCTCACAATAAATAAAACCCAGTAAAGAGCACACCTTAGAGATTTTGGTAATAGTGTTTCCAGGTGGTAGTTCCCTAGTTAATAACTCTCTTGCGATTTCTTCTGGTAGGTCAAAAACTGCTCCCACAACCTGATAGGACATCAGAATGCTTAATTAACACATAAAAACGCCATTAAAATTGTAGAAGGATGATTATGACAAGTATCTTGGATACTCACCTTTTCATCAGCAATGAGGTGAACTTTTCCAATTTCATCAGCAGCAGCAGTATACACATCAGACAGAAACCCAGTAACAGATCTAGCATTTAGGAACCCCCGAGAATGACTGCTTTCACGGATAAGCTGTAATGTAACCAAACCCTGGAGGCAAATAAACGGATCAAATACAATACTAGTGCAAGCACAAGAGAATATGACCAGCAGCAAACAACTCAAAATAATCTGTTAACCATTGTCATTGGTGCATGCTATCTTGTCAGAAAAAGTATGAAGAGATGGCCAGTAGAGGAAAAAATTAAAAATGAGGAAGCAGAAATGCAGCAGCAAGTTGCATTCAAATGACGGGCATGCAAGCTACTTTTTTAGGAGATGAGGCGCTTAAACTGCGGAAACTTCCAATTATATCATTACCTGCTCGTGTGTAATAAGAGACCGAGATGATGGAGGCTGGGAAAAGCCACTCAAAGTTGCTATAGCAGCAGCAAGTGCCTCAACCCCTTGTTCTTCCATCAGCTTTTGGGCAGTTGGTGTGAAGTACTGGATAGATTCAGGATGAACTCCACCTAGGGTAGAAACGACTTGGGCAGCAGATGCTTCCAAGACCTGTTCAACTGAGGGTGGAGTGATAAACTCAAACCTGCACCCAACATCCCTCTCAAGGGATTTGACTGTCCTGCGCTGACTACCAGTGAACATCAAAACGGCAGTGCCCTCTTTTCCTGCACGACCTGTCCGTCCAGATCGGTGCACGAATGTTTCAGGGTCATTGGGAAGCTCATAGTGGATAATCTGGAAAAGGAGAGAGAAAAAGAGAACAAAGCAATTAATGAAATTACACACGAATACCAATCATAATGTAACCAAAATTTCACTCTCAACTGATGCAACTATTGATGAGTTTCCAAAACTAAGAACCATTAAATGCAAACATAACATTGCAGAGCATCTAAAACCAATACTGATTCTCACTGTCTGAGATTGTTCCTTTTCTAGCATGATTGAATGATTCATGACACCCTAATGGAAAAGCAGATATACAAGTAAATCAACAATATCCAACAAACTCACAAGGTCAACATTAGGAATATCAAGCCCTCTAGCAGCAACATCAGTCGCAACAAGCACTGTGAACTTTCCTTGTCTGAAACCATTTAGGGTTCTTTCTCTCTGGTGCTGAGAAATGTCCCCGTGTAGTGCTTCCGAAGGAATACTATTTGTTAAAGCCAAAGAGACTTCATCTGCATCTCGTTTTGTTTGTGTAAAAACAATTGTTTTTCCACCCCTAGCATAAACCTGAAAACAAAACACGATTTAAAGATCAACCCACACAATATCCCTATGCAAGTATCCACTAACAGAATTCAAAATCTGGAAATTGAAGAACACAAGGTGAGAAGCAACAGATTTAGAAACAATGATGTAATTCATACTGTCACAAGATCGCTCAGAATTGTCCGCTTAGATGTCGCGGTAGTTGATATGGCATATAACTTAATCCCACTAGCTAACTTCTCCTCTTGATCACCAACCTGTCACACAAAACCAAGTGACATGGAGTCAGATGACAAAATGAAGTATCTGTTATGCACTTAGAAACATTATTTGCAATTAACATTACTAGGTAAGTATTCTGAAAAGAAAATAATTAAGACCATATGAGATTACAAGCAACAAATTAGACTCACATTATCACAAATATCTACTTTGTAGACACAATGAAAGTATCACTCCACCATTTAATTTAGAACAGAAGGCATAAAATCTGATATGATGAATGATGGAACTTTACCAGATCTATGGTCAGTGGGTTGTCCATAAACCTTCGAGCCAATTTCTTAACCCAGCTTGGCATGGTGGCTGAAAAAAGCATGCTCTGCCTCTTTGCTGGTAGTTTCTCCATAATGGTCTCGACATCTTCTTCAAATCCCACAGCAAGCATTTGATCTGCCTCATCAAGGACCAAGTACTCAACTTCTCCCAGCTTCAGGCTGTTATTTTTTATAAGGTCGATGATTCTACCAGGGGTTCCAACTACAACATCAATTCCACGGGAAAGGGCAGACTCTTGTGCATTATATGATACCCCTCCATAGATGCAAACTGTATTCAAATATGGAGCAGACTCCTTGAACTCCTTTTCCACTTGTTTAGCCAATTCCCTTGTAGGTGCAAGGACCAAGACCTTTGGAAGCCGCCCCCGCCTACAAAGATATAGAGAAACATTAGTTAACCAATAGGACAGAAGCCAATGTGACACCTTAGCAAACAAATATACCTTATGTCTTTTCCTTGTTGCAAGTCATCCAAACCTTTAATTATTGGAATACCAAACGCCAATGTCTTTCCTGTACCGGTCTTTGCACGAGCAATTATATCCCGGCCTTCAAATGCTGGCGTTAAAACAGCTCTCTGCAGAATAAGCCAACAAAGAAGAGTACAAATTCGTTACAAAATCTCAAGATAAAGTCTGGCTCTTTAAAAGATGAATTCAGTTTAGGTCAAGTACAAAGGATACATCTTTTGACTCCAAAAAATTAATATTATGATTTCCCTCACCTTATCTTATCCTTATCTAGTTCCTAAAATTCTTCTTCGTCTACATTTCTTACTAATAAGTTCATATTTAGCACAAAATTACAGAAACAAATGAAAATACGAACTAAAAAACACCAAAATTGAGCAAGCAGACATATACCTGAATGGGGAAAAGGTTAGCAATCCCACGCTTCAATAGAGTGTCGACGAAACGCTGTGGCAATCCCAATTTGGAAATGTCGAGTTCATTCTCATCGACAGCTTCAATTCCCTCAGCTTCGCCCTCCGAATACTCGTACTCGGTGTCGCTAACGTCGAGGGAGCCCTTCCCGAACCCTCCGAGGCCGAACGCCTCCTCGCTCAAGAGAGAGGAATTGGATGTTGCGACGGCCGAAGGGACGAACGAGAGTGAAGGGCGGACGATGGAGTTAGGGCGGGAGGAAAAGAGCCTGAATGGGTTGTGGGCGGCGGAGAAGTGAAGGGATACCGGCGGAGATGGAGTGGGTTTCCCGCAATTCTCAACCGAGGGGTTGGTTCTGGAGATGGAGGAGAGGCGAAGGGAAGAGGAAGCCATGGCGAGAAAGGAGATAAGGGAGGGAGAGGATAAGGGTGGAGGGGTTTACAACGTATGGTAGTCCCGACTTCCACCTCGATGAGAGGGTTTAACCAATGGAGGAGTGTCTATTTATAGTACTCTTTGGAGGTGAGAGAGGGAGAGTGGATTTTCATTTTCCCATTATTTTCATTTTCTTTTGAGGTGAGACGGTGCAAGATATTTTTTTTCTTTTTTTTAACATTTACTTTCTCCTATAAATAAGCTTTTGATAAAATATAACTACATTTTATTCCATAACCAAAGCATAATCTACACCACACCATCTTTTAATCCCATTGCTGAAATAAAATACTAATAATTTCCTTAATTTTCATACTCATATGGCCATATGGGTATGTTTGTCTTTTTACTGAATGTTGTTATAAATGACCATTTCAATAATTTGAATTTATTTATTATTGGTTTGTAATTTGAATTTATTTTTTATTGGTTTTAAAATATAGGAAAGAAAATAATGAACTTTAAATAACTATTGTTGTATTTGTCATAAATATAGAGAACTGTTCAGTTGCACGTCTTGTGTGAGCGTCTGTGAGCGATTCTGATCCACGTAGGACAGAGAGTGAGACACGTTCTTATTTTTATTGCTTTTTTTATTCGAATCTTTTATCTCTCTCCTTTTAATTTCAAAATTTTGAATATCTCTCTTCCTCTTTGGACATTTTCTGCATCGCTATTTGTGAGTATGTCGGAAATTCGCCGTAGAACCTGGTCACGGCTGGACCGGACATCAGTTCGGTTGTGGTCGGACGTGCCCAGGGGTTGGCGACCTTTGCGGATCTGCAGACTTGGGCGACCCCCGAGACATAAACTTTTTTCTTTGCGGTGGTGGAGTTCAACGGCAGCACAAATAGTACAGTGGGCTATAATCCCATGGGAGATCCAGTGAGGGATCTGGTGGTGGCAGCACTGGGTTTTTTGGTGAATGCTTTTTCACCATCGGTCGAATTCCTCAATTTAATGAAAATGAAGGAGGGGTGTGCAGTGCGGTGGATTTTATGTTTGTGTAATTTTTCAAGAATATAATCTTGGAAGATGAAACTTAAGAGAGATGTAGAGAATCATAAATAATTTCTCTTCTGATTAACTTAGACAACAAAATATCATCTAAAATATGTTGAAGAACATATGCACTGGTCAAATTATTTATGACTCTTGAATATTGAGATACTGCTGTTTTATTTGAACTTTTGAATAATTGATTTGGATTTTTTTTTGCACAAGTAATACAAAGAGAAAATCCAGAAAGAGATGATACTTCAAAGTTTTTTATGGAGAAAATATGTAAAGGGCTGCAGAATATATATTTTTTAATAAAATAGGTTGAATAGATTTGTACAAGGTAGAATGAGAAATAAAATCTGAAAATAAAGCTAAGCCTAAAAAAATGAATAAATTAAGATATATAATGCGTAGGCTTGAGATTATAATCCAAAACAGATACTAAAAGTTCAGACCTTGTCCTATGTGGATCTGAGCCGCTAACAAACGCTCACACAAGTTGTGCAGCAGAACAATTTTCCATAAATATAATACTTTGTTTGCTTGATATTTTTCGTAATATACTATGATATATTGTTTTTAATGTTTAAGTTAGACTAGAAATACCTATTTGTCCTAATAACTTCGTACCTTCATTCGGACTATAAGGTTACTAACTTCTTCTTAGGAGAAATAATCTTTGTTATGCATTTCCTCACTGTAATTTTATGAATCTAATTCATCTAGGCCAGAAACAATGAAGATTGTCCTAAGCCAATGAAGCTATCAAGGTTTCTTACAAGTCTCCCACTAATGACGTGATTCCGCTTTGTGGCAAAACAGTTGATGGTTCAAGATTACCTGGTGGTATGTTCTTAGATTTTTATTTTTTTTTTCGTTCTTGGATTGTTGTCAATGTGACACTCTAAGTTATTTGTGAGCTTTCACACGCGTGGGTACATGGTTTTTTACAGTCTTTCTCCACGAACTTAGTATTTGTTAAAACAAATACTTTCTCAACGTGAATGTTATAGAACGCACGACCTTTTGTTTTATTGGGATACCCTACAAATAGACATACATCAGTCATAGGTTCCAATTTATTTGAATCCCTCTCCAGTACATGAGTTGGATAACCTTATACCTTGAGATGTCGTAGACTAATTTTGCGACCAATTCACGACTCAAATGGTGTCTTTGGTATAAACTTTAAGGGTAAGTCATACAAGGTATAGACCGTTATTTCAAGCACATGGCCACAAAAGTATTTGATTTCTTCTCTCATCTGCACTGTTGTGTTGGAGTGTACTAGGTGCAGTAAGTTGTGATTGAATTCCCAATACGTAAAAAAAACATGTCACTATAGACAAATACAGTAAGATTTCTACAGCTATGAGAGCATGTTGCGAATGCGGACCATGAAGTGTCTTACATTTGAAGCTCCAAAATGTCCATAAGATAAAGTAGTAACCAAGATTATCACATTCAGCTAAATCCAAATGTGTAGAGAGAACTCCATAGCAAATGAGAATCCTTGAAAAAGAGCAAAAAGCTTCGTTTTAAAACTATATGTTGGCGTAAAGAGAATACAAAAGCCCCTGAGAAGGCCACTATCAGAACCATGAATAATGCCTCCACCTCCAGCCTCTAGAGTTGAAATAGAAAAAAGATGTTAGTATTTAACTTCATCCACAAAGCATCCAAAAGATTCTAGAGAACCATTAAGGAACGCATAACATATTGTTTGGAAAGTGCAAGAAGCAATGAATCATCGGATGGGGAGCAACCTCTCCAATGAAGGGGTACAAGCTTCTCGACCACCAATAAATACGAAGTTGCATGCCAAATAATGTAATAATATTGGAGAGGAAGGTCGGGATGCTTGCTACTATTCGTATCTGCCCATATGAACCAAACAATCAAACAAGGCATCAAGAAACTTATATATGAGGCGCAAGCCCTTGTGGATGAATTCCACTAGTGACCTAATCTAAGTGCAAAATCAGTGCTCGTCTGAATAAGGTGCAAATCAGAAAATCGGGGATGACTCACAACAAAGACACTTGGAAGCGAGAAAAATACTACAAGATTGAAGCTTACGGTCCGTCTATTGAATAACAACCTCCATAAGAACACTAAACACATATATAAGGTCACTCCACCATTTAAAATCATCCCCAAGTTGAGGTCATTGAGAAATCGCTATGGCATGTCAGACTCACCTCATCACATCCTCAGCGCACACTTCAATGGGTGTAGCTCTAATATCATCAAGAAAATCGGTTGAGACACCAAACCTAAAATTTATTGTATACAACATATCTTCATCCAAACATGCTCGTGCTAAAAAGAAAACACATTTTTTTGGTGGAATATCACTTCTTGGATGACACAAGTCGCAAATGGGGCGAGCCCCAAACTAGACGTCATTCCAAGAATTAATATTTTCCTCACTAAGAGACCAATGAATAAAATCACGCATATGGCTCCACATACGACACAAGTATTATCTTGTCAATTATCTCTGTCGGAATGAGAGCATGTGATCATGCATGCACCCATGGGATATATAGGCACTCCCAGATATGTGAAGGAATCGTATCCCTATGAAAGCCTCCAACCTCTTCCACCATACCTGCTTAGTCCATATACTCAGTTGCCAAAATAAAATTGGTTCTTTTCATTTTTAACAATCTTACCCAAAGCTGCTAAATAGTGCTTTGAATATTGCATCAATCTCTCAAATGAATATCGACGCGCCCTCATAAAATAGTGATGTCATCAACATACGAGAGTGATATACAACATGGGCTTTATTGCAGCATCTATATATCACATCCCTATCTCATTCAATACACCTATTCGAACATATTACAGTAGATATATAGCCAAGAATCACCCTCTCAACTGCCCGTAAGCAATGACGGATCTAGAAAATATTTAGTATGGGGTCGGACAAATGAGCAATAAACCCTAAAAAAAATAAAAAATTGTGTTGAGCGACGACCCTTCCAATTGGCACGTAAGATCAACTTTCTTCCCTACTTGACGTTGTCGATGTAAAATCGTCAAAGAAACAAGATTATTTTAATAATTTTTCATACAAGAATAAATACTTTAAGTTCTTTAGTGCATAAATTAGATAATTTGTGATAACTTTTTGTAAAATTGGTGAATGTATAGTTTGACCAATATAATTTTGAAATTATATCGTCTCCACTCATAAAAATAGTATATACTTCATTAGGTAATGTGTAACATCCTTAACTCGGAATACGATATCTTGATCATAAATATCATATTGTCATTTGTACTATAATGATATTGATGGTATTGTTATTTGTAAAGAGTTTTAAAAATTATATTATGCATAATAAAAATTATTATTAAATATTAAATGGTTAATATAAAGGTGTGTGAATATGTATTTACGTGTGCATGTGCACATAAAATTAATATTTATGTATGTACTTATTACTTTTGTAAATAGGGGTATATGATATATGCATGTATTTGGAGAGTTATACGCATTTATCAAATAAATATATGTATATAAATGAATGGTCATGATCAAATGCTAACTAATTACTAATCCCAAAATAATACTTAATCATATCCCTCCATCCTTCTAATCTAACGGCTAGATTAGCTTAGATTTTATCTTTTTTTCTCCTTTAATTAGTTAAATTAATCTAAAAAGGGTATTTTAGTCTATCAAAGTTACCGTATATGACTATGCTCCCAATCCCACTCATATTTTCTTTCCTAAAATCTCTCTTCTCCTATATTCTCTATGCCAAATTCAATCGTATCTTCAAAATTTACTCTTTAAATCATGAATATTTTGTTTCCAAAGTCATATTCTCCGAATCACGCAGCATTAATATTGAGGAATTGATTCACGCTGTTCGATTTTCGCCGATCTCATCAGCTTATAGCGTTTTTTATCTTCTCCGAGCTATTTTATTGTTGTCTTTATTCAATAATGGCAGGTATGTATCAATAATTGTGTTGTTTATGTTTTAATTTTTAATCGATCGATATGCCTCTTCTCAATTTTTGTACTTCAAGTTTCTAATTCGTTCGATGTTTTGTATATTTGTCAGTAAATTTTTTAATTTTCTCATGATCAATTGATTGTAATGTTCATGTTTCTGATGTATGTTTATGTTTTCAGCATTTTACTGGTCACAACACCGACACATCAATTGCATCCTGCTCTGGAGGTTAATACACCTAATGTTGCCTAAGCACGACCATCAGATTTTGCATTACAGAATTTTATTTTTACAACACACTCTCATATCAATGTTCATGTGCTGACAACAAAACCAAGCTATCTCATAAATTCTGATTGAACCCTGAAACTCGCAGTTCCTTAGGATTATTGTCCCCACTCTGCAGGTGGCAATAATATTGGGAACCACTTTCTAGTTCATTCTATTTATTATGTGAGAAGTCCGCCCTTATGAACTTGTTGTTTTTCGTAGGATTATTGTCCCTACTCTGTAGGTGGCGATAATATTAGAAAATCAACTTCACAAAATTTGGCAGTCCAACCGATGGAGACCGTATACAACGCACTTGTTGTAATCATCACTTAGATATTTTGTATGGTGTTTGCATAATTATCACATAAGCAGATAAAGTAGATAATCCACTTAAAATAGATAAACACCAAATAAATAGATAAATCCATTTAATCTATGGCATTTAAACACATAGGATAATTATCGAAAATTATTTAATCTAGTCATGGGAGAATCAATTAAATAATTCAATTTTATCTTGGATAATCTTTATCCAAATTCATTTAGGATTTATCAAGATAGAGTCAACTATCTAAATCCACTTAGGATTATTCTAGATTTTATTTCCATAAAATCAAATCCTACAATTCAAGATAACGTTGATCTAGGATTATCATTATTTAAATCGTACTAGGATATTACTAGATAGAAACACTTCCATCATAATCCATAAGGTAAAAATAAAATCCAATCAATAAAGATTTGTACAAATCTTAATTCTATTTAGAATAGACATCTAGAATATATCAAACATTACTTAGGATTTCTTAGATTTAAATCTAATTAATTAAGGATTTCTTATATATCATCTTTATCCTAATCTATCTAGGATATAAATCCAAAAGATAAGGATAACTTGGATTAATACTTATTTTAATCCATCTAAGATTTGTCTTAATAGAATTAAATCTATTCAAATCCCTGGGATAAAATAAATTAATGTAAATATTTATCCTAATTCATCTAGGATTTATCTTGGAATAAATCCATATAAATCCATAGAATAAGATAATATTATATTATAATTATTCAAATCTATCCAAAATTTATCTAGGAACAAATCCATATAAATCTACAAGATAAGAATAAAATATTATATTATCACTATCCAAATCCATCTAGAATTTATCTATGAATAAGTTCATATAAACTCATAAGATAGGAATAAAATAATATAATCATTATCTAAATCCAACTAGGATTTGTCTAGGGATAAATCCACATTAATCCATAGGATATAGATAAATATTAGATTGTCATTATCCTAATTTAACTAGGATTTTCGTCTAGGAATTAAATCCCTACAAATCCATAAAATAAGGATAAAATCTATAAATAATCCATGATTTAATACAAAATCAAATTTTATATAATATATAAAATCCACTAGATATATATTCAAATCTTAATTCTAATAATCTTGAATTATTTCCAAAATTGAATCCAAGATTTGGAAATCCTAATCAAAATTTGGAAAGTGGGGTCATGGAATGAGGCATAGGAAAACCCCTAATCTAGCTCTTCGTCGGACTCCGACTGCTCCGCTGCAGCGCTGCCGTCGCCTCACGAGTCCGGGAATCTGCCGACGGGCTCCCACTCGAGCTAACGGCACTGCTGCGTTGCTGCTTCTTCTCCGACGCTCGGACTGCCCAACGTCACAGCTTGGCCTGTCTGGCAGAATGCCCAAGCCGCGCTGATCGCACAGGTTGCCCAGCCGCCGGCGCTGCACTGCTGCGCGTGGACGTTTCTGCGGCTGCTCGGAACTCCTCACGAAGCCGAGAGGATATCCCACCGAATCAATTTAAATATGTAATCATGTGTGTCCAAACAAAGAAAACATGCATCGTCCAAATACGAATACGCATGACCAAATAGAACACGAACTAAAATTGATTCAACATGCAATTATTAAAATATTTACTTATATCAAGTAAATCAATCATTATCTACATGTATCGGGAATTAGTGTCCGACCAATAATTTAGACAGAAGTCAAAATAGCGCAACCCACATGTTCTTCGTGCATGGTCATGTTAAAATATACGAAAAATAACAACCACGCAACAAAGAAAATCAAGCATTCAAGCAATTCACATAACATGAAATTAATCCACATAATCAGAGCCAAAAATTGGCTCTTATACCAATTGCTGGGGTTTTGGAGCCCCTTGCACAGCGGAAGACTTGTACAAAACAAATAAATCAAACGTAGGATCTATTTAACCGATTATGCGATTAATCAATTCACATGTTAAACAGATAATTGCATGCTAGAACGCAAATAATTCATGCTCATAGAAAGATATAAATCCTAAACATGATTTCTACGGTTTAGAGTTACCGATTTGATTCTCCAAAGAATCGTCGATTGCTCGCACCTTCTCCACGATGATCTTCAATACTAGACCACGGATCTTCTCTCTGGTTCCCGAACTGTATCTCGATATCAGGGTGGGCTGATCTTATCAAAATACTAGGACTCGAATAAAGAAGACAGAAGAAATCCTTCTCCAATTAGGAGAGAAATTCGAACTCCTCTAGGTAGAGGGGGA
>NC_062969.1:25522158-25542459 GCF_023119035.1 Salvia hispanica
GACTTAGTTCTTATGCAAAATTCATTTTCGCCTAGATCTAGCAGTTAGCATAGCGTACTTTATTTTCCAATTTCACTTAGTTAAACTCCTCAACCCAAAATATGCGTGGCAGCAGCCAACCCAAAAATAGTTTCCAAATCTCTATGCATGTACTATACGAGTCCATCTCTGTGGGATCGATCCCTACTTCCCTGTGCTAGTTTAGTATCTGTGGTTGAGGGTTTTGAAGGTTTGCTTGCGTACCAACGACCAGACTTCCAGTCTTGTGAGTCTCTAGACCTTGTGATCTAGTTGATTTACTGGATCTAGGAAGTGTGTAATTAGAAATTGATAGGATACAGCAAGCAAGAAATCAACTCTTCATAACTATTTGGAATTCTCAATAAATCGTGTATAAATTCTCAACATGACTATTTGACATTCTCAATAAATCCTGCATAAATTCTCAACATAACTATTTGGAATTCTCAATAATCACGTATAATTTCTCAATAATTGGCTTATACACATTCTCAATATAGTTGTGAATAACAAAATAATATCAACACAACATTGAAACAATACCAAATCATGTACTTCTTAATATTTTATAGATGAGTTCCGATACTTCTCAATACTGACAAAAGGTACACACACGTAACATGTCCAAAATGATATAGGTAATGTCTTTAGTATTTCTACTTACAAAATATTCAATGGCGTCATAGTCACAAAAGAAGTTTAGCTAACATATAATCCTACAAATCTCCTACCGTTTTTCCCAAGTTGCGGTAACAACTTTCACATCAATTTTGCAGCAGCCTTTTGCTTTTCAATTAAATGTTCCAACATCGACAAAGTATTTAGTTGCCCTCTTTATGTTCAATGTTTTTGTCTCCTCGTCGTCTTTATCCTTCTCCGGCTTTTCTTTCTTCAACTTTTGTTTTCCTGCATTCTCCTCTGTTTTCCTTCCTTCCGCCTTCTGCCTTTTCGGTTTGTTGTGAAGAATCGTCAGCAACTCCCTTTTCCTTTTGTGTTTCTTCATTTTCTGTTTATGTTCTCGTTACCGAAGAATCTCCTTCAGTTGCCTTTTCCTTCTTTTTATCTTCATGTTTCTATTTTGCGGCTTTTGCCTTTTTAATTTTTTCAGCAGAAGACTTTAAGTTCTCACTGCTGTAAAGTTATCTTCATCTTCCCGTGGTCTAGATCTTTTTCTTGTAGCTGTATTTTTGGTAAACATAAACCGTGATAATTAATTTAGAAACAAACTTATGTATACAATCATTCTATCAGGCTCTTGAATTCACAAATATCAACATATATCTAAGACATCATCAACATATAACTAACACATTTTTAACACATAGCTAACTCGATATAAACATATAGTTAACTCATTATCAACATTTAGCTAACTCAATAACAATATTTGTATTATATATAGGACACAAAAAGTTGCGGCGCGTGTAATTGGTAACTAAGTTTGGTAAACGTAAACCATGATAATTAGTTTCTCAAGAAACTTGTGTCAAGTACCACAATGGTTCTAACCAACTGTTTGAATTCACAAATATCAACCTATAGCTAACACATTATCAACATTTATGCAACATAATATCAACATTTGTTCTAGATATGATAAAGTGTAGCAAACAAAAACTGCAGTGTGTAATTAGTTATCAATATATATGTAAGACATTATCAATATATGGCTAACACAACATTTTGTCTGGACTTAGCAAACTTATTATGATAAAGGTGCAGTGTGTGATGAGTTATCAACTTATGATTTGACAAACTAATATCAATAGAAGTTCAAGCTTTCAGAAATTGAAGATTCTATCATCCTCATGATAGTTGAAATCAATCCAACAAAAGTCAACATAGAAATTTAAGATTCATCTTCCTTATAAAATCCATTTCCAGAGTTTAACAAACTTAACTACAAAACAAGTATTGAAACCTTTTAAACATATATTATCAAAAACTAAACCCTAATTCTTTGTTGAGATTAGAAATCATAAACTAAAACTGAAAAATACCTTTCTATGCATCTTTTGGAGAATCACTTCCGATTGAACTCCTTGAACTCAAATTGAAGCCGTTTGCTACATAATTAATGTATTACGTTTGTTTTTGTTGAGATTTTATCAAGTTCAAAACAAATTTTGAAGATTTAATTTAAAACATACAGGCAATACCGTCGATTTTTTCAAATCTCTAAATTTGCCGTACGTCGAACTTTTCATCGGAGAAGATGGAGTGATTTGGAGTTTTTTTGTTGGAGAAGATGAGAGATTTGCAGCCTTTTCGAAGTAGAAGATGGAGAGAAATGAATTGTTTGTTTTCATTGGCAAGAGATAATTTGCTGTGGTGGGTGAAGAAGTGTAACATACGGTGAGAACCAATATTAAATCCCACGCTCAGTTTAACCTGAATTGACCATTGTACCCTTTTGTTGAAATCTTTGTTTCTATTTGTTGATAATTTTTTTTATTGAATCTCAGCCTTTCATCTCAAGATCTAAGGGTTTAGATTCAGTCTCATTTTTGGATTATTATACTGAAAGCATTAGAAGAGGACCCTATAAATGAATATTGCATTGTGGTTATCAGTAAGAAAAATATAAATTCATATTGATTAGAAAATGTTTGCAAATGTATTTGGTGGACAATTATTGTACTCCCACGTCTTCAACAACGGTGATCTTATTTTATATTATTTTTCTAAGTCGGCTAAAATAGGGTCTTAGCCTATAAATTGGCAAATATTGTAAAGAAGAAAAAAAAGGGAGAGCAGCAAAATAAAAGAAAAAAAAAGAGAAAAGAGGAAAGAGATTAGATTAGGAATAAGAGCTGTACATTACTAGAGGGATAGTTAGGTGGTTAAAGCCAAGATGAACTTTTAGAGATAAATACGAGAAGGTTGAGATTTAGGAGAGAATTTTCATCCATATTTTTTACCTTTTAGACTGAGAGCTATAGAACATGAGACATAATCATGAATCCAACTAGATTATCAATCGTAATTTGGTGAATATAAATCACACTTTTAATTTTACAAGTGTTGCGTGGTTGATTTTTAATGTGATAAATTTCATTGAATATTTGGTTTATATGGTGGTGGAATATGACATGAATATATAATTTGTGTAAGGGATATGTTTATATATCGTATTGAAATTATTTGATAGAATTTTATATCGATATGCATTTGATAGAATTGATATGTTCATACTGTTGGGACTACCGCAGCGGAAGACACAGAAAACAAACAGGTCTTTGACGGATCTATTTAGGTGATTATGCATTCGACTCCAATTTAATACAATAAACATAAATCTATAGATATAACATCAAATAAACACATAATCATGCATATTCGATGTAGATTCGATTGTTACCTCTTCTTGATCCATCATAGGATCGAAGTTGCTAGCTGCACCACCCGGAGATCCTTGGTTTATCGACCATGAATCTTCCAACCTATTCCCTTGTCCTTGATCATCCATCCGTGTGGGTGGATCTTGAATAATCAATAATAGTCTTGAAGAGATCTAGGGAAACTCAATCACAAACTCGATATTGTCTTGATCTAATCCTATGAATTAGGATAGAACAAGAATAAAAACAAAACCCTAATTCTCCCACGTGCCAAGGCACGAAAATCGAGGCAAGGAGAGAGAGAGAGAGCCGGCAACGGCTACTAGGGTTTAGGGGAGGAGTGTTGTGAGGAATGGTGTGCTAGGGTTTCCACATCTCATCACTATTTATAATGGACTTGTTGGGCTAGGATGGGGATCCATGGAATGACTTAAGTGTTGGGCTCACCCATTAGATAAATTACTAATTAAATCAAATGACCCATGATTTAATATATTATCAATGGAATATTATTTTGTTCCACTAAAGAATAATATTGCACTCCCACTTAAATCACCAAATTACAAATAACTTGGGTCCATTTTATTTTATAATATTTCCCGCGTTTAAGATTATCTTGATCCGTCAATTTAATTCTTTTGTCTGCTATGTGACTAGAATTAAATTAATTCTCCAAAGAGTCTTTCTAGTTTGAAACTTTATTTATTATTCGTGGAATAAATTCCAACTGCATAGTTTTCTGAATAATAAATTCATTTTTCAAACACCTCTTGGGGATCACCCCTTAGGGATTTAATCATTCCAATACCTTCATGTTATTCAATTACTACCACCCAAGATATCATGAACTTGAGTTACGTACAAACTCTCACATTGATAAGTCAAAGTGGCGTTTGATTGAATAAACAATATTGATATTAATATCATAGACTAGAAAATACTAAACTTTCTGAAATATATTCTTTCAGTAGATAGCAATAAAGAATACATTTCGGATTAGATCCTTTCAGTGCTTTACCACACCGGTGTTACTAATCTCATCTTAGGTAAGAGAGAATTATCACAAACACCGCAACCGTACCAATAGGTAGCCAAAGCCTATCTAGGTTGTGAATACGTTTTTCTTCTTACTAGATCTGGCCAAGTCCCCTACTGGGAAACTCATGAGGAGATTCATCGAATTTCCCTACTTGACCTTCTTAGTAAAAAGCCTTAGACTTGTTTATTATATTTCAATAATAAACCATTATATTATATTATTTATTCTCATAAATAGGTAAACAAGTGGACGTGGCGTTTCTCGTATACATGCACAAGCTGACTGTACAAAGGCATGTACGCTCGAAGCATCTTTTAGTATACAAACCCCAACATATACATGATATTAAAAGTACATGAATCATGTGATTAAAGAGGATCTGTGACAGCCTTGCACTGGATCTGAAATTTTAGAGGGGCCTATGAGACCAATTACAGAGGGACCTTCGGGTCAAATACAGAGGGACCTATGTGTTTAATATTACAGAGGGACCTATGAGTCCAATTACAGAGGGACCTTCGGATTATAGAGGAATCCCGAGCAGATACCAAGCTTGATCTGTCACAGAATAATAAACTGAACAGAGAGGCATATGCATATAAGATATGAAATTGTTATGATATTATTTCTGATTATATGTTTTGGTTAAAAAAATATGTTTCATATTTGTGTAATGGAGAATTAAAGGGAGTATTTGTTTATTATCAATATATACGTCAAATAGTGTTGGGGTGTGACATAATGTTCCTTGAAAATATAATTCACAATAAAATTATTTAAAAACAAAACATATAATGCTATATTGTTGCTAGCCATTCAATGATTCACATAGTAACATTAAAAAGAAATACAAATCAAATACATAAGCATTTGATGGATACGGAGAAGAAAGGAGATAAAGCCACCAATACTCTCTCAATCTCTCCCACACTATAACATACAGACCTAGTCCCGAATAACCAACACAAACACCATATATGATTTCTTGAGGGACATGTGAATAAATTCATACCACTCTCATTTACAAAAATCACAAAACGACAACCAAATGTACAATTTGTATGAAATATTTCAAAGAGAAAGATTGTCGTTTTTGGGGCAGAGGGTCGTACGATGGGGTCGACGGTTGATCGAACGCCTGAATACAATTAAAAAATTCCGGTATTCATAGACCCACGGTGGGGTCGACCTACCCCACCTCCATCCGTCATTGCCCGTAAGGGCTGCGCAGTTGGTTTCGGAGGGGCAAAATTGCAAGAATAGTCAATGATCGATTCTCACTACTGTCGTGTAGTTGCAACATCTCTCGGGCACAAGTGTGAGACCTTCGGACGTGGACTTCTGACAGGACATTGGGTTACGACCCTCTTCCCTAGCGAACCACTGCGTATCCTGACTGAACACCCCTTACAATACTATCGGACCAGAATGTAAGGCCATCCACAACGCTATCTCTTATCCATCTCTTAACCCCCTCATATCTTTACTATTCATGGGCCTCACTGTACTTTTCACTTCATCTCTTAACTAAGAGATAGCATCTACATCCCTCCATCTTTTAACCATCTCATCTCTTAACTATTCATTCAATTTCATTTTTTATTTTTATTTTCAACAAATCCAATTAATAAAAAACACACTTCATTAAATAAAATAAAATTACAATTTAAAATCCTAAAAATATAAAAAATACATAATTAAAATTCTAAAATAATAAAAACACATAATTAAAATCATAAAAAAACAAAACAACACACCATTAAAAGTCTCATTTGTTTTTTTATAGTGGATAATTTGTGGGAATGATTTGGTATTTATAGAAGTGATTGGTGGCTGTAAAAAAATTGATAAAAAATTACAATTTTGAAAAAAACGGCTAGTATAATTTTAAAAAAAATTATATATATATTTTTTAATTTTTTAATATCTTATGAATTTTTTTTAAAAAATAAAAAAAAATCAATTTTAACGGATATAAACGACGCCCACTGGCAGGCCGGCGAGTGAGCGTCACGCACGAACCACAGCTCGCTACGTCGCCAAGGCGCGTGGCGAGCTGTCTCCCCAGCCGCCTCTTCGGAAGGAGATGCGGGACGCGGACCAAAATGATCAAATTTCCATATATTCAGGACCACAAAATCCAAAAGATAATGTTTAGGACCAAAAACGTAAAATAGCCATATGTTCAGGACCAATTTTAGCTTTTACTCTAAGTTATTTTATGAAAAGTTATGAAACGTGAATTATTATGATTATGGACTATAAAGTGTCACTTTTTTCATAGAGCAGCAAATGCCATTGAATATTACTCCTTATTAATTTATTATTAGTTAAACTGTAGTGAAATGCCACCAATTCTTCATTAAAGAAAAGGAACTAAATTCTATTAACTTTTCTAATAATTATCATTTTGTTACCTATTTCCTATTGAAAAATAAATCTCATTTTTTTCTATCTTACTAGTTTTTTCTCTTATTTTTCGATATCACTACTCGAACAATAAAGAATCCATTTTGTTAAGCACAGCAGAAAAATCTACGTAATCTGAAGCCGCCATTAGTGCCAGTCTGTCACGAGGTGTCTTCTCCCGCTAGCATTCATTTACAGCGCAAGAATTTGTTCTTTCCCTTGATTGATTAATCCAATCCCAGTTCATTCTATTCAATTCCGATCATTTCACTGTTTGTTCGCTCGACATCTCATTACCAATTTTGCGAACAATTACCGGTTCTCCTCGTCGATTACATCGATTATGTGAGTTCACGATTTTTTTTTCGTTTTATGTTCAATTTGATCTGCAAGATTGGCAGCGTTGTTCATTTTATACTTGTGGCGACAGTATTTCTCTTTATGTTGCCCTTTCCGGAACCCATTTAAGATTTTCCATAATTTCCCGCAGTCTCGACTGAATTGGATGCTTTTATAGTAATTTTATGAACCAGCCTCTGATCACTGTGTGCAATGCCAGTTTCTGCTGTGGGAACCTATACCCACTTCTGTTAGGGATTAGGGTTCTTACATTTTTAAAAGGGATTCGGAGAAAATAGTTGGATTGGTGTATTGCAATAAAAGGTTTTCCAAATCAGCAGCCGGATTGGGGAAGTACTGAATTCAAGCATTAAGGTAGTACTTATGTGATAATATGTTATCCGCTTCTTAGATTTTGAACTACCCTTTCTCTATTAATTTTGTACCATCACATAAACGATTGCTGTTTGTTAATCGATTAGGATTTCTCTTGGAGAAGAGCGTCATTTGAGTGACTGACGTTTAGTGTCTGCATAGAGGATGGGGCCAATATACTACATACTGATAGCATTGCCTTGTACAATTGGCGCAATGGCATTGGCAGTTCTCCACATTTACAAGCATCTTTTGAATTATACTGAGCCCACATATCAGAGATACATTGTCCGAATCATCTTCATGGTTCCTGTAAGTATCTTACTGCTCTATGTTGCACTTACTGCTTGGCTTTGCTGTTCTTGCTGCTGCTAATAGTTCACAATTGTTATTTGGCTACTTTCTTTTATATAGTGTTTCTAAATTACTTTATTTGGAAGACTTTGGGAGAGTGTGTTGTGTTGTCATACAGGGTTTTATTTCAGCTACCAAGGTTTGTAAATTCTCGGATGCTAGGCATCTATTGAGCATGAAACTTTGGTTGTTTAACTGGATTTGTGGGTTAACATAACACGACTCTTACAATTCTCATCATAAACAATATCAAGGTATAATTCATACAGTTCAACAATTAATTAACTGTTAGAACTAAGTTTAATTAATATGTCATGTCGTTGGAAAAGCCTTAAAAACAAAATGATTCTTGTTATCAATTTAAACATAGGTTCTTGGACAAACTGGTTCTTGTAATAATATTATAATAAGAAACTTACTGTGTAGGTAAAAGTTTAAAAAGGCGGCCCAATGCTTGACTGCATGAACACTTAATCCTGCCTTCGACTGAAAGACAATTCCGAATCTGATGGAATATAATGAAATAAGCAACTTTGAGGTTCCTTTGAAATGAGGCATGAAAAAGGGATCCAGTACAAAGACGTTCCCCCCAATTCCATTTTCACCCATGTTTAAATTGCAATACACATGAAAGTTCGTAGGCTTTTGTTTACCGAGGGTTCGAATCCCTCTCTTTCCGCACCTTCACTTAATAGATCCGTTTTATTAAAAATACCAAGCAATAGAAATGGAGACCGTTTCCTTCGGAATCACATTGTCTGATGGATAGGACAGAGCACTTTTAAACCTTTGGTTTAGGGGGAATGTTGCTCAGAGGATTTGAGCTCCTGGTTACGAACTACGACCCCCCAATTTTCTTTTTCTCCATTATGTGACACACGGTGAACTTTGGGGCCGTATTCGTCTTTCAATTTGAGTTTTACTCACATCTCTGATAAAAAAATCATAGAACTATGGCACACACCTCTCAAAAGAAAGAGAGAAATTGGCAATGAAGTGTCCATTTAAAGATGATGTCTCCAATTCACATATAAGTCAAGTGCATTGTCTACAACTTTTGGCTATGGAGGATCTATAAGCTTCTTTTTAATTGCTACATGAGTTGGACAAGCATCGGGCCCTTGATAGTATTGACACACAGGTAGCTGTGCAAGCACTGTCTCAAGAAGAGGAGAGATTTGGCGCTGCTGTCTCAGGGAGAGAGACAAGTGCCTATCACGGAGAGGAATAAGTGCCTTGCAGGAGTTCTCACAGTTGTTTTGGCGCGACTGACATGGCTTGCAGGAGTTCTCCAGTTGCTTCTATGCAATGATAAATGGAAGGAACTACCACTGTGCTGACGTCTTTCAGAGGCAGCAATCCTAGAAAAAGAAATATTGCAGCAGCACCTTCTCGATTCTATTTACTGATGAAAATGCAATCAATTGTCCAGTCAACACCCTTCACTATCATCTTCTTCATCTTTTTTTGCATCTGAATTTCGGGCAAATTGATAATGTGAAGGGTATTTAAAGATGAAAAGGACTTTCAAATGAAACTTTATATTAAAAGGAAAAATATAAAAAGAAAAGAAAAATAAGAGCTTGTGGAACCTGTCACGAGCGACAAGAACGGATCCGGCTGCTCAAAGCAGATATCAGTTGACTCAAGTAGGGTAACTTTTCAGGAACCTCTAACTGACTTAACTCTATTATTTAATAACCAAAGGAAACTAGGGCCCCGAAAACAGAAGGCTGTTCCATCCTTTTATTCTTCTAACCTAAGTAACTTAATCAATCAGTAAGAAAAAACTTAAGTAGCAGTATTAGGAATGTCTATAACAGATCTGATATAGGATAAAGGATAAGGCTCCTGTTTTTGAGTGACCAGTATTTTAGAATATTTCGGTAACTGTGATACATAAGGTGCGTTGATCTTTATAACCTTAATATTAAGGAACTCGAATCGGGGATCACTGTCTAAATGATTGATGGCAAGTCTTAACTGAAATTCCTTAAAAAAACTCCTAAACTAGAGAAAGATCCTTCCAACAGCACATGTAAACTTATAAATATACATATTATTGTAGACACCCGATATCAAGATGAAACTTTAACTGACTGAATCGTGAACCTTGTTCTTGATGTCATGCCTGTGTTAGAGAAAAGAGGCGAGAAAAGTTGGAACGAAAAGGACGAACAGAAAATATATTGAGATATTAATTTAAACGAAACAAAAAAAAATCCTCTTGTGAGGCTAATCCTCTCACGAGGCCCTACAGTGTAATACCACCCTTTTACTAAATTCAAGATTTGCCATTCCTCTAAAATCTATGTGAACTTATTTATAGGACTCTCAAAATACTAAGGAATCTTGACTTCTAGTACTATATAAGGATAAGACTTCTAATAATTAAAGACAAACTTATGGCCTTCTAGTTTCCACATTCTTATGGCCTTCTAGTTTCCAAATATTTCTGTACTTGTTATGCTAATGCCATTATATCTGATATTTCTATATTTCATTCTTGTGCTCATGCCTGAAGCAAAATAGAAAAAAGTAGTTGATTTATTTGATTGGAGGTTGAACTGGACATATTTCAAATTCCCTTTATCATGTTGGTTGAGTGTCCTGACCATCTTGATATCGGTTATCTAACAGGTTTATGCATTGATGTCTTTCTTATCTCTGGTCCTAAACAAAAGCACAATTTACTTCAATTCTATAAGAGAAATGTAAGTATGGTTGAGGACATTTCTTTATTTGTTTTTTTGAATCTCTCTTTATATTTACACAATATGGGTAATATGTATGAGATTCATATTATGATCGCTTCTTAAAAAACAAATGGTTGTTAGTAAGTACCTAAGAGTGGTGATTGCATAAGCAGCATAACATTATTGCCCTATGTCCTTTGACCTTCATTCCCTTTTTTGGGGATAAAAGTCATTTTTGTATTTGTTTGACTCTTCTGTCATTCTTTTTCTTTAGTCTTCCTATAAAATTCCTCATACATTATTTTATTAGAATTCCTATATTATTTTTCTATATTATTTTTTGAAACATTAGTTATGCATAAAAGTCATACTGAGAGAACATTACTAATGTTTTTAGAATTCCTACTGAGAGAACATTAGTTATGCATAAAAGTCATTCCTATATTATTTTTCTTTAGTCTTCCTATAAAATTCCTTAATTGCATACCCATCAAGTATTCCTTGCCTTGATGAACTTTTGTATTTATTGTTATATGGTCCTCTTTTCCATTAGCCCCCAGTTCTTAACAGAGGTGTTTCTTTTTGCCACAGAGATTAAGCATTAAGAAATAGATGTTTAGTGTGTTAAGAGGATAGATAAAAACTAGGATAGAGAATAAAGTGATAAGTGAATATAGTAGGAAAGAGAAAATGTGTTAATTTTTGCCAAAAAACAGAAATGATTCTATTATGGTGGAACGTCCCAAAATGAAAAAAAACGACTCTATTACCATGGAACAGTGGGAGTACTATTTTTTGCCTTGCTAGGTATTTCTCAAACCTCATTCTTCAAATTACGTAATTGGTCCAATCTGCTTGCTGTTTTTAGATTTTTTGATCCATAAAATATGACTATTCTTTTTTAATGGGATGAATATGATTGTTCTTAATGTGCTTGTCTTTTGAAGGTACGAAGCATGGGTCATCTATAATTTTTTGTCACTGTGCCTAGCATGGGTTGGTGGTCCAGGAGCTGTTGTCGTAAGTCTGTCTGGCAAAGTTCTGCAGCCAAATTGGTGCCTAATGACGTGTTGCTTTCCTCCAATTCCTTTGGATGGGTAAGTCACTGCTAGTAATCCATGGAAATATAAATTGTTTGAGTGGGGACAAGTATTTAGTGTAGGCATCAAGATCATCCATTATACCATCTGTTTATTTTCTTTCAATTTTAGTGTGTATTAGTATTTTATGCTGATTGGGGGGGGGGGGGGGGAGGGAGGTTGAGAGTAAGTTTATCTACTCGGTTATATACTTGATCATTGAATTCTTTTTTGTTCCGTCAAATTGTATATTCTAAGACTACAACATTAGAAGGTATTTCATTGGTTAATTTGTTGATGCAGCAGATACTAATTATTTAATTTCTAAGAAATATTGGCTTATTTATCTTCAATTTTTCAAGAATAGTTTAATAGCTAGTTTTTCAACTTGATCATTGTTGGATTGCCTAATTTACTTGCCACTGGTCAGTAAGTTGTGTAGCTGTTTTTGTAATTTGTTTTACATACTGTTGCTTTTCATCATTATGAAAAATTATTAATTTTGTCCAGTTGCTCAGTCATCCTTAATGAATTCTCCTTCAAATTTTGTTTATGCTGTATTATTTGGAACCTCTGAAATTTTCAATGGAACGGATATTGCCCTATACATGCTGCACATGAGAATGTTGAGCTTCCTTATGTTCTTAGTTAACCTATGGCTGCTATGCTGTACAGGCGTTTTATACGTAGGTGCAAACAAGGATGTCTGCAGTTTGTGATCTTGAAGCCCATTTTAGTCATTGTTACCTTAATGCTTTACGCGAAAGGGAAATATGAAGATGGAAACTTCAATCCACTACAATCATATCTCTACCTCACCATTATCTATACCATCTCATACTCGATGGCACTTTATGCGTTGGCCTTGTTTTATGTAGCTTGCAGAGAGTTACTTCAGCCATTCAATCCTGTTCCCAAGTTCATTATAATCAAATCTGTAGTATTTCTTACATACTGGCAGGTAAGATCAGAACATTGCTTCTAATGCTATGTTGAAACATTCCTTGTTACTTTACTTTTCACCTGCAGATGTCCTTATCTTTTACTTGGGTGTCCCCAACATATATCTGTTTTGAACTTGCATTTGATGTTGTCTGCCAATGGAATGTCCACATCCCTTTTATAGTTTTTTATTTACTTGTAAATGATGTCTTTTAATTGTTCATTTGTCTGATGGTATGGGACATGACTGAATATTTTTTCTGTCTCATGTTGTTAGGAATCAATCTGCTGTTACTGATTGGATTGGCAGAATAACTATATTATTAGTTTCTATTGGAATCTTAAGCTGTTTTATTTATTTAAGGGTTCATAACTTCATACTTCAGAGTGTTGCATTAGGTTGCCCTTAGGCCAGTACAAATAGTTGACGTTTAAATATGTTAAAACTTCTCCATAAGAGTTGGGGTTATTTCGCTAGGCTGAAAGAAGCTAATGAGAAAACTATATCCTTCTCCTTTTGACATCTTTCAGTTTAGGTATTCTTATGTTTATTATCAGATATTAAGTTAATTGTATTAGTAGTGTATAAGTTGCTATATCTTATTCGATTAAGTTGTTTTGTTTATTTAGGGGTTCTCTTAGACCAGTCTTTTATTAAACTGTCTCTAGGACCATAGGATCAGTTAGTATAAAAATGATGAAGTTGTTACTTAGGATGAAACATCTACAGACTTGGCAGAAAATTGCTTGGAAGGAAGAAACTTCTAGGAAACTGTCTTGTTTGTAATATGTTTTCTTTATTATGCATTGATCTCTTGTTTCAATTGTGACTCAATGAATACGTGACTAGTCTTTCAACTGTTCTCTGGTTTCCTATTATTACTCTTGCATACTCATCAAATAGACTCACAAGTCAAGATGTGTGTCTCTGTTACTCTGAGCCATCAACAGAAGTACAAAACCCAGTGAGCTAGCTATAAATATAATCACAGTATATATGTTCAAAATCTAAGACTCCTGATGATGAAAAGAGGTGTCTAACTGAATTATGGATTCATGGTAGATAACGTTGTGTTGTACTTACACATGCTTCTACTTCAGATGCAGTATCATTCTTGCTATCCTATGTATTTTCTCATATCTTTTCTGATTAATGATAATCACATTTAGCCTATCTCTATGTGGCCACCATCACTTCCATGCTATCTCCTCATCTGTAGAATTATATTTGGAGTATAGAGTAAACCATGAGTCTTGTCATCAGGTTCAAAAGAATTATATCATATCCATCTCATAGTGCTGTGGTAGATGCTGGGATTGGGGGCTTGTGTTTAATGTTTACTATCGTAACTAGAGCATTTTTTTTTGTCGTGTTTCTAGTCACTTTCTGTGGCTTGCCTATTGTTTCACATTTGCTTTGACCTTTTCTGGATTGCAATGGGGTGCCTTAGATTTCAAAGTTGCTTGTATTTTCTTCTCGGTTGCTGTTATTTTGGAACTGGTGTTGCTATGTGCTTGATAACCTATCTTGTGTGCTTCATCATGATGAATTTTCTCTTACAGGGTGTTCTGGTTTTTCTTGCTGCCAAGTTTGAACTAATTAAGGATACTACAGAAGCTGCAGAATTTCAAAATTTTATAATCTGTGTGGAGATGCTTATTGCAGCCATTGGGCATCTATATGCCTTCCCTTACCAAGAGTATTCTGGTGCAAATATCGGCACAAACTTCGGCTTTACTGCAAGCCTTGCCCATGCTTTGAAATTGAATGACTTTTACCATGATACTGTACACCAGGTAAGATCAAGGTTGATGGCTTCATCCAAATGGAATTCATGCTTCGTACTAAATGTATTCTCACACTCTGCATCTGGAATTTTTGCACAGTTTGCACCTACCTATCATGATTATGTGCTGTACAATCCTAGTGAGAGTGAAGATGGAGCAAGAAAGTACAGGGCACGGACGTTTGTCCCAACTGGTCTTGAAATGGATACAGTTAGAAGAAACAAAAACATGTATGGGAACAAGCTGGAAGATGTGCAATTATCCAGTGTATCATCGTCGGGGAGTAGAACTCCTGAAACTTCAGATGCTGCACCAGATACTCTAAAATTGGAGGCTTTAGACTCTTCATTGCTCATGGATACATCGAATGCTGACTCTGTGCCGTATGATCTTTCACTTGTTGACATAGACATGTCTAGTTACTCAGCAGAGGTTCCAGCAGCTAATGAATCCGAGACAAGGTGACGGCTGCGATCTGTAGAGCATCTGAATGCCGTGTATGTTCCTAGAATCTGCTGGCATTATGATATGTACATATAATTGTTGTAGAGACATGTTTTGACATTTCGTATAGGAGGAGGTTACATTGTTGGTTGACTGTCTTCTTGATTGTTTCGGAACTAATATTTCTTGCTTTTGTTTGATGAATATTCTTACTACCCTTTACTTTCTAAAACGATTGAGCAGTGATCACACATCTAATCTGCTTATATTTTTGGATAAGTATTCGATTTTGTCTCTTTTTAGAGTATTGCAAACTTCTTCATCAGACTCTTTATCTCACGCTCTTTTCGGTGAAAAACTTCTGCCATATTCTGTATTTTGAAATAAACGTGACAAACTAAACATAATTGGGTGATCTTAATACTTCTTTGATTCTTTTAAGTTTCTACTTTGGGCCCAGCTTATAGTGATACCATGTCTTTGCAAGTTGATGATGTGATTTATTTTTATTAAATTTATTATAGATAAATAGCTTTCTGGGGATGATATAGTTTAGTAGTTGCGTGGTTATTACTGTGGTAAAAGGTCCAAAGTTAAATCTCACCAACACTCAAAATGAGGTAGGAATAAGTATTGCAAAGTTTTAATTTATCTTTGTGTGGTTTTCAGAAATTTACCAAGTTTTAATCTATCTTTGTGTGTGCTTCCAGGTTATGCTATATGGGCAAATTGGAAATAAAGCATAAAAGATGATCAAATTTTGGTCCGTTATACACTTTTTCAAAATCTGAAAATTAAATGACAAAAGATAAAGTTTGCAATTATTCCATCGGTCTATTTTCCGGCAAAATAAGAGATGATGTGGTGATCGATCTTGAATACATGGACAAAACAACAGTCAACAAAACGACAATATTTGATTTACTGCGCAATCATGTGATACACATATTCAAGATCTTCTTATTTTGCTGTAAAATAAACAAGCTGAATAATTGCAAAATTTTCATCTTGTGAAAAATATATGATGAGCTAAAATTCGACATCTTTCTTGATTTATTTGACAATTTATCCTTATCCAAGGTTAATTACAAAGTCTTGTTTGCATGTGCACCAAGAAGAAAAACTGAAAAAGGATCAAATCTATTAATGTCAATATCATAAGAGGCCATTAATTTTCAAAAGTAAACGCCTCGTGACTAGAAACAAAGCCATTGATCCACCAACTGAAAATGATATCTCGTGAATACTACTCAACCAAGTTTAGATCAAGAAATACCATACAGATCAACAACAGTAGTAACAAATTTAAAGTTACTAAATCGAAAAAAATTATATACAAATTAAATAAAAGCATAGTGATGAAATTAATATCTAGGGATTCCACCAAGACCGCCCTTTGAAGCAAATCCATTCATGAATATAACATATGAATCCTTAAACCTCCGTTTTGAACCAAAAGCCTTCCCAATCTTGACAACCGAATCACTCTTTCTCACCTTGCTCGACTCCGTTCGAAGCTTAATCATCGTGCCATTCCCCTCTCGGCTCGTCTCCTCTTCCTCCTCGATTCTCTCCAGCTTCATCTTCACTATCTCCTCGATGTCCATCCTCGACTCCGTCCTCATTAAATTCTTCCTTGATCGGCAAGGCATCGGCCACCGCATGCTGGCTAGCTCGGCTCGAAAAAAGCTCGTTAATTCGATTTATTATAATTTGTAAAATTGTTGAGGTATGCTTTGTAGATGGGGCTTATATATAGTTGGTCTACTCCTTATGCTTATGTGCATTAGTTGGAAAAGGTAGCTCAAAGTGTGTGATAAGGCAATAGACTAATTCTAACTTTATTATTTTTTGCTCTTTACAACTTGACTTGATCATTGCAAACTCTTTCTCTTGTTTAATAATTCAAAGGTTTGTCATCCAACAACAAATCAACTAAATAATACAACTGACATCATGATGTTGGATTAGATACAAATTTGCTTTAACCATTTGGCTTGCTGCAACTTTTATGATTCCTTCTAAACTAGCTTTATTTTATTTCTGTTAATTAATGATGAAAATAAACTCTCAACTAACAAATATTCGGATACGTGATGCATCCATCCAGATTAAATTGTAATTATAGTTATCTTAATTAAGATTGATAAACTATAATTTATGTTTAAAAATAATCAACCCTAGTTAAATTATTTAATTAACATTAATTGGAATCAATTAATACTCCTATTTGATATTTTTGTATAATTGCGCACGGTTGGGAGAGCTGCATGCAATTTCTTCCGAATAAGAATAAAAAAATCATAAGACTCAGCACACTCTTGCTAAATGGGCTTGGGTGTTTGGGCTCAGAGTGGGCCTAGGCTAATAGTTGGGCTATTCGCTAAGCCTGACTGGCATATGTATTGTACAAATGGAGTATAATAATTAATTATGCATTGCAATATTGTAGTACAGTACATCATAATATGATTAATATCCATTGCAATTTAAGTAATATTTTACAATATATAAGGAAAATTCCTTCTTCTAATTATGTTGAGATATGTTATTTCATGCCAGAATATAATGTAATAAAACTTCTATTATGAACGAACATGTTTTTATCATCCAGTTAAAGATAGTTTAGGTACATTTATTGGACAATATTATGATTAAACAAACATTTGATTAAAATCTCGCTCCACCAAATTTAATTAATCTCATATTTATGTTTGACAATAATGCCCCTACAATGCAGATCAATTACTCCTACTATAAAATGCAATCTATTCCGTTCATATCTTAATTCAATAGGTAAGATTATTTTTTATATCTTATATGTCTATATACATGAAAATTAGATTTATTTTTGTGAAAAAAGAATATTAAGTAACAAACACATACTCGTAAAATCAAAATAGACCTATAATAAGTGAACAAGAAATGGACGGAGAGAAAAAAAAAATTGGTTGCATTCAACTAATAAAGAAATACAGTGGATGAAAATGTGGACCTCTGCCAATATTATATTATTGAGGAAAGCTCGTAGTTACATTTGGAGACCGGAGTCATTAGTCAATTTACGATAATACTACTAATTATTATACATTGATATTAACAATAATCAATAATTAAGATAATTAATTGATAAAGATGGCGGTTAGCGTTGGGCATGCTAACTTATTCGTTGCAATGCTTGAAAAGGAAAGAGCAATATCTCCCAAATAATTATGATCCACATTCTAAAAAAATCAAGAACAAAAGTAAAATCATGAGAAAGCGCAAACACAACCTAGCTATGAATTTGAATGCTCATAATTGCAAAGATCAAAACTTTATTTTTATTTTATTTTTATTTTATTTTTTATGAATTTTGGTACCAATTTTTATGATGACACGTGGCAGAATATGATGTGCAAATGATACGAACTCTCTTTGGAAGAAAACCTACTTGTATGGAAGCAGTATCTGTAAAATCCAATTCGGCAATTCGACGCCATACAATTCCTTTGTGGAACACGACGACTCGTTTTCTCTCTCTCTACCCTCCTTCTTCCCTCACTTGTTTTTGTTTATGATCACAATTCAACTGAAAATTCCTTGATTAATACACGCCATTGTCAATTTTGGTACGTATCGGAAGAATTGAATTCCTTGACTCGCACAGAATCATATGCTGCCGCCACATGTTGCCGCGACGTCGTTTTCGTGATTCTCTTGATCAGCGAAGCGATTTTGATGTCTGATAGAGATCGGGCGGAGGCTGATGAGGGCGGAGGAATCAACGGCGGCGATGAAGAGGGTAGAGAGTGGAGGTGCAAGAGGTGTGGGAGTAAGGGGAAAAGGCCGGCCTTCTTTCGGTTGAGGAAGAGCAAGAAACTGCTTCAGCAGAAGCGGAAGCAGAAGCAGAGTGGCGTTTATGTGAATTCACGGAGTTGGGGCAGAAGCGGTGGGTGGTGTTGCTTGTGCCTGCGGCAGCCCAAGACTCTCGATTCTTCCGGTGAGTCGCCGTCCAGTGATCCTAATAGTTCCGAGTTTTGTTTTGATGAGTTGAGAGCTCTTATTGAGAAAAATGATTTTTATTCCAAAGACTGCAATCCGCATTTCGATGCCTGATCATATTGGAAACCCCCAATTGTCCAAATTCCTTGTTTTAGCTTAGCTGTGTGTGATATTGCCTCCCTGTTTTTGTTATCGATTATTTCTTCACTCAATATGATTCGATTCCTGATCGATCGTGTACATTGTTGGTGTGATGTCTTTGGATTAATTCGACTGTTTTTATATGATGTGTCTGGTGTCTTTGTTATGAGTTGCTCGTGTTCAGTTACATTGAGTAGAAAGAAGCAAAAGACACCTGGAGTGATGCTGTTGAGTTCTTTAATCAAATTGTGAAGGGATTGATTGATTCTATCCTTATTCTATGATTGAATTATGCATGTTTAAACGCATTGTGGTCTTTAATCTTGAGTAGTATTAGTGTTAATTTAGATAGATAAAACTGGTATAGGCTAATCAATTGTTTACTAAGGTGGGTTGGAACTTTGCGTTATGTCAAGGCCTTTGATAATTTCTACCATTCAAGTTGAAGTACTGGATTAAGTATCTTATCAATTATGTAAAGCAAATGGACCATTTATACATTATGTATAGTGCATAAGAAGTGTGCAATCTTTTGTCTTTTATGAGTTTTTCATTGCCTCTGTCTGGCCTTGGGAATCCCTACTAAAACTAAAGAATGGTATGGCTTATTTTTTGATGCTCATAAATCATGTGGAGTATGTACATTTTCCTATTCCATATGATCATAGCAAGCTAATGGAAGACTGCTTCCAAAGGTTTTGATTCTCATTTGTAAGTCAGGTGCACACGATTCAGACGTGATAGAAGACTATAACCAGGTTTGGAACTTTTTGGTATATCAGCTTAGTTTTCCTTTTATGTTGTAGTGAATAGTGATTTATAAATTTTCAATGGCATGGTGGTGGATAGGTAGCTTCAAAATGAGACTCAAACTTGGTCTTGATTCCCTGCCAATTTTCTTCTACATCTACATGTTTGCAGTACTTGATGTAATTGTAATAATTGATAAACAGTGATTCTGTTGAAACTATCAGATGAGTGCAACCGGTGTATGTCATATAGTTAAGAAGGTGAAGTGGGGCTGTAACAAGAAGAATAATTAGTAACAAATTTTTTGTTTTTATCTTTTAGCTATATTTCTTAGACTAATGTGGTTTACTATGGTTATCTCCTTTTGCCATCTTGTTTAGCCAGCTGCTTTGAACTTTTGCCTCTTGGGTGGAATGCTTGGTTTGCTTATATAGAATTATAGGTGAAAGAATACTCTGCATCTGATGTGATAAAATTATAAATCTGCTGCTGTGACTGCCAAGGGAAATAGGTTCTGAAAATGTGGATTTCTATTGTAACTTTGATAAGGATAGTATTATCCCTGTTTTTTGTTGCTTTAGAATATGCAAAAAGAAACA
>NC_062969.1:25842559-25930663 GCF_023119035.1 Salvia hispanica
ATTTATATCTCTCTCCGTCTACGATTACAAGTCTTACTTTTTTCGTCATGAGATTAAGAAATGTGAGTTGAGCAAATTATTTAGATGCCGGTCAAAATTTTAAGAATATTATTTTCATCTTTCCATTATTTAAAGTTGCCTGAATGATAAAAAATTCTTTAAAGAATAGTAACTGAACCGAATAAATTATTGGATAAATTAAATAATCGACCGGTTTAACTAGTCGTTAATTTTGAGAGAACCCTTAAAAATTGCTCCATTTCAATTGTTAAGATGCTTTCCTTTCAACCAATAGGTTGGAGGTTCGAGTCATCACCGGTAGATGGGTAAGCATTGTTGATCCTCTTAATATTACTAATACACAAGTTTTTATTAAAAAAAGACAAATGGCAAAAAAAATTTATGAAGTATGGTTATACTTTGACATTAAAAATAACCAATTATATCAACTTCAATATTTTTACTTGTCCCATAATCTATGATTTTTTCTTAATTGTCCAATAGTGTAATTATAGCAAATGAAAATGATGATGCGAACAAAACTGGATTATTTATGAAGTCAAACAGTTTATAAAACTCTTGTGTCAAAATTGGAACTTCTAATGGGAATGGATTTATATATATACGCAAAGTGGTTTGGTAGATGAGCAAACTTTCTTTCTTTCTTCTCGCACAGACACACATAGGTCCATCGATCTTGATCGCCATTCAATGAGAATGCGAGACCGTAAAGCCGCCCCAGATTGCTCTGTTTCGTCATCATCGTCTTCATCCATCACCGCCGCTCATTCATTTGCTTCTTCCCAAGATTCCTCCAACTCTTGTCAATCTCATCCGGTATTACCGCGCTGCCGCGGCCTCGATTTGCTGGTCAAAGCGATCCACCAAGTAGATGCTGGATCGGTTGTCGGCGTGCCTTACATCCAGCGCCGCGTCTCCATTAGGAGGAGGAGGAGGACCGGTAGGATTGAATTCGACGCCTTCGTCTTCGGCAGGAAAGGGAAAGGGAAAGGGGGCGGGATTAAGAAGACAGTTAGCAGCAATAAGAAGGCGGCCAAGGGGAAAATGAGATCTGATGAAATAGGCTTGTGAGTTTTATTGATTGTCAGAAGATCTCAATTTTTTTATCAAGTAGGCGCAATTCAATCTCTCTCTCTCCCTCCGTGTCTCCATTTTCTTCTTCAAAAATCAATTAGTCAGATCTTATTCGTTTAGGTACTACTCCACATGATTATAATTTTTTTTTCAATACGAGTACAATTTATACGTGATTTTGGATCTCTGTATTCGATTCAGTTCCTGATTTATTCAGAGCTTATATGATTGGATCTCTGCTTTCATATTGGAATTCAGAGTTGCAAGTTCTGATCTGTTTTTGCAGTTTGATTCATAGTTGGAGTTCTGGTTGTGTTGAAGAAGTACTACTTCTCTATGAAATGCTGTGAAGGTGTATGAAACATCAAAATGAAATTATTTTGGTACAAACTCTGACTGCTATGCTATGCACATCTTGTTAACTTTGATTTCAGAGGTTATAATCATACTCAGAAACTACTGTCATGTAGCTTGGGCAATTAATTAAGTAAATTTTCGTGTTAATGTGATGTTTTTTCATTTTTAATTTTCTTACTGGTAATATATGTTGATCACTTGCAGAAAAGTCTGTTTGCAATTGTTAGACAATTCTTATAATTTATGCCAAACTCAAATTCATTTTTGAGTACTCTATGTTACACCAAAAATTAATTTTACTCCAACCATTTATCCTATATTCAAATTTTACACCACTTCTTAGTATGTTCTACATAGTTTTGTTCTGTTTTGTATTTAATTTTTTTTTTTGGTGCAGTAACACTCTCTTTGGTATTGTTCAATAAAAAAAAATAATCTAGAAATGAGTTTTGGTTTGGTGAATGCATTTTTTGGTGTGTGGAATTGGTTGGAGATTGGTCTTAGCAAACAAATATCTATGTGATTTTATATATTTTGAAGTTTGGAAACATAAGATGTTCGCCTTCTTTAATTATTCCATTTGTTACTTTTCTATCCTTGGTTACTTTCCAGATTATATGATCTTACCCAAGTTACAATACGTATTTTTTAGTTTATGGAGTAGTATTATTTTTTTTCTTCTAGATTTATCATTGTCTGGCAACATCAAATAGGCGTCAGAGCTTGAGCCGGTGTTGCGCACCTGAAACGCGATGTCAGAATTGAACAACGAATAAGCCTCAAAATCAGTTGAGATTCCACAGCTCTACCACGTACCAGTCAGTGTTTAGCTCATCCGATCAAGCATAGATTTGGAGTCGAAATTTGATGTACTAGATCCTAGTTTGTTATTAACCAAGTGTGATCTATATCTTACAAGATGGTCCATTAAAACAATCAGATTATTGGATGGAACAATTTCAGAAATCAGAATATTGGATCAAGAGGACAAAACTATTGGCACATATGACACTCTAGCTAGGTCAGGGTGTAGTGCACACACAAGCATTTTTATTAATCGAGATAATATAAGAAAATTTTTGGATGTCATAAAAATGCTCCCAACATGTATAAAAGTTGTAAACTTCTTCAGCATGTTAGATCATCTCCAATCATACACCAAAAATGAGTTTTGGTGTAGAAATCTTCTCCAATCATACACTAAACTTAAACTCTTTTTGGTGTTTTTTGTGAAACAACACCAAATATGGTGTTACTGCAAAAATTTTGTGAGACAGAAACTCAAAAATGGTGTAAATTTTGAATTTGGTGTAAATGGTTGGAGTAAAACTTCTTTTTGGTGTAACATATATTCAAAAATGGATTTGAGTTTGGTGTAAATAGTTGGAGATGACCTTAAGATACTTTCATTTACATCTTCACTATCTACATATTTTGCAGTACAAAATATCAACATTTTCATTATCTTCGATCCGCAACCATTATTATCATTTTCTAGATTGGCAAGGGCACTCTAAGCATCACCTTAATCGAACCGGGTTTCTGTTTTACATTCTCACTTTCATCACCAGATTCTTTGACAATAACTTTTGATGAACTAATTCTAAATTTTGTCTTGATTGGCTTGGGCGGTGAGAAACTGAGGGTGATAGATGTTGGGATGACGAAAGAATGGATCGAGGTGGAATTTAAAATTGGTTGCGTGGAACCAAGTGGAAAAGTGTGGAATGAAGATTGAAAAAGAAATCCACAAGTACAAGAAAAACCTTAAACTAAGAATTTTTTAACTAAAAACTGCAATGCATCAGGCTGACCCGTAACCCGTTTAACCAGCCAAACCTAATAGGCTAATCTGTTTTGTATATAGGTTGTGAAATTATAACTCTAACATGCTAATTTTTTTCGTGTTATTCGGGCCGATCCACGAGTTAGATTGACATCCCCAGTCGAAACTGAGGATCTATTCCTTGGTTCCCAAAAACCTAATGAATAAGCAGTAGATAACAGCTGAAGAAAATAAACATTACGTGGAGAAAAAGTACAGTAAAGAATATTGTTACTCATTGTTATTATTTTAATATTTTATTCTATAATAAAATAATGAGATATGATCATATATCCGAGGTGCTTCTCTCCCTAGCTAGGGATCCAAATCCATTACATTACACACACTTAAACCAGAGGGAGAGGGAGACATACCCGAGGAGCAGAATCATCAGCTCCATTGATCATAGGTTTCTGATTTTCCTGTAAAGTCACCTGATTTATCCAAAAAATATTCTTCTATTCCCATAAATGGTTTTGACTCAATTTATTTAATTTTTAAAGTTTGTTGATTAAGAAAGAAAGAGTAGAGAGGAGATTTCCCTTTTTCCTTTAACAGTTGAGACTTGAGAGAGTAAATGGCCGGAGCGTTCCTCCCGTCGGCGGAGTTGACGGCAAGCGGCCGCCCCGTCCTAAAACCCGGTGAAGTAGAGTGCTCTCTCCTCTCCACCGTTGACCTCCTCTCGGAAGACACGCCCACTTTCCCTAATCTCAAGTCTGGCGTCGTCATCCTCACCACTCACCGCCTCCTCTGGATCCCTCCCGAAAACACCTCCTACGCTAACACTTGTTGCTTCATCCCTCTCTCCTCCGTCCAAAACATACTCTCCGCCAAGAAATCGATCAAAACCATGTTCCAAAGCCCCAGGATTCGCTTCCAGGTCGCCGCCACTCCGCAGGGGGTCGTGGCCGAGAACGGCGGCTCTAGGTCACTCATTATAACCTTGGTTGTGAGGGGGAAGACCGATCCGGATTCGTTTTTGGGGAAATTTTGGGATGCTTGGAGAGGGAGGGCGTGGGTGGCCACCGCGTCGGGTTCAGGGGAAGGGGAAGGATCAAGCTCTGGGTCGGGCTCGCTGGCGGTGCGAATGCCGGTGGTTGGGCTCGCGGGGATACTGAGGAAGGAGCAGGAGATGTGGGAGAGTACTGATAAGAGCTTGCAGGATGCTTTTCAGGATTTGAATGCTCTCATGGTCTGTAAGTGTGCTTATGCAAATCTTCTGCTTCATGTTTGAGATAACCGTATGTTTTATTGGCTAAGTAATTGCAACATAGTATTTCACATTTATTGCCGTTTGAAGTTTGGGTTTAATTAATTATGATGGAGTTGGTTGATCACTTTATAATGATATCAGCACTAATGCAAAATTTTGTTCTCCATATTGTTTTTAAAGAAACATAAACATTAGTGATAACTTGATTAACAGTATTGTCCAAATTAAGTGCACATGGGAAATTAATGCAAAAACATTGTCTTGGCAGTATATGTTTGTTAAGTTTGTTTAACATCTAGTCTTTAAAGATAGTTGACTTGTGGAAGCTACTCAAGATCTTAGTCTCAAGGGACAATGTTTATGGAGTCTGGATGTGTAAACCAGACCAATTAGATCGTCCAAAAACTGTTATCTTCTTCTGACAATATAATGATCTGCTTTTGTTCCCTTATAAAGTTTTCTGTGGCTATGTTGAAAGAAAACTGAGCGAAATGAACAAAATGGAATGTTGTGGAAAAGGATATGAGAAACATGGTTCTTTCATAGATGATGATCCACTTTTCTTGCCTTACAGAATTTTTTGTGTCTATGTTTAAAACAGAGCAAGGCACAAGAGATGGTGACGCTAGCTGAGAAAATGAGATCAAAGCTTCTCTCAGGGTCAAATAATCAAGCCAGTGGGGCTGAGGATGAGGAGATGGGTACTAAGGAGATGCAAGATTGGTTGTTGAGTGTTGGTATTGTATCTCCTGTTACAAAGGAGTCAGCTGGTGCTTTGTATCATCAACAACTTTCTCGTCAGGTGTGTTCTGCAGTTAGTTCTGTTATTCACAAGACCTCAAAATGGCAATTACATACTGATTAATGTGTTTAATAGTCACTTACAGAAATTGGAATTCATGGAGGATTCTTTTTCGTTCTTAGTTGAAATATTAAATATCTAAAAGTTAAAATCTGCTTCACTGTCTGATACTTCATTTTTTTAATTACAACTCACAGTCACAAACCCGAGGTGACTCGAACCTCTGACCCATTGGTTGGAGGGAAGCATCTTACTAACTGAGCTCCACTTCTTCGTCGTCAATTTCTTGCTTCTTGACATATAAATTTAGAAAAAAAACTTGGTAACCGGTTTCTTGGCATATCACATGCTGTTATTTTGTAGTAACTGAAAGTCATACTCATAGCTAACTTTCCAATCAATAATTTATATGAGCATTTTAAGGTTAACAATGTAACATAAGTAATATACTATTTAAGTTGGTGTTCAATTGTTGGATATGAAAACTCTATTGATTTGTTCTCTTATTTCTAATATTGTTTTTCTTCTCCCACACTGATTACTTCCTTTTTCTGGGGGTTACAATTATTGTTGAAAGAACTTGATGAAATGACATTATATACAGGAAAAACAATCATAAAGGCATTCCTATAAATTTAAGGCTTATATACCAATTTCTTGCCAATGACCTTTTACATGAAATATATGCATGATGAAATCATGTTTGTGGTTGAGTATATATACTAACTAAGTGCTGAAGATAGAATGTCAATATATGACAATATTAGCTCTTGGGTTTGGTACATTGTGATGAGATGTAGCAAGACTTCCCCTGCTTTGCAAGAAAAACTGTTTTAAGATTACCAGATCATGCTGGTAATATGTTGTACCTAGTACGTACTGAAGTTAATTTTAAAACCTTCTTTGGAAAAAGAAAGAAAGAACTACACGCATTCTTTACCCTTACTGAAACTTGTCGAGTTGTCCCTAGTCTACCTTACCACGGAACGACACTTTTCTCCTGATTCCCTCACCCCCAAAATACTTTCTATATTCTTATACTCTGTGCTTTGCAAATTGCAACTTTCTGAACCTGTGTTGTCAAACTGAATTATCTAAATCCTTATCACTCTGCATCATGGAAGAAGGCAATTGAGATTATTGTCTAGGATTGTGATAGGAAAAAGTAAATAATTACCTTATTTTTTTTTTGTTATTTTCACAAAGAACCATTTATAGTACCTTTTCATCTATTTGTAGAGTTATACTGGCAATAATGTTAAAAACTGCCCTCACATTCTATTTGTGTTTGGCTGTCTGAGTTGAAATTGTCGATCAATGCTTGTCACACCACATGTGAAAGATCCAATTAAATTTATCTAAAGCTATTAGTGTTTGAATATTTTTTGGCATAGCTTTGTATTTTGTTTAAGCTCTTTCTGCACTTTAGGCTTCTCTTGCATCTAATGATTTTTTTTCCATGTGACGTTTTTGTATATCTGATGCCGCCCTATCGATTGTCTACTGGTTTCATGACAATATATTTTATTTGTTCTTATTCTCTTGTTGCATGATTTCAGATGATCTTGATACTTAATGTTTAAAGCTAAGTGGGATATCTGTTCGGTATCTGTATTTTGGTTTTTGTTTTTTCTGTAATTATTTACATGTCAGCTGTGCCTGGTTTCAACCTTAGTTAGTCAAGGAAAATGATTGATGTAAAGATAAACTGGATAGAGTTTCTTCTTAGCAGTTTTTCTAGGTTCATAAAAATGTCTTTTGTTTAATGTAATACAATGGTGCCGGTGGTGGCACCTGTGTTCTGCAGCGGTGCAACTTTTCCCATATGTAGCATCGTAGATCCTGGTCACTAAGGATATTCTCTTGTTAGTTGGCAGATTTCATCAAGATACCATTAGAGAGAGCTGGAGGAATGATTAATATGATAGATGTCTATTGCCTGTTCAACCGAGCCCGGGGCACAGGTGATACTTAGTTTTCATATTGTCTTCACGGCTGTTAATAATTTAGGTTGAAGCTTATTACTGAGATATAATTTTTCCTTTTTTTTGCTGAATCTATAATATGGCTTGCATTTTGTATTTTCACAGAGTTGATATCTCCTGATGATCTACTGCGAGCATGCTCTCTCTGGGAAAAGTTTGATGTGTGCGTGTCTTTTAGTTTAAAAGTTTGAACCCATTCTTTTGCAACAACGAAAGATAATTAATAGACGTGTTATATAATTACGGTGCTCTAAGCCTCTTGTTGACATTGTTTGTCTCTGCTAATTGATGATTCCAATCTTATCTCGTCTGAACAGGCCAGTTATGCTTCGTAAATTTGACAGTGGCGTCATGGTGATCCAGAGTAAAAGTCACAGTGATGAAGAGGTAATTTCCCTTTCAGACGTTTAATTATGGATATGATTTCTTTTCAAGTTTTCATCCTATCATCTCACATGACAAGTTATAGTTTCTTTGCACTTCATGACCAAAGTTTATTTCTCATCTCTTATCTATTTGGGGACATATCTGGTTATTGAGTGAGAGTAGTTGAATGAGGGATGCCTTGTTGAATAAGTGTGGAAACAAATATATTTTGATGCCCTCACTAACTATCTGTATTACTTACATAAAACAGAAAAAGATATAAAAGAAAAAGTATATTGATTGATGAACTCCTATTATTCGAGAACTTCTCATTAGTTTGATATTGCTTGCTTTGGGCCAAGCCCACACAGATTTGTTTTTTGGTCACTCACTCACCAAAGGCCTCAAACTAATTGGCGTTTGCTGTTTGGAATACTGAGAGATATGTTTTTGTTTCCAATTTCTCTTGTTAACCGATGTGAAATGAGTTTCCACCCAATAGTTTTTGGTCCTCTTTGGAACTACAAAAAATCGTGCAAAACTTTTGGAGTAAACATTAGATCCTATAGAGATAGTTGCATTGTCTGCAAGCTCATGTGTTTAAAACGTTTGAGATACTCATAAATTGCTTCCATTTTTCTATTGAAGAAACCTTGATCATCAATTTGGATCAACCTATTTGATGATTAATTAGATCAAAGTTATGTAGAAATTAGAATCATAAGAAAAGTATGGAATGTGGAATATGAGGCAAAAAAACTGTTCAAACTAACAGATACACTAAAAATGGTTGTTGCTGTAATGTCATGGTTGAAGAAGTTGCTTTTGTTAAAAAAAAAGTACTACCATTTGCTTTCTATTATTTCTCATAAAATAGGATAGCATAAATAGCTTAGTGATATCAACATTGATCTGTCTCTAAAAGGAGTATTTAATTACTCAATTGTGCTTTGATTTTGTAATTGCTATTCTTACCTATTTTTCATGTCCAGGTATTTGCAAGGATTACGTCATTGATTATGAAGCCAGAGGCCTTAGTAAATGGGATTAGTGCTGGTGATGCTTCAAGGACTCTCGGGGTTGCTCCAGCTGTGGCTAAGGAATATCTTCTTGCTGCTGAAGTAAAAGGCATGATATTGATTATTGTTTTCAGAGGCTTAATACTGGTCTGGTTGCTGTCTGACCAGCTTTCCAAATGCAGGATTGCTTTGTAGAGATGTCAGTCCTGATGGCTTTCGCTTTTACATCAATTTGTTTCTGGAACTTAATCAAGAAGATATACATATGTAAGTTGAAAATGTGAAGTCACTTATCTTCTATACTTTTTTGCTTATGTTCAATACTCCCTTCGACCATATTAGTGGACGACTCGTGTTTTAATGCAAAATTGGTAAAATAGGAGACAAAGAGAGATTGAAGTATTGTTAATGAAGTATTAGCCCCACTTCATCAGAGGGAGAACCTTACCTAAAAAAGTGACTAATTTTTATGGATGACCCAAAAGGGGAAAAAACGTGACTATTGTTGTGGAAATACGAAATAGCGAGTATTTGCAGAATGACATTCATGTTCTATTTTGTTAGATAGTATTACTATAAGCCATCCCAAGAGTAGAACTATCACAGCCCATTTTCGTGTGGGTTTTGCATATTTCGTAATCACTGCTCGAGTTTAGATATGTTTAACAAAGAAGTCTTGTTAATCTCTAATTGCACTCACTGACATTTATGTCGTTTAACACTTGTCTACATAACATGCCCTTCACAAGCCCATGCCTTCTAGCTTTTGTGATTGAAATGTTTATGTGCGGTTTGTTTGTGAACATACGAAAAGGTATATAGATGCCTTAAAGCAATATATTTAATTAGTGCAGGTGATTTGTAAGTTTACAAATATAGATGAGTTGGGTCGTTTAAGTGTGCTTCTATAGTCTATACCGAACCATTGGGACAATGTACTAGAAGAAATATGGAGAGTGAGGCTTTTCTATGATAAATATGGCTTTACTTTTAGTTACAGGACACTCTGCAAGCATCATCTATCAAAACAACGTAATATTAAATTTATAGGCTTGTATTTGTTAAGCACTATTATGAACAAGAAGATCGGGTGCATAAACCTCAAACGACACCAAATCCACCACCTTGCCTTCACAGTATACTTTGACTTAGGGGGTGGAACTACTCCGTAATTAGTAAAGCAACTACACAAGCATATTTCACGTGACAGTGATTTCGTTAAATTTTGAAATACATCTGTGTGCATACCTTAAATGTTAAATGGCACTTAACTTCATGAATTTGGCTTATGATATATACAGTCGATGGGTGTTAGTATATGACAACACTTCTTTCCTTTTCTAATTCATAATCTATATATGCTTCAACATTTTCACAAATTTTACCATCAAATATTTTGATGTTCAAACTCTTGATTTGAATCTTTTCAGTGTGCAGTTTCCCTCCAGTAGTCCCTATTTATTTTATAATAGTAATCCCCCAATTAATTGTTCTCCTTTTCTACTCTGGCCGCAGGGTTAAAGATCACAGTAGATATAGCACATGGACAACAGCAGTTTTATCCAGGCAAGCATCACTCATGCAGTGTACAATATGTTTGCACTCGTCTCATCTGAGAGGGATAAGCAGAATTTTGATACCATGTCTCCAATGAAATTCTATTGCAGGTAACATTGTCCTCCCGTTAGAGGGTAGCAAAGCATGTCCGACGAAGCAGTTGATGAAATGTTGCTATTGATCTCCCCTTCATCAAGAGAAACAAACTTGAAAGCATGATAGTGGAAGTGCATTCGAATATTCTCAGACCCCCAAACCCTGAAATATTTGAATTGATCACATTTGTCTGTATCTGATTCTAGTTTAACTGATATGAAAGGTAAAGGGGAGGTGGGTGCTTTGATGATCCTCAAATGTATGAAACTCTTTCATAAGCACTTGGTAGATTTTCTGAGTTTCATGTTTCTTTTTCTCTGAATTTTGTTTGCTATCCATCAAGAACTAAAAATGGGGTGAAAATTGTTTCACAACATGGGGTCTATTATTTGCAGGATGTGATAATTTGACAGACTATACTTATTTGTATTCATGATAGCATATAACAATATTATTTGCATAATCTACAATGTATTTTTGGCCTTTTGCTTGTAAATATCAGTTTCCCCGCTGTCATGTGTATTGGAAACAATCTTTAGTTGCACAAATGCAGAATGTTTTCATCGACATGTTCTCCTAAGAACTCTTCAGCAGCAAATAATTAGTGAAAATATGCAAAAATGCTCTAACGTTATACCATAACAACCATTAAGCAGCAAAATTTTGGTATTCGAAGTTGATTTTTTGAGCATCCAAACATGGTCCAATCTTCATTTAAGGGTTAAGAATACTGTTGATTTATGCTTTGTGAATTTGATGTTATGAATTCACTTACATGATTTTCTAGAAATATTAGACACTGCCATTTTTGTTACGTTGTTCAATGGTGAGTACCAAAATGTTAGTGGCTACCAAAATGTTACTCTCTGTTCCACATTAATACATTAAAAGAGTCGTATTCTTTTTTAGTACTTTTCATCGACAGTAGTTATTAAGTTCTTATATTGCTGAATCTTTATTAAACAATCCAAAATAAAAGCATTAACAGTAATGGTAATGCAGTATATAAAAAAGCATAACATAAAAGAAGACCATGGTTACAAAAACGCTTCTCGTATCGAATCATGAAATTTCTCTTCTGACAAATGAAAGAAATGTTGTGACAAAATAAATAAAAACTTAAGAAACACGTGGCCAAAGAATACAGTGTAATCGTATTATCATATGGATCTGATATAGAGCCTATCCTTGGATTAGTCCATGATCCAAGCATGGCCTGTTGTGGCTTTGGTCAACTCTGTATATGCAAAGGTTACCGCAGTAGATTGATTCCAATGGTGTAATAGCAGATCACACTTGAGGTTTCAAGGAATGCTTCACACACACTAGATCATCTAGTTTATTACCATCCATTTTATACATAGACACCCTCTCCATTTGTGTGTACTGATCTCTTGCCGCTTTCCTTAACTTCTTGAACGGCATCACCTCCCACTTGTTGTAATTGGAATTCTTCCTCACGTTGCTCATATCTGGTGATCCAGATACTGGTCCGCTGCCATATGCCCCAGAATTGCCCCACACTTTACAATTGCGAAATTGTCCCATGTTGTTGCTTTGGTCATCTTGACTCTTCTTCAAGCGTACAGCAGCAGAGTGAGCTTTACTTATTGCTGCTCGACTTGGTATGTCAGACCAGTCTTGCTTCCTTTCAGCTCTCATAGGAGAATGGATCCTAATGATCTGGTAGGCTTTGTATCATGATAAGCACATAAACTGAACTAGACAAGAGACATTACAGCAAAAGCTAAAAAAAGTGTATACTTACACCAAGGCATTCCAGAAGCTGGTAATAAGCTCTTCCTTGAAGTGGATTGTGCCCTTTCCTTGGTGTTGAGAAATACCGTGTCCTGAATCATTGCAAAAGTTTAAGGCTTAAAAGCATACCACAAAAATAAGAGAGATTTTTTGGACTAACCACTCGGTATATCCAGGATCAACTGTGAAACCGTATATGTCAACAATGTCGCACATGGAAAGTGCGAGTTCTATTGATTTCATTCCAGTCCCCTTTGCACCTCTACGAAGAACAATACCTTGGAATAGGTAAACTGGATTTGGGATTTTCTGCATTGATTGGAAGAGAATTTACAGTAAATCTCAATTCAGGGGAACATATATAGACACCAATCTCACCTATCATATAAGCCCATAACTATTTCAAGGAATCAAAGTTCATAATCATCCATCAAAACTTTTTGAACAGTTAACAATTTTCGAATGCACCAACCTTTATCATATCATTGATACTTTTGTGGGTAAGACTTTTGATAATCAGCACTTCATCATCTGCCACAAAATATTATTTCATTTATCATTAAACAGGATCTATGCCCAATGATGCTGAAAACAAGCTAGCATAAGCAATTATGTTATTTGTTCAGAAGTGGCCTCAAGTATCAACCAATTAAGTTCCTAGAGCTCAAATTCCTGGCTACAGGTCATGTGGGCTTTGCTAAACATTACTGGAATAACAAACCAAAATAGAGTGCAGGAGGATAACCAGAAAGACAAAAAGAACACAAAATGAACTATATGGGGTACTGGAGTGGCAGTAACCCAGCATTCAAACCAATTTTAATGCTATACGTTACCTGATCCATTGAGAATTGGAACCATGTTTCGTGCAGCACCTCTAACTACCAAGCGAAAATCTCTTTTCAAACCAACATATTTGGCATATTTCTGTTTACAAGGGAAAAACAAATTTGAATAAAATTACTGAAATCCCCATCCTGATTGATGCTATGAAAATAACGATCAAATAGTTAGACAGGTAGCAAAACACATTTGATATAGCAAAGCAGATGACAATCCACGCTTCACATATAGTTAGACCCCAAGTATGTGCAACACAAAACCAGCTAGAGAGTAAACTCATTGACCTCATTAACAGGCGCCTCATTATCTCTTATCACTGCATCATGGCTGTCAATTTCCTCTCCAAATTCTGTCTTTAAGAGATCTCCTGAATTTCCAACAACAGCACAAGTTCGAAACTGGCGAGGGTGGAAGGGTGGCTTTGCTGGCAGAAGTACATTAAGATGTTCCTCACAGAGGGTCTTATTGTAGCATTTATCTGTTCCTCTACAATAGTAATGCAAAATGTTGGGAGAACAAAGATAAGTGAACGGTGAAGTAAAGTTGTCAAACTCAATCAGCATGATATATGTAATATGAGGCTAACAGAAACTAGAAGAAGCAGCAAACATACAATTGTGCTATCCTCTTTGGAGCATACTCCACCCACCCATCAGGCCGAGCATCTAAATATTCCCTCGTCAACACTGTAGTCATATTGCGATACTGCATTTTAGATAACCAATGCTTGATTTAGGTGTCAGGGAAAACAACAACAGCATAAGCTAAACTCACAAACAAGGATAAACTTGTAACCTGTTCCCACAACAATATTGCCTCGCATACATCATACTTGTATTCCAAGGGCTCAAAGATCTTAAATTGAGCATTGTACTGCAAACAGAGTGATAGAGCTATGAGTGAAATGCAGCTGGCATTATGATTTGATAAAAAATGGGGCAAAATATTAAAGACCAACCCAGGTGCTGTTAGTCCCTTCTGGAAACTTGAGAACCAGATTACAGTGATCTATAATTTGAGCAGTGAGTCCAAGGCCTCTGTTTGCCTACACGAATAAACCAATGCTAGTAAAAAACAGATCTTTGGTAGCTTAAATAAAATCTGAATCTTCCTTTTTAAGTATATCTTCAACCCAAACTATGGAAAAGAGAAATAGAGATCTAAGTGGGAGAAACAGCAACTTACGACGCATTGTTGGACGGTGGATTGGAAACCAGACAATATCCGAAGATCACGTCGGTTAATTTTAGGAATTCGCTGGTTTCCTTGAAAGAGATAAAAGCAGGTTGAGTAATGAGGCAAGTTAAGAAGAAAGAGTAGAAGAAGGAGTGACGATACCTGCAGCGGGGAAGGAAGAGCGGAGGGCGAAAACGAAGAGAGAGAGAATAGCGGCGGCGGAGAGAAGATGTAGAATTGGCGGTCGCCTCACGGAGGGCTTTCTGAGGCCTCTCATTTTCCGATAGATCGGAGGGATGCTCACTCAATTCTATTATGAGAGCAGATCATTTATGTACTGGATGAAGTCGACATTTCGTCGAACAGGCTGGATTTGGGGGCGCTGGAGCGGAGGGAGGGGAGGCGGGTGCTTGAGGGAGCTGGGAGGCGGAGGCAGTGGCGGTGATCGGCGGAGTAAAATTGAAGGTGAAGAGTGAATTGGGATTTGCGGACTAGATTCTGTTTTCAAAATTACTAGAGTATGTTTTTTAATTTACAGTTGCACCCATTTTTTTATTTACAAAATTATAGTTGAATTATGATGTTTTCCATGAATTTTAATACTCCCTTCGTCCCAAAGAAGATGTCACACTTAGGAAATGACACGAGATTTTAGGAGATGTTATTTTGTGTGTTAAGTGGTGAGAGAAAATATAATTTTATAATTGATGTGAGAAGGAACTTTTTCCAAAAGAGGAAATGTGACATCTTTTGTGGGACAAACTAAAAAGGAAAGCGTGACATCTTTTGTGGGACGGAGGAAGTACTGAACTAAAATATCACATATTTATAGTATTTCATTTGTTATTTTCAACCAAATCCAAATAAGATATTTTCGGCAAAAATTTATTCGACGTTGGCAACCTAGAAGCGTTTATGATATTCGATATATCTGTGATCAAATAAAAAAAATTAATAGAATGTGGATCTCATTTCTATATATTAGTTATATAATAAAATATGAGAGCAATAAATTAGTAGAATGTGTGGCCTACTTACTATTCATGATAAAAAGCGGGAGTGGACATAAATGGAGGACATAGGGAGTCGAGCTCTTTTTAAAGAGTGAACTATAAAAACAATCCCTCGACTATAAGTTTATCTCGTCAATCTTACGGGTGGTGACTTCAACATCTATCTTACGGAGCATGAGCGAAAGGGCGGATATGAGGAGGAAGCTAGGAAGAAGACACCCAGAATGCTTGACTTTGCGGAAACCATAAATGATTGCCAGTTATTAGATCTCGGGTTTGATGGACCTCTGTTCTCCTGGGCAAGGGGAGACCTTTTTGAAAGATTGGACCGAGTACTTATTAACGAAGGGTGGTCGTCTAATTTTCCAATGACAAGGATCTCGGTGCTTCCGAGGGTTGTCTCTGACCACGGCCCCTTGGTCATGAGATGCTTTGAATCTGAGTCAAGAAGGAAATCTTCGTTCCGATTTCAACATATGTGGACTCGGCACCACCTCTTTTTTGAGGAAGTTAAGAGGTTATGGAATGTGGAAACAGAGGCGAATGGTATAAGAAAGCTGCAGATTAAGCTCAGGGTGATCAAGGAGGGTCTCAAACTGTGGAACCGTGATGTGTTTGGAAATCTCTTTGTGCGTCTTGGTGATTCACTTGGATTTTACATGACTTTAGAGGGTAGTTTTACTTGGTTTTGATCATATATTGTGTACTTTGAGACATGGTTATAGCTACTTCTCTATTATGTTGGTATTTTGACCATTTTGTGAAAAATGTGTAGAAAAATGTACAAAATATGTGGATGTGCAGCTGCTCATTGTTCGAGACAGCTTATCTGGAGATTTTGAAGTCCGATCCGCATGTAATGCATACCATTCTCTTCGTCTTCGAAAGAGCTTCACGTGGATATCTTAAACGTCTCAATCGGAGTTCGGTAGAAGAAGTTATGGCCGTTTTACCAAGACTGCGCAGTGCAGTAACGAACCTGGCGACCCGCCAGCAAAAGATGAAAAAAACGCCGTAAGCAGCTGGCGACTCGCCATCTTCGACGCACACCCAACCTGGCGACCCGCCAGCTTCGTCGGACAGCTTATTTCGGGCCCAAAGTCAACCCTAGGTATATATATGCCTAGGAAACGCCTCCAAACACAACTTACACGCCTCCTACCCCAAAAATACTACTTTTTCACCTAGGAAGAAGAGAAGAACGAGCAGAGGACGAGTATTCATCGCAAGATTGAAGACGAGACCTCCAATCCGCCCAATCCAATTCTAGGAGTTTCTACTTTTAGTTTTATTCTTGTTCAAACAATGTTTTTGATTATTTCTTTGAATATTTCTTTGACTTTTGTGATGAACATGAGTAGCTAAATCCTTCGTAGAGTTCTACGGGGGAGATACAATGATTCTTATGTTTAATTGATTTCCTTTTTCTATGCCTTGGCTCATGTGGTTATTTTGACTTCTTCTGTGCTTATACATTTATTTGACTGATCACCTTATAAATGCATGTGGATTTTACTACAAGAACTGAGAAGTGAGTAGTTTAATTTGAAAGAGAAGAAATTGACGTCTTTGCCAATATAATCGAGAGATTTGAGCCTTTGAATGAAGCTAAGTATCTTAGGAGCTATTAGGAGTTGTTGCCTTAGTTCTAGGAAGGAGACTTCGGTTCTAGGTAGCAATCTACAAATTATATGCTTTGAGAAAAGATATAGTTTTACCTTAGTGATAGCTTAATAACCCTTGAGACCCTTTGTTGGCATAGTTAGGAAGTTAGTTGAGCATAGGATAGTTGTTATCGATCCCGTAGGATTCTACCCTTCTCATCCTTGATCTACATCCGTTTTCTTATTTGCTTTTAGTTCTCTAGTTGTTTTTAATTGTTTTTACTTTGCTTTTAAGTAGATTTAGAAAACCCAAACTTTCCGATTCATCTAGATAGTAGTTGAGGTTGGTTCGTGGTAATTAGGTTGACACTGATTGTCTCTGTGGATACGATACTCTTTGCTTACTATTTGCTACATTAGCCCCGTACACTTGCGGGTATACTTGTGTTAAAAATAAGTTGAGTCAAGTTTTTACCCCGTTGCCGTGATGTGTTTGGAAATCTCTTTGTGCGTCTTGGTCATGCTGAAACAGAGGCTGCTGAAGCGCAAAAACGCTTTGAAGCTGATCCTTCCTCGATTAATAGGGAGCAACACAATAAATGCACAACAGAATATCTCCTTTGCCATGGAGGAAGACTTTTGGCAAAAAAAAAGCTAGCCTTAGGTGGTTATCTGAGGAGGAGCGTAACACCAAATTTTACCAAGGTTGGGTCCAGCAAAAAAGGGTCAGAGCTCGGATTCACGAGATTAGGATGGGGGACGAGTTGATTGTTGGGGAAATCGCAACGGAAATTGCAAAAACAAATAAATCCACAAAAGAATCTATTTAGGTGATTATGTGGATCGATTCAATTTCATGCTTGAACATGTTGAGACATATAATTGCGCAATTAATCACATAATTTAAATTAAATTTTGATGTTGAACACTTACAATAATGATTCTCCAAAGAATCGAAGTGGCTTGGTACTTCTCCACGTGTAGATCTTGAAGCTTGATTGTGAATGCAAGACCAAAGATCTTCTAACCTATGACCCTTAACTCTATAGATCTAAATTCCTTGTGGGAGGAATCGTTAGAAATTATAAGGATCTTTGAAGGAGAAGACAAGAAAACCAAGAACACACAAAGAGGAATTTCGAATTCCTCTATTAGAGAGGGAGGGTCGAAAATTCCAAGTGTGGAGGCTAGGGTTTTGTGTTGTATATTGTCTCCTCTCCTTACATCCTTATTTATAGAGTTTATGATGGGCTAGGTTAGGGATCTATGGGGCTTGGATTGGGCCTCCCCAATTGGACCTTCTTTACTAATTAAATTATAACCCATAATTCAATATAAGGCCAATGGAATATTTCTTGTGCCACTATCGAAGAAATACTGACCGCCCATCCAATCCGTGATTACAAGCAATCCGGGTTAACCTCTTTAATATATTATTTCCCGTGTCTAAGACTCTCTATATCCATTAATTAATTTGTAGTCTGCTATAGACTTTAAATTAATTAATATCTATTTATTTCCAAGAGTTTGTCTAGTACGAGATGTATATCAAAATATACTTTTCTTTTTCTATTTATTCTTGGATTAAATCCAAACCGGTCGGGTTTCCGAATAATAGAACTTCTCTCGAACACCTCTTGGGGATATAGTCAAACCACGCAGGCACACGATTCAATGTAATAATAAAACTGACACCATACTGGTTATTAATTACTACTACCCAAGATATCAGGAATATTGGGTTACGAAAAACCCGCACCTATTGATAAGTCAAAGCAGCGTATGATTAAATAACGTGTGTCCTATATTATTACAAAGATTAGGAAATATTAAATCTCCAAGACATCGTCTTACAGTAGATAGCAACAAAGACGTGTCTATACTTTAGATCCATTCAATGCTATACCACACCAGTGTCACTAGTCATTCTCAAGGTAAAGACGACTTTCGGATGGACACTGCAACCTTTCACGATAGGTAGCCAAGGCCTATCTAGGTTGTGAAAAAGTTTTACTTCTACAAGGTACCGGTTGGGCCACCTACTGTGATGACCTGTTCCACGACCCAACCTTCAATGTAGAAGACTTAGACTGATTTTACTTTCCGGCGTTTTAATTATATAATTTAATATATAATTAGATACGGTCAATACCCATTAAAGTAAAATACACAGTATGAAGAAAACATTTATTATTCTCATTAAATGAAGAGTGCTTACAATATACAAACAATTTATCAAATTCAAAATAAACTCGAAAAATGCTTTTTAGTATATCTGTTCCAACATTGATTTCAAACGATGAGGAGATTCGCCAGTCTGCGGCGTCGTTCTTCCAAAACCTCCTGACCTGACCTCAGATATCCCCTCACTTGGAGAACCAAATCTGGAGCTCATTCAATCGTTGCCAGCTGACCTCGACATGAGAGGTATGTGCTCCACGCCTAGCCTTGAAGAAGTGAAACAAGCAGTCTTTGGGATTTCTGCGGATAGTGCATCAGGGCCGGATGATTTTTCATCACTCTTCTTTCAAACATGCTGGGAGATCGTTGGTGAGGACGTTGTTGAGGCTATTAAGAACTTCTTTGCTGGTGGATTCATGCCAAGAAGCTTCACGTCCACCATGATTGTTCTTCTACCCAAGAAGGAGAACCCTTGTATAGGGGCTGATTATCGACTAATAAGTTTATGCAACGTGACAAACAAGATAATCTCCACGATCATCTCGGCAAGATTAGCTTTGTATATACCGTTGCTCACTGTTCCTAATCAAAGCGGGATCATCAAAGGAAGGCTTCTAAGCGATAATGTGCTTCTAGCCCAAAAGCTAATCAGAGATTTGGCAAATTGCTCGACAACACCAAACGTGGCAATCAAGCTTGACATGGCAAAGGCGTACGACAGGGTTCAATGGCCATTCTTGATCAAAATTTTACGCCGCATGGGATTTTCAGAGACCTGGCTCGGCCTTGTCGAGCGATGCGTTAATTCCTGCTGGTTCTCGGTGCTCATCAACAGATCCCCCGCAGGTTTCTTTAAATCGACTCGGGGACTTCGACAGGGTGGCCCTCTCTCTCCATCCCTGTTTATCTTGGCCGCAGAATACCTCTCAAGGAGCCTAGACAAGTTAATCCTCGGGAGAAAAGAAATGCGGTTCTTTACATCCCGCCATAACCTTGAGGTGTCGCATTTGGCATATGTAGATGACGTGATTGTTTTTACGCAGGCTAAACAAACCTCAATTGAAGAGCTGGTGGAGTGTCTTAATCACTATGAAATTGTTTTGGGACAAAGAATTGATATGGAGAAGAGTCAGTTTTATGTGGATGAGAAATATGCAAATTGGGTACCGCAAATTGAGGCGGCGGGTGGTTTCAAACAAGGAAACATACCGTTCACATACCTAGGTATTCCAATCTACAAAGGGAGGAAGAAGACGGACATGTTCCTCTTCATTAGAGAAAAGATATCAGCCCGGATCCATTCATGGTCACACAAATTCCTCTCCTTTGGAGGACGGCTTACGCATATCAAGTGCACACTTAGTGCAATCCCGCTACATGTCTTTCAGGTTCTTGAGCCCACCAAGGAAGCTATGAAACAGTTGGAAAGCTTATTTGCCATTTATTTTTGGGGGTCGTCTCAAGACAAAAGGGCCACGCATTGGATAAGCTGTTATCAAGTTTGCCTCCAATGCGAAGAAAAAGGTATGGGTATCCGACGGGCAGAGGATATGGTGGAGGCCTTCGGAATGAAACTATGGGTGCGATTCCGAGAACAAAGCTCTCTTTGGGCCAAATATATGTGGGCAAAGTACTTTCGTAAAACTGCGCCTTCGCGCGTCCCGTTTACCAAAAAACAGAGCCCTACTTGGAAGCGAATGGCTAGGGCGGGGAACAAAATTCATGAGTATATTCACTGGACTCTTTGAGATGGGGAAATCCATTTCTGGGAGGATATCTGGTGGGGTGACAAACCGCTCATCGAACGGTGTAACCCAGGTGAATCCGCCGCGACACCGAGTCAAAGAGTTTTGGAGCAATGGAGACTGGAATATGGCGCTGCTCACAGGGATATTGGAACCGCTGGGAGTCCCAAGGGAGGTTACTTTCGGAGATTTCGAAGGTGCCGATTGAGGCTGGGGCGAAAGATAAGCTGAGATGGACGCGCACGGAACATGGAGAATTTTCATCTAGCTCAGCGTGGGAGCTTTGCAGATATCATCAACCTCCTGCACCGGTGCTTAAGCTAATATGGAGGGCCAAATCCTCCCTTCCATCTCCATTTTTATTTGGAGGTTACTTGCGAATCGCATTCCGATGGATGCCAAACTTCAATGGAGAAAAATCAACCTTGCATCAAAATGCAGGTGCTGCAAAGTGCCGGATGTAGAAACCAAGGAACACTTATTTCTACATGGAGAGGCTGCTCAACGGGTCTGGGAGATGGTTGCCGAGATGGAATTTTGCAGTCTCAAACTTGGAAGCTAGGATCAGGTTTTGGCATAGGCGGATCTGCCAAACCGATAAACCACACGCAAGTGTAGTGATCCCTTGCCTCGTGTTGTGGTACCTTTGGTCAGAGCGAAATAACAATATTCATAGGAACACTTGCTTCTCTGTAGGCAATGTTTACAACCGGGTCAAGTTCTACCTGCAACAACTTATCTCGACAGATAGGTTGAGCAGAGAGCATTGGAAAGGCTGCGGCAATTTGGAGGTGTTTGATACTTCCTCTTGGAGAGAGAGAGACCCCGCAAGCAAATCAGACAAGTCAGATGGATCCCCCATGAGGTAAACTTGATCAAGCTCAACACGGCGGGGATATGAAGGATCTCCGAATCCGGGGTTGGAGGCATCATCCGGGATGCGGGTGGAAACGTCTTGCAGAGCTTTTCAGCCAGAATCCTTGCAGTCTCAAGTATGGATGCTAACCTTCAAGCTCTAGCTATCGGGTTAGATATCACAAAGGAACAAGGACGACAAATCTGGATTGAAGTAGAGGCAAAGGAGGTTGCCAACCTCCTCAGCTCGAAAAGATATGGGGCGGCCAACCTTCGGCACCAAGTCATTGCTATCCAAAATAAATTAAGACAAAACAGAGGCCAAGATCACGCATATTCCGTCTCAAGGAAACAAGGTTGCAAATTTTTTAGCCCAGCACGGCTGCGGAGGGAGTGACTATTCCACTTTCGGGCAGAATTCGGTACAGGCGATGGTCTTCGCCTTGGAAAGGATGGATCAGCTGGGCCTTCCGAGTTTTTGGGTTCGTGATAACAGCCATAATCGTGTGTAAATGCTGATAGCCTGCAGGTTTCTGGGTCGGAGAGTAGATTGGTGTCTCCCTCATTGTTGTGGAAGAGTCCCCATGTTACTCTCTGTAGTTTGTACAAGTCTTCTTTTTGTTTGTGTTTGACTTAAATTTTGAAATATAGGGCTGAGAGACCCACAAACCCTCCACCACTGGGTGTTAAAAAAAAACAAAAAAGATAATTTTGAAATAATATCAAATTTAGTACATCATTGAAATAATATCATATTGAAACAGTTAAAATATGAAAAGACAAAATTGCTCAGCTGCCCAAAAGGGAATTTTCAGAAGAAAACAATGAAATGACCAATTTTGAAATAAACCCTTAGTCCATGGACTACTAGAGATATTTTTAAAGTCCCAGAGACTATTAACGAGATAAACCCATAGTTCATGGGCTGTTTTTGTAGTTGACTATTTTTTAAATAAAAATGTGACATCTATTATGTGATAAACTAAAAAAGAAAAGCGACACATCATTGCAAAAGGTTGAAACCCCAACCCCAAGGCCCCCACATCCCGGGCCGACAGTATTGTGAGAGATACTCAATCAGGGTACATAGTGGTCTACTAGGGGGCGTTGCCAGAAAGCCACCTCCCAAGGCCTCACATTTGTGTATGAGAGATGTTGCAACTACATGCTAGTAGTGGAAATCGATCCTTGCCATTCTGCCAACTCTGCCCCTCCAGAACCAATTACGGTGCCCATGTAGGTAGAAAGTGTGACATCTATTATGGAACATAGTTAGTTATTTGAATTATATTAGACTATCTACGGTTGGCTACGAAGAATTATCCTGTTCAAAAGACTCAAATCATCTTCAATTATTTGGAGAACTATTTAATCGTAATTAATTCTAAATCGCTGAATTCATGATTTAAGATTTATGTTTTATTTTCATTAATTAAGTGTGTTTATTATATGCTCTGTGATATTAAGCATGGATGAAATAATCACCTAAACAGATTTCGTTCTCCAAATTTATTTTATTTGCTACTCCCTCCATTCCCGATTAAGAGTCACGCTTTGACTGGGCACGAGTTTTAAGAAATGTAAAGAAAAATTACTTGAAAAATTTAGTGGAGTGTGAGACCCAAATTTTTTTATATTGGTTTTATAATAAAATGTGAGTGAATTGAGTTAGTGAAATGTGAGACCTACTTACTATTTATGGTAAAAATGAAGTGTGATTCTTAACTGTGGGTGGACCGAAATGAAAAAATATAACTTTTAATCGGGGACGGAGGGAATAGTTTTCTATTGCAAACCATGTCAGTCACTCAAACTTCTCTAGAGCAATCATTCAGTTTTTGGAAATATGAGATTAGACGTCACCAAACCGAACCGGCCCGGAACCGTCACCGGCGGTTCGGAACCGTGAACCGGAACCGCGGTGGCGGTTCGGAACCGGATAGGAGTCGGCGGTTTAGGCGGGCCGGTTCAAGTTCACGAAAAATCAAGAACCGTAATCGCCGGTTCGCCGGAAACCGGCGGTTCCGGTAGCTTTTCAGGGTTCAGGGTATAGGCATGCAGGCGTAGGCATGCCGACTAAGAGTATTTTTATATACTATCTATTTACATTTATAATTTATTATTTTTTACTTCAACTTTTTTTATTTAAGTCTTTTGATTCTTTTGTAATTTCAATTTTCAACATTTGTATTTGTAATATCGACATTCACATATCGTTCAAATTTGTATGATTGTATGATTGTATGATTGTTTCAATAAAATTCCAATTGTTCCAACTCCAATGTCGACTTCTACTCCATTTGTCAATTGTCATTCTCGTTTTATTTATTTATTCGATAGTACAAGACTACAACTACACCTACAACTCTACAATTAGTACTATACCGGAATAAAATTAAAAAATAAAAAATAAAAAAATTCGGCATTGAACCGGCGGTCCGAACCGGAACCGCCCCCCGGGAACCGTCTAGAAACCGCCGGTTTTGAACCGGCTTGGAACCGTGACTGAACCGGAACCGGAACCGGAACCGCCTGACCCTAGGCGGGCCGGTTCAGGTTCCATATTTTTTTGAACCGGAACCGCCGGTTCCGAACCGGGAACCGGCGGTTCATGAACCGTGGTGACGTCTATATGAGATTGATCAAAATTTAAATATTATAATCGGTATATTTTAATTTATTTGGCATTTTGACTAATTTTAATTTCAAATTAATTGAAAAAAATGAAATTTATACGTAAAATTAGAAAAGCTTTTCAGGTGATCAAAAGAAAGCAATGGAGTAGAAGTAGTAATTTGCAAAAGGAATGGAGGATTTTGCGAAGAAGGTGTCCATATCAGAACCAGAGACCGCCGCCAAATCCATAAATATGGAGACTCAAGCTGAAGAGAATCAGGAAAAAGGCTCAAAATTCAACACCACCAACGAAGCAATTCTAGGGTTGCTCCGCAGATTCCTCGCTGTTCAGCAGCGCCGCGCCATCGCTTATGCCCGCCTCAAACGGTATTCTTCCTCTCTCCCCAATTTCTCCTCGATTGCACGCAGTTTGTGTCCTCGCAAATGGTATACTATACATCTCTGGGGCTGGATGAGTCGTTATGTGTCTGAGAAAGAAATTGAGCTCGTATTCTTTCCAATTTCTGGTTCTGTATTGTAATAGAGTCCGGAACTTTCCTGATTATAGTGTGGATCAGCAGTGAATATGCTTTGTTTTGCTCCGGTTGTTTATGGCATTTCGATTTCGCCTCAAATTCTTTCTTTTTTACGCAGGGGTTTTGAAGATTATAGGGTATCAGGAGGTGAATTAGCTTTTCAGCAGCTTTGCAGTGAGATTACTCTCGAGTTTAATGATTGTTCAAAGCAGGTCAGTCTCTCTGAATCATGACACTATTGAAAGTGATCATGATTCTTAGGTTAATACTGGGAATAATAATTTCAAGCAATGGTGGAAGACAATCTAGATGTCCTTGATTCAGTTTTAAAACAAATGTAATAAGTTGTTCATGACCATGGTGCATTAGCTGGTGTATGAATGTTTTTCGATGCTTTTGATTATCTCGGTTTCTTAAATTGCCTGCTGCATTTTCTTACGTGGAACGTGTGTTGTGATGAAGGTGCTTGAAATGGAATCGGTATTCACAAGTCCTGCTTATTGCAGAGAGGATCTGGCTGGCTTGCTGAGATCGGTTCAAGTCAAAGAAAAGGAGAAATTGAATTTAGTATGTCATCCTCCTTTCAATTGCCTTATTATTTCTCTGGCAATCTTGGGATATTTCTGAATTACTTGCATATTTCCACAGTCTGTTATGAATTATGATGGATTCATTATTTAGGAATTCACGGTTATTAACTTCCAGGAGAAGTATAATGAGATTATTCCATTCTATGGTATGTGCATGCTCATAAACATCTAGCTTTTCTATGGCATATATAAGAGGTACATCCATTTTAGTTGGATATTTCATACTTGTATTTATGACACTGGTGAACTCGTGCAGGTATTGTATACTTCATTTGTATCTTCGACCTTTTATAAGACTCACTGGAAAGTTCATTAATTTTAGTCCAAATTCCAATGTTATTTCAACTATGAAGAAAATTGTTGCAACTATTAGTGACCCGATTTGTCTTTAGGTGCATTATAACAGCAGTGAGTGCCTTTAGCAAAAATAATGTAATCTTTTGGTGCTTGTGTTATTTGTTAGGAAAATTTGAATAACATCCATACTAATTTATATGGGGCGATCATGGGTGTTAAATGCTTGCAGTTATTAGCTTAAGCTTTCTCTTCTTTATTTATCGCCCAAAATAAACGCCGCCTAAATATCTTCATTCAAGTGCAATTTTCTGGAAGAAATTTGGTCCCCTGCCTGCTAGTAAGTTTTATGTGGCTTCTGTTTCCTTGTTAACAATCTAGAAGACAGTATCCAGATCGAAAGGGAAGTCGCAACGATAATCATTTTAAATTTTTTGGAGGGTGCGGGGAGATATTTTATGAAAATGGTGATCATTAACTTCATTTTATTTTGGACCTGTCATGGGAGTCTACCCATCCCAGGCCTTGCCTAGGTCTAACTCCCAGTATGGCGCCCATGCACCTTTTAGAACAGTTGGGATTTGGGAAGCATAATAAGCAGTTCTATTTTGCAGCAACAGACAGACAGATTGGATATTTTCTTGAAAGTGTCTGACAAAATTTATTTATCGCTAGAAATGAGATCATTGACTGTCGAGGTAGAAATAATTCCGAAAAGAAAAGTTTTTACACCTAATAGATACTAGAACTCGTAAGCTAAAAAAAGCTCGTATCACTAAATGCATTGTGTTCTTTCATCTTTCAATTACTTTCTAGAACCCTCAATTTTTTTATGCATCCTTATAAGAAATTAAATGTTAAAATTATTGGTAAATAGAAGTGCTTGAAAAATGAAAAATGTTTGACCAGGAATTTTGGTTGACATTACTATCTGCACAGCATGCAAAAGAATGCACCTCTTAGCCTTAAATTGATATGATAGAAGAAAAGAAAAATAGAATCTTAAATAACAAGGCTTGTAGCTTTATTTTGTTCCATGTTTCTGTAGTTCTTCATACTTTTGTAAGTATTTCTTTGCTCAAAGGTCTATTGTGTTTGAGTATCCCTTGATGGTATCCATATCTTATAAATGTTCTGTTTCATTTTTTGTGCTCCTTTTTCTCTCAGACAGCTACAATTCAAGTGCTGAAGAAGGCTGGTCGACCCTCAGAACGCTTGGTAAGCCATGAGAATTGCAGATTTACTCAGTCGACAGGACACGAATGCATGCACATCCAGCAAATAACTGAGGAATCTGGAACTGAAGAAGCTGAGGCTGATTCTGAATACGATAATGCCCTCAAGGAAGCTGTTCAAGGCATGCAAGGTGCAGTCACTTCTATAAACGAATACTTGGAAGAGGTCAGGTATGAGATTGCAGCACTTGAAGACGAATAACACTGTTTTGGTGGTGTAAGTGCAGTGGCCCTTACGCAGAATGCTTTTCCTGGGGACTTAAATAGTTGAAAGCTGCCTTAATGATCCTAATCCATCAGTGATCATCTCAGTTTAATTATTTAAATTATTGGTAGAAGGTTAGAACTTGGAAGAATATTGAATATACACAATTCGATGCATGCAGATGGAGTATAACTAGTGGTAGATGATTTTGGCCTTCGAAATATCAACTTTTGTCTGGAATATCAATAGTGTAACTGTTTAAAAATGTCTATCCATCTTTATAGAAATGCATATGTGCAGTGAATAGTTGATATTAAATTCCAGACCATTATCTTTAGTATTAAAGGTCACACACAAGTATCAACCAATTCCAGATAGTCGTATGTCTTAAATCCTTTGGCATCAGTAATCTATTTCACTGCAGTTGGTTGGTTCAAATATCTCTCAACATGGTGATAATGGTCTTCTCACGAGCCCAAACTACTTTGGTAGTATTAAAAGTCACATACAAATTGTTCACTAGTGTGTTACATTGTTGAGTGCTAATATATACTCCATATGCTACCTTGGTGGTTTAACATGCCTTTGTTTGTTCTAGTATTTATTATTTTTTATGAATTATATAAATAACAATAAATGACTAACCATGTGATAAAATAAATTTTTTCTGAAATTATGGAAAATAAAGTTTACAAATAGGTCAAAATGGAAAAAATACCTCAAATATAATTATAACTAATAGAATAATTTTTTTAGATGTAAATATTTTTCTTTAGAAGGCTTCAATTATTCACATCTTATAGTAGTAGTAGTATTTATTTTCATACTACTATATTAATAAAATTTGTCCGTGTATCGCTCTCGAATGACACGACAGTGGATTCCGAAAGAACCAGTGTGAATTGTGAATTAAATTAAAACTTTTGCATGATATTGTTTGGGCCACACATAATTTGTTTCCTATTCCTTTTGTTTTTATTTTTTAATACTACTAATATTTTAGAGACCAGACAAAAACACAAATCAATTTGATATCGCATGGCTGTAACGTGGGGTCGCAAAGATTGATGGTAATTGAGAAAAATCACCCATTGGTTTAAACTTTAAACCAAGAAAAGGCTTATCACTCTTTGAAAGGCCACACCTACTTCTCACCAATACCACCAACCTAGGGTTGGCACTAGGCACATTCCTTCCTTGCAATATGGCCACAACCATATATTAAAAGCCACTAGATCTCTTTTCTAGGAGAAAGAAATTTGGTTATGTAAATTTCTCTTAATATTCAATATATGAAACATAAATTTCACTAAATAAGTAGTCATGTTCGATGGAATTGATCTAAAAGGTTGATGGCAGCCCCAAATTGAAACATACTAGCATTAAACTAGAAAAGGAAGCAAACCTCGTTTTCTCATAGGCCACTTGAGTTTTCAGTGGATCTCACGTATGTGATAAAGCAATTGTTCTCATTTGTAATCATGGAAAGATTATGCGTCACTGTCAACTTGTCTTTTGAGAAGCTCTCATTTCCGAGATTATAAAGATTTTGTGACCAGGGATGAATATTTAATCTATGATGATTACTGAATTCCAGTGAAATAAAGATTTGGTTTATCTTTTAATTATAGCGAAAATTTATATACACATTTTAATTATAATAGTAATTGAAATAATGAGTTGGTACATGTCTTAATCTAACCTTATCTTTTGCATTCCACCACTTTGAGAAACTCGTTTTTATCGCCTAACATGTCTTGCACCAACAATCTCAAATGAAAATCAATCACAAGGAAACGGAACAACAGAAAAAGGTCATTGATTAAAAAAATTAAAAGAACCTTTTTCATATATTACATATAACAGGAAAAATCTACATTCTCTTGAGGATGACTAAATTCCTCTAGCTTTTTTCTTGGGAGGGCAATGAATCATCCCAATTCAACCAATATGTACACAAAAATCACCACCTCTGCCCATGGCAATTTCAACTAATGGAGGATAGGCAAAAGCTTTTATCTAGATTTCAAACTCGATTTCTTCTAACCACCATCTATCAATTGAGGGAGCTACCCCAAGAAGCTAGACTTGTATACAACGGATGTATGCACAACGAAGCAGAAAATCTTCTCGGTGTTGCAGGGCAATCATACCTCCAAGTCCGAAGGTGTTGATCTAGGAAGTTCATACGTCCTTGCACCTTGAATCTTCGAAGCCACCTCAGCCATAACGAGCTTCGTTAGAAGCAGTCCAGCTATGAGAGCTGCACCCATAAGCATTGTGAAAACTGCACTCCAGCTACTAGTTGATATGTATCCTGTTAGCAATGGCCCAACAGCAGCACCTATTGATCCTGTTCCATCAATTATAGCAGTAACCGTGGCTAGAGCCCGTGCGTTTCCCTTCAACGAACTGTGTGTTCCCAGATCAGCAGATACTGCCGTTGTTATGAGAGCGTATGGCCCGTTCACAAACATTCCGGTGATCAGCATGAGTATGATGTTTAGAGTCATGGACACGTGCCCGTAGCTTCTGTAAAAGAAGAGAGCCGGTATGGCACAGTACATGAAACTTGCTGCTGTTATGGCTCTAGCATCTAAACGGTCAGAAATGTGGCCAGCCAGGATCCCTCCAACCACACCTCCAACGTCGAACAGTGTAGACAAGTTACCGGACTCCTCATTTGATAAGTACCTCCCTTCAATGGCTGCAACATTCAGAATGAAGGCATTTAGCTTTTAGTAACATTGGAAGTAGTAGCACAAAATATTACATTCAATATAATGCAAAAATGAAGTTCATGTACCTGTATGGCTAATGTAAAACGGGAGCCAGTAGAGGAATGTGTAGGCCACCAATTTCGAAAAGAAAAGGCAAAGGGAAAAAGAAGCAACCCCAGGAATTCTCCATGCTTCCAGGAATCCCACAGCACTTCTATGATCTGAGTTCATGCTCAACAATGGTACTGCTAATTCATCCCCTTCTTTCCTAGGAGATGACACTTGTTCATCATCATCATCAATATTAGCTCCAACAGAATCGGGGCTAACCGGTAAGAAAAAGAACAGCACCAACCCCATAAACACAATACCAAACCCAGGAACAACCATGGACCACCCCCACCCATACTTCAACAACATTGAAGCAACTACAGAGCCTGTAATGTTACCAAGAGAAGTATGAGAATTCCAGATACCCATTATAAGTCCCCTCTTCTTTTTCCCAAACCAATTTCCAACAACTGCAACCACTGAAGGCCATCCAGTTGATTGGAATAGTCCAGCAAGCATCTGGACAATCAAATAGTAATAGAAAGTGTGTATATTTGCCCAGTAACCAACTCCATAAAGGGCAGTAAACAATCCGGTTCCAACCATACCAATGGTTAGAAATATCCTAAGATCCATCCTATCTCCCACATGTCCAGAAAAGAACATCCCTATAGCATATACAAAGAGAAAAGCCACATCAAGCTCCCCAAGCAATGCAGTTCCATCAGAACCACTGAAGGGCGCCCAACCAGCTCCGAGAGCCGAATTTCTAGTTCCTTGTAGCGGCACCCGTCTCCAAAAGAAGATAGATTGCAAGTCTACATCAGGAGATTGGGGATCAAGAGCACTTTTCACCACACTGGTAGTTTTCCTTGTAGCGTGGTAGGCCAAGTATGCAAAGAATGTTATAGTAAGGGCAATGGCTTGATGAGTTTTGTACGAGATGGCCGATCCTTTGACATATTCAACGAATCGTAATCCTAGGGCCTTGCGGTATCTTATCTCTCCGGTAGGCTCTCCAGTTAAACCCATTACGGCTTATAAAGTCTCCACCCTTCAATGAAATAAATAATTGGCAACCTGAATTTAAGATAACAAGTTCATCAATTAGATTATAGTACTAACATTCAAGATAAATTTCCATATAAAAACTCAGCAAATTGGCAATTTAGAATGCTAATAGCCTAATAGATAGTTTTCTAACGTCATTCAATCATCAAAAAACCATTCAGATCAAAAGATGCATATAAATTCAAACTCTCACAATGAGTACAGATAAGCAAACGAATGTCAACCAAAATTACCAACGAATTTCCAGAAACTTAGCTCAAAATTGAGAATAAGTAGGTTCTTGTTCGGAAATAACGACAGAAACTTAGCTCAAAAAATAACGTTTTAAAACACATATTAAAATCAACAGATTTCCCATCGATCCAGGAAACTGATTGGATTAACGAACAGCGCATCTGTTCCACTCCATACCTAGAAAATTCTAGAAATTATAGCATCAACGGCTGGGTTTAACTCTTAAAAATTCTAGAATACTAAAAACAAGAATAAATACAAAGGAGAACATGTTTCACCTAAAATAGAAATTATTTCGAGCATCAGATAATTGAACGGCAATCAGCCAATAAATTTGCCAAAACCAATTTTTTTTGGAAAAAAAATGATAGCAGGGCAGAGAAAAAACAATAAATTTTGAATGATTTGAATTCAGAAACTCGAGGAAATGATGTGTATTCGCACAGGTCGGAGCTCGAGTTAGGCGATCAAAAATCAATACAGATAGAGAAACGGATAACAGAAATAACATTAAGAAAAATTCTGAAATAAGAAAAACTTTTACCTGAGATTGTTCGAGGTATATCCTCTGAGTGTAAAATGTTTATGCAGGAACAAATGGTGGTGAGAAACTACAACGGGAGGGGTTTATTTATTTGCAGCTAATTTGAAGTCCCGACAATACCCCTGACAACTGCTTCTTACTGGTGAGCTTAAAATGACGATTATGCCACTGAGCGTGTGCTGTTTTGGAGTCATAACCGACGCCACCTCTTTATAGGGATATCCCACTGAGATTCCACTTATACAAGCTGGACCAACTAACTGACTATGCTCTCCTTTTTATTTATTGCTATTAATATACGTGAAACTAATTAAATTAAATTACATAATTAATTAGTAGTATATTTTTTAACGTTTATGCCAAAATTGAAAATTCAAGTCTCATGTTATAACAACATATCACTACTTAATAAAAGTTTTGACATTTCGATCACAGAGTTAGACTTATGAGTACTATTTATATGCGAAATTAACATTTCACGTCATACACCACGTCCATGACAATTATGCCATAATTAGGTCAAAAATTATTTATACAACAATCGTGCCAAAAATCAGCTTTTAATTATCTGTTTTCATGGAGTATATTTTATAATATTCAAATCAAATAAAATTTCAAAATTTTATTAATTAAAGTTAAAAATACTATACATAATTAAATCCTAAATAATACTTGAAATTAAATACTACCTCCGTACCATAGTAATAGAGTAATTTTGTCATTTTGGTACGTTCTATAGTAATAGAGTCATTTCCCTTTTTAGTAAAAGTCAACACATTTTTCCACACATACTTTACTTTCTTAATTTTTTCTCTCTTCATCTCTTTATCTTTTTCATTTTCCACTTTATTCTCCCTTTACTTAACTCACCTAACACAATTTGTTCTTAATCTCCATGCTAAAAAGAAACGTCTCCATTAGTATGAAATAGAGAGAGTAGTATTAAATAATTAAAGTCCTAAAAGTTGTTAGCAAAATAAACACAAATAATCACGCATATAAAAAGACTAGCACATGAATTGTTAACTCAATTCGTTACTATTTGTGTTGATGCGAAGCTAGAGATTCACTATTTAACTTTTGGTCGCACAATTTACAATGAAATAACAACTTTATATATTGGCAATATAGAAAACCATAATCCTGGTCACATTAGAAAATATATTGTTAAGAGATATATCCTAAGGAAACAATTGGGCCTTAAATACACAAGGATCTGTATTCCAACAGTCTTCCACTTTGAGACTGGAAACTTCCACATAACCACATATTCTTGATTTGCACCCTTATTAGAATTGGTATACTGAAAAAAGTATGTTTCGAGTTGAATGGTTGTTTGTATATTAACCCTCAAACTTCTTTTACTTGTTAAAAAAAGAAGTAGTTTTTGTGATGTTGTGCTTGCTTATTCATTTAAGATATGGTTTACAAGAATTGAATGTCCAAAATTAAATTGGGGCTAAATTCTCTGCACTGTAGACTGGGTAATGGAACAAGTTATCCAGTAGGTAACTCAGTCAATCCCTTCATAATAGAGATAAACTTTGGTTACCTATCGGTAATGTTGCAGAGTCTATCTGAAAGTTTCTTTGCCTTGTGAACTAACGACGCTAGTTTGGTATAACACTGAATTAATCTAACAATGAGATAGGTCCTTCCTGCCTATTTTCTGAAAGACGAGGTCTAGTTGACTATTATTTCATAATCTTTGTATATTAACATCGAACGTACGACAATAATTATGTCATGCTTTGATAAATCAAAAGGTGCGAGTTTTTCGTATTCATGAATCCAATTATCTTGGGCAATGATGATTTAATGTCTAGCGGTGACGGGATTGTTATTGCATTGAATCGTGTCCTAAGAGAGTCCGATTTGATAATTTCGCTAAGAAGTTTGTAGAAAAGATTATTATTCTATAAACCCACCGATTGGAATTTATTTCATGAAAAATAAATAATGTTCTTCAACTAGACCATTCTTGGATAAAAGGATGTTAGGCCATCCACAATGGGACGGAGGATAGCCCGGACGATGCATCCTCCGCCCTATCCTCCGCCATTGCTGGGGTTCGGACTATGCACACATTATCCTCCACGGAGGATGCATCGTCCTCGGACTATGACACGGAGGATGCATCCTCCGGCCTATCCTCCGCCCCATTGCAGGGGTGCGGAGGATAGTCCGGACTATGCACACATTTTTCATTTTTTTAAAAATCTTTTTTGTATTTTCTTCTATATATATCACCAATTTTTTTTACTTCATTTCACACCTTTCACCCCACTCTCTTCCCCATCTCAATTTCTCTCTAAATTCAATAATAAATTCCGAAGATTTTCATATTGCAAGCATAAAATATAAAAAATAAAAAATAAATACTGACAATAGAATATGCCTTTAATTTGTGGTGGTTTTTTTATATTTTTATTCTTGCTAATTGATATATTTGCAAACACAAAAAATATTTTTTTATTCTTGCTAATTAATTGATATATTGTAATTTGAACTTTCAATGAAATGAAGTTGTTTTTTTCCAATTTTTATAGTGTTTAAATATTCAAAATAATAAATAAAATGCTTAGGGCGGACTATAGTCCGCTCCATTGCAGGTGGAAGGGTAGGAGGATAGAATGCTGATATGGCGAAGCATAGGGCGGGCTATCCTCCGCCCCATTATGAATGCCCTTAGTCAATTAAAATCGTATGGAAAACTTAAATTAATTGATGAATATTTCAATTTTAAACACGAAAAAATAACTAATTAAAGAGGAAGTCTTGAGTTTAGAAGTTTGATAGTTTATTGCTCATGCATTAATCGAACTTTTGAGGGATGGGAGTTGCTCTAAAAAAGAAGATCTTTATGAGTATTTCTTTGATCCGTAGGCGTATGCATATGATATACTTTAATCTGATTTTTTTTGTCTAATTATATTTTATAAATAGAATTAATTTTGTGAATTGACTTATTATTTTTTGAAAGTCATCTTAAGATATTTGCGAGAATCAGAAATCTTTTATATATCCCCAATAGGAGAATTGGGCTAAATTTTTCCCTCCAATGTGCTGTGATTTTTTTTTATATCATTTCTCCTATTTTATAAAATACTGATTGGTTAGATTAGGTATCAAAGGAGATATGAATGAACTAGGTGCATAGAAAATTTATTTAGGATGGAGTTTAGTAGTATTATAGATTGAAGCAATTATGAATCAAATTAAGAGTAATTTTTGTTGTGATATGTTTATCTTACTTTGCTTTCTTATCTTTACGTTAATTATTCTATTCCCTCTTACTGTATTTTACAGTCTTTTTCATCTTTTTTCAAAAGCTTGCTATCCAAACAATTTTTTACGTAATTTGTCTTGTGATTATTATTTTTGATTATATAGTTGTATATATACTTCTAGATATTTACTACTCCACTAGTACTTACTCCCTCTATATTTGTATATTATAAAATACTCGTTGAACAAATATGGCGTGGAAAGCATTGCAAAGAGACCATCAATGAACGATGGTTAATGTGGTATACAAGTCGGTAAATGCATGAAAATAAATAAATATTTACATGACACTTGTCTGTATCTATGTGGACAACTTAACCCTAAATTTCCTTATCACTAGCTACAAATCAACAGTGGCCAATTGGCTTACATCTACATTATATTATAATATTATTCTCATTAATGATTTGGCCACTAATTAAAAGCAATTGGTCCCTCAGATGAAATTTGACATTTGCTAACTTGGTTGTATACAACTATTGGAAATTTGCAACAAAGTGTATAATATAAACGACTGGAAGTGAAACACCAAATTTCAACTGAAGCTTGTAAATTTAGATGACCAATATCTTTAATTTAATTTGAACTTTAGCATTAATGTAGACAACGATTATAATCTTCTCTAGATTTCTCTAGATTTCTTTTATTTGATTATGATTGATTTTATTCTTTGGATTTCTCTCATTTGATTATGATTGATATTAGTATTAAACAACACTCCATTCTTCTGGAACCTTACTATTTCACAGTAGGCAGTGACTTTACATTTAAGTGAAAATGCAATCTAAAATTCGAATATGCATGCATATTCAAGTAATTGTGCGTGACGAGATCATTATTTTTTAAAGATATGTGATGAGATATTTAAGCACTATGTATTGAGTTTCTCTAGTTTTATATTCGAACAGCTGGCTGCTATAAAACTCTAATTCAAACAACATTAATAATGAAGAATGGATTAAATATTTCGATTCCTTTTTAGGTGGGCATCCGCCAATATTGATTCCGGTGACATCATAGATTCCGAATTCCACTTAGTTTTAGTACTAATATTATGTTCCACCATTTTATCATTTATTTAAGGGACATTCACACCTAATTTCATGGAATTTTGAAAGAGTTTGGATTTTTCCCATAAACTTTAAAATTGATAAATAATATCACGAATTTTATCCCAAGTTTGTTATTTCCTACCAATAAAAAAAATCCGGCAAATAGAATCATGATACAAATTTTTTTCGTAATTTCTCGACAACAACTTCGAGAGTTTCAAGATTTCCAATATTTGAGAATAGTTTTTCTTGAAACACACCCTTCAAATTTGTTATTCAATCTATTAATATAGCCGGAATTTTTTCACTAGTGGGAAATAACAAACTCAGTGTAAAATTCGTGATATTATTTGTTAATTTCAAAATTCGTGAGAAAAACTCAATTTTTTGAAAGTTCTATGATATTAGGCGTCAATATCTCTTTATTTAATAAAAAGCGGATTAAATATTTTGTCATAAATGTATCAACTTGCTCCCTTGCATTTCTAGTTGGATAAACCAGTTGTATTTGATACTTCGATTTAAAAATGAACACATTTAGTTACTTAATTTAATGCGAAAATTGACTAATACTAGTAGTAGTATTTAGAAGTAAGAAAACATGGTTAAATTGAAAAAGTAGGCCGCCTTACTTGATAGCGGTGAGGGACAAAAATGTAAATACAAAGTGCGAAATTTGAATAAAGAAGGCCCCCACTATGAGGAGGGGCGAGGGCTGTTTGGTAATTTAAGCAATATAATGTGAGGGGATATTCGCATAACAGGGAAGCATAATTCCTTTTGTGACAGTGTATATTCTCCGCCTCCATATTTTATCGTCGCCAGCATGGGACCCACAAAATCCTACGTGGAATCTCGTCCACGGCATTCGATGACGTGGAATTTCACATGGCCGGCGTTTATTTTGCGTTTACATGGACCCGGTTCTTGGCTCTCCCGCCAATGCTTGTCCGCATCAAAACGCCTAATACTTTTTAATCGTTTTAAAATTACATTTAATGAATCGGATGAAAATGATTGTGTATCTTCTACTTTGATTTATGGCCTTCATTAAATGTTTCCACTTTTCTCTCTTTTTGTTATACATAGCAATATCTATTTCAGTTTTGTTTATGGTCACGATTTATACATAGTGATAGTGTCCATCATTAATATTACTTTTATTGGTTGATGGAGAGACATTCGGTTCAAATGCCATTATACCAATATATCATATCCACCATCAAATCTCATTTCGTCAGAATTTTTATATTGCAACATTAAGAATATAATATATTTAGAAATGAAATTTCCGTTATAATGAAGCATATGTTTATATGTCTCGTCTTAAGAATATTTGCCTCCATACATATTATAAGAATGAATAACATAAATATATACTCTCATGCATAATATATTGCTTTGCTTGCGTATATAAAGTGTAAGATCATCCGCAACTACTTAAAAAAGTGTAAGAACATCCACTAAATGTTTACGAATGCATTCCTATGTGACATAATGGTATAGGACACATTATAGGTGGTGGAGCGGGATAGCAGTCACGCGGGGAAATAAAAAGGGTATGTTGTTACACCACGCACTCACCCTCTTTTCTCGGCCATTGGTATCCTAATGTGTTGCCCACTCGTGAATTTGGGAGTGAGCGTATTTGGTGTTGATTTCATCAAAATTTTGGTTTTTAAATTTTAAAAATTACTTAGTCTACAACATATTCCTTATTTACCGTTACTCAATGTTTTTTTTACTTATTTTTTAATTTTCCATCGCCATTTATTTCCACCTTTACATATCCCACCACCTAACTCCATTTTCCACACCTATCATCTTTATCTCAATCTTTAAGTATTTTCCTTTCAATTCAAGTATGAATATCAACATTAGAGTAGTTCATCTGAAGTAAATGTATCCAACGAAAATGTTAATTATCGTATTTCGTATGTTCAACGAGTTGAGGATTACTAAATGAGTCCCCTGGTTACTGAACCAAAAACCCAACAATACATGCATCGTGTGCGAAAAACTATTACCGAAAGGCTATTCGATGATTACTTTACTGAGAATCGGCGATAGGAGGAATTCGTCTTCTATCGCCATTTTCTTATGAGCTAGAATCTATTCTTGTACATAGCAAGAACATTGATGGCTCGGGAAGAATACTTCTAGCTTTCAACAATTGTAATTTTAGGACTTTATATGAATTTTCTATCTAAAATAAATTACAGTATAAAATAAATGGTAAAAGATAAATACATGGGATCTTAGTAGTTAAGAAAATGAAGGGTAGGTTATAAATATTGTTTTCAAGCAAGGAATATGTTAAAATAATATTTTGAGATCCATGAATAGTGAAATAAAAAAAGAATTTAAGTGACGTGATAACAGTTGACGTAAATATATTCAAAGTATACATGATAATGTGATAATAGTTTTTATGTAAATGATCAGTACTGCTTTAAATATACATATATTGTGCATTATTGACATATATTTATTTTTGTCAAATTTATACTCAATCTGTCTATAAAATAATGTCACATTTCGTCTACAATTTAAATGTTAAGTATTTTTTTTCTTTTTTAAGTAAATGAACCTCATATTTTGTTAAATTGGTACATTCATATTATATTAAAATATTACTCATATATAAAATATGACACATATAAAAGTGGATTTGCGCAATTATTTTTCTGTTATGCATATTAGCAATTCAGTCAAACTTTCGATATCTTTGAAGCATTTTAAATATTTTGAATTAGCATTCATGTGGTTGCTGTCAAATATGGATAGCTCTATATTTAAAGTATATTCTCAACATTTCTTATAGTTTAGGCTTTCAGGGGTTGGATGAGACACCAATTAGCTTAACTTATTTGGAATAGATTTTTTGGTTTTGATTAATTAATTATTTTAGAATATATGCTTTCTGAACGTGCTTTCGCTTAACAACTCGAACCAAAACACGTTAGGGCCATGTTATGAATGAATCAATGAATTGATATTTTCAAAAACCGTTCCAACAAATTAGTTTATTTTTCGCAGTTGGATTAATTTCAATTATGTACAATTTGACACGACATAAAAACGTTAGTGATATTCAAGTGAAACTATTGGAATGGTTCTTTTAAATAGGAGTAGTATTTGAAACCCTTTATAATATTTATTTTATTTGAAAAAGGGAATATTGGTGTATGGATAATGCGAGATTTAATCAAACCAAGAACAACACAATCCACAAAAATACAAAAACTCTAATTGTACGTGTCTGCACGGGTACAAATGTACAATCATTTTTGCCCACCCTTTTTTGTATATAGAGGAAAATTCGTAAATTATTATGGAGTATAAATAATGATGAAATTAACATTATGCAGTCACACTGAACCAACTCAGTGGGAATTAAAAGAATTCGCAGAATGTTAATCGCTCAAAAAAATCATAACAATTGAAAAAAAAAATCAAGAAACATGTAGCTTCTTCTATTATTGATAGTGTGTGACTATTTTGTTGTAACCAAATAAAAAAATAAACAGTGAGGACAGGTTAGGATATAATGGGCCTATGGAGAAAGTAAAGGGAAGTTTCGCAAATTTGTTGCATTCAATCCAAAAGTCATTTTCATAATGGTGTTGATGAAGATGTGCCAGAGTTTGGGCTTTTGATGCTTCTACTGAATTCCACACTTTAATTATGTGAACACAAACAAGTCGGCATGGTATCATTTACCAATTAGGAGCCGACGCAAAATATTTAAATAAATAATACTATAGGTTATATTTTCTAAACTTATTCGTTTGGATAATTGACACGAGCTCTTCACATAATTATTCACATAAAAATCAGATAAATTTCAAAATTACTAGTATATGATAAAAGATAGACTTAGTAACAGCTTTAATTTAGCCCCTCATCACTCTATTTGTGTGCATGGTCCTATGATTGCAATAATACATACTAACTTGTTCTTTTCCTATCTATCATGAGTGAAGTTTGCAAATTGCAATGATACATATGTTATAAGTACGAAAAAAATAGTCACATCATATAATTGTTAATACAGGACACCTAACTAATTAATTTGATTAGAGGTTTTTGTTTTATAGTCATAACATTTCAAAAAATGTTCTGAATTTTCATATATTTGAAAAATGGCATGTACATGTACTTGTACTTTGGGCTCAAACTATGATGTGAAAGACACGAAATTGACGTTATTTTATGCCAGAGATTTTCTAGAATTCTCTATTCAATCCGGAGTTGAATAACGACATTTTAAGTTTTAAAGTTGATTAAAATCTCATTTTGACCAAGTGTTTTTTTTTTCAAATTTATAACAATATAACAACATTCAACTCCAAGTGAAATACTTATAAAAGTTTTGACACAATACATATGTCAACTTGGACCTTGCACCCAATATAGTGTAAGCCCCAAAAGATAAAGCTTCGACAAATTTTACATTTTTCAGAGAAAAGCTCAAGATGATAATTTTGTAATAGCTCCAAATGTTGACTATAAACCTTTCGATTAATATATGCCTTAAATTAAAAGTCTCGAGAACATTTGCAGGTTTATTATTTAAATATAATAAATGCCCGAAGAGCTATAGATAAATTAAGCTGCAATTTCACATTATCAAAGATTAAAACTCAAAAGAAAAACATATATAATCTTGAAAGGACTTGATTTCGGACTTAATTTCGAATATGACAAAGAAGGATTAGTGTTATAGGTACAGCCATCGCTAGAAAAACAATGCCAACTTACCGAGTTTTCATCATCGTACGCTCAATGCACATTTCGAATAAGAAAAGAAAAGCTATTGCACGGAAGCAGGATTTTTGTTCCAGGATAGGTAGGATGGATCACCTAGTGGCCTGCAATATGATTCGACATCATTTAAGCTATAAAAACGCACTTTGATCCAAGTACAAAAACCAAACAGAGAGCATGGTTGATGAAAATAAACTATCCCCTGTCAAAGAAAATGGGGACTTTGGTGAGACAGAGAGGTTTTATGAAATGCAATTTGAAAGACGAACGTGCCTGGTATTTGGTTGCTATACATATCTCCTCAAGTATGTAGAAAGCATGTTACATTCATGTATATGTAGTTGGAAAGATAATATAAGGAAAGATGGAATTGAGTTAAAAGATTACCTCGGTTTGATGAGATAGACAGTGATAAAAACTAAGGCGATGAGCAGACAAACTCCACCAACAATGATATAAACCATGCCAAGGAAATCATTCTTCCCACCAATCCAGGTTGTGGTAGAAATCACCAACTTCTTTTTTCCATTGAAACTGTAAGTATTGTAATTGTTTTGTATCACTACTTTTATAATTTCATTAACTTCCAGATCAGTTTCTATTCTGCCATATAATTTTCTGAAATTGGGTAATGCTGCGGTTCTCATCCAAACAAGAAGATCCTCTTGCTGGTTCAGCTGTTGCACACAAAAAAATGTATAAGCGAATACCGGGTATATAAACATAGAAACAGAACAAATGTTTCATGACTGATATTGCTTGAATATTCAGAGTTTCGAGCCTAGCTCCTTCATTGATATGCTTCCAAGTTGTGATATTGAATAACTGATATGTCTGTGATGATTCCACTGGTCATATATGACTTGCCAACGACTATCTATCAAATTTTATATGTTCCTCTTTTCTCTGTGTCAAACCAGTCAGAAAAGTAGAGAGGAATCATATAAGCATTCACCATTTTAATGAACATGTTTTATTGACAACCTTATCATATGCATATACAGAGGAAAATGAGCTAACTCGCTTACAGGAATGTTGTCAATAAGCTTCCCACCGCCAATCAAGCTTCGGTTTTGGAAATTTTTAGAATAGACATTATTCCCAAATTTATGGGTTCTGTCACTCTCCCATGCTATTCCTTTTTTGTTAATTGGTAGCGCAACATCATTTCTTGACAGAGTGTATGTATCGTTGAACAAACTCCACGCAATGAGGCCACAAGGGACAATAGGCTGGCCTTCACTAAGCTGTGCTTCCGGTTCACAATTGGTGGTTTTGGCACTAGCCGAAGGATCCCTGTACTGTTCATCATTCCGGCTTTTCACATAACTGCACCATACATTCACAACACAATTCTAACTCAAAGAAAGTCTCCACATTCATTTCCAAGTTATAGCTTGCTAAACATGCCATTATTTGCAAACAAGAAGCATAAAGCACTACTTACTACATTGTGCAAACAAAATAGTACTAATGAGATGAAAACTAAGCAAATGATTTTCATTTCACCGACCGGCGATGGTTTTGATAGAACTGATCAAGCTGATAGTACACAAAAATAGGCTGCTTCATCTTCTTTGGAACCTGAGGAAATTAAATAAAAATTGAAGGCAAGTTAAAAAAGGCAGTAAGACAACATAGATAAAGCATTGTGATCACAAAGTTAGACTAACAATCAAAGTCCTAATACAGGTTTTGTCCGTCGTTTCATCCTGGATGTATCCTATCCTCTTCGAGTATACAACATCAGGATCCGGAGAATCCGCAGGAATGCAGACCTCGTCGTACTGATCTACGAGTTCAACCACCTACACGTTTTCGTATTCACAATCCTTCATATCCATATCTTGCAAAGGAAATAGCAATCCATAGATAAAGCTCTTACAATTTATGTAGTACTAATACATTAGAGTAAGATAAATTAGTGTAATTTTTTTAAATATTTGTACATTTGTTTTTCTACAAAAAACAGAGTGATGTATTGCAGCATTACATTCTCTGAAGCAGACAAGTGGGAAAGGCCAATTGGTATGAAAGTTATGCCAATCACAATGAAAGTTGCCATAACCTGAATCACAATCAACATTTATATAATCAAGCAATTTTTAATTGGGAAAAATACTATACATATACACACATATGGAGAGAGATACCAATGCAGGAGTTAAGATTGGTTTGCAAGCAGGAAGCTCTTGTTGGGTAAACCTAGAATCTGGAGAAAAAAAATTGCGAATGATAAATGAAGGGAAGAAAGAAATGTTATTGAATAAAATCAAACAATGTAGACTGGTATGAATTTGTTTAATAGATTGATCATTTACACCATTGTTCAACATTCTGATAAAGCATCGAATTAGACGAAGATTTGGCAGTAAAAGATTAAAGAAATGTACAAGTGGGTTTCGTCGAACTCTTGGAAGACGATTTAGAAGCTCCATCTGAAAAGCTCATTTTTCAGATTGTTGAATTTATGAAATAATTGTGGTTAAAACAGAGATAATCCAGATAGTAAAATGGGATAATTCTTTCTCATGTTTTGCGGTTTTGGAAAGGAATTTGATCTAATTTAACTCATTAATTACGTCGAATACGCATTAAAATTTGAAAAAGAAAGTTTCAAAATTAATTCGACTGATTGTGAGAAATTAAGTTAATCCTACAAGTAGGCAGAGTAAGTGGATTGCATATTAAAATAGATAATGTGCTTTAGAGGCAATAATATTGATTCAACTTTTATATGGATTTATTAATAAAGTAAGGGCCAAAATTGGTTCTGAACATACGCGCATTTTATGATTTTGGTCTTATATTTTATTTTTTAATTTTTTTCAACTCGGATCACAATTGGTTCTACATTAATAATTCCGTCAATTTTTAAACGGTATTAACCCGATTTTGATGGTTTTAACTTTTAACAGTCCCTTTCGGGTTAAAACCGTTTAAAAATCGGGTTAAAACCGTTTAAAAATTGATGAAATTGTTAGTGTAAGGCCAATTATGATCCGAGTTGAAATGTTCAAGATGCAAAATTTCAAAAGATAAAATATATGACCAAAATCATAAAATGGGCATACGTTCGGGACCAGTTTTGGCCTTTATTCTTATTAATATTCACGATTTTAAATATGCACGATATTTTTAAATTAATTTTTAATATCCAAATTGGTACTCCTAAATCCAAACAAGGATGTTCAAAGATTGAATATGCTTTCATTCATTGTCTAATTCCTAAAAAGGCGACAAAACCAAAAACCATCCAAAATTTACAAAGTTGAGCCCCATTTCAGCAACCCTTTACGGCATTACGAATCGAAATTTAAACAATCCTTTCCTAAATAGTTGGAGTATTATCCAAATTCATGTTTCTATCACTCTATGTTGTCTAACTAAAGAAAAACAAATTTGAGCAGGATATCGCACAAAGATATTTGAAAGCTGCAAAGAAAAAAATACTGAAAAAGTCATCGAGTTAGCTAATGGGAAGCAGATTCGAAATCACACAAAGATAATTCACCTGATCTCACCATTCTATAAAGTTTAGACTGTTTATAGAAGGAAGCTTAGCAATTGGATTATCATGCAGTAAATCAACAATTTATAGATGAGTGAATGCATGACTGATCAAACCTCATACTCTTGCCATAAAGCTTGATTTAGTGGCCCCAAACAAGCTGTTATGATCGAGATTCTCCCTTAAAACTTCAGAAATACACATAATTTTGAACGAAATCAAGTTTAGAAACATGCAATACATTTCATAGATAAAAAGTAGCTCTATATCACACAAAGTCACACTGTTCTACCATCTAGACCTTGCGCATTGTCCGTGTTTCCTTTGTAATTTAATACTACTACTATAATTTGCGACCTTTATGTACTTTTGAAAGATTATTCTAGAACTTCAAAGTGAGTATTGTAAAACATGAACTTCTAAATCTTAAAGGGTAGTTTGGATTAACTTCTAAATCTTAAAGGGTAGTTTGGTTTAAGGTGATAGTTAATTTATACTAACATATCATGAGGTGTTTACTATAGGTGCTGTTCGATTTGATGGATAAAATAATAGTGAGAGCCAATATGGAATTAAGAAAGATGGGCTTTATCTTTAGACTAAATTAGTATTGAATGTTCATTGTTGTTTGGTTGCCAAGATTATGTCGAAGATAATTTCAGTTAGATGTTTAGTTAGTAAAATTATTAACAAAATTAGGAATATTAATTTTGATTAATTTGATATAATAAATTATGAATTAATTTCAAATAATTAACTAATTGGATAGTTTAATATATAATGATTAATTATATAATCAAATTAAATAGTAATAAATTGTTTTATAAATTATGAATCAATATTAATTAATTAGCAAATTAAAGAAATAAATCATATTAGTTAATTATCTAGATACATCATACTAGTACATTACTCCCTCCGTCCCACTTTAGGAGTCTCATTTGAGTTCAGCACGAGTTTTAATAAATGTAAAGGAAAATAGTGAAAAAAGATAGTGGAATGTAAGCCCTACTTTTATATATTTGTTTTATAATAAAATGTGAGTTGAGAACAGTCAGTGGAATGTGAGCCTTATTACGAATATTCTAACCGGGATTTCTAAAGTGGTGCACCCAAAAATGGTCAACTGGAACTCCTAAAATGGGATGGACGGAGTATTAAATCTTATGCAACCGTCATCTACTAATAAACAATTCTCAAAATTCTCAAAATAAAGAAGCAATCAACACTTGGAAAATATTAAGTCTACAATCTAAAAATAATAAAATTAAATTACAAATTAAAAGCCCAAAATTACCATCATCATCATGATCATCATGATCATCATCATTTCTTCCTAAAAGAAAGAATAGAAAAAATCTAATCTTGATCATTTTTCCATCGACGAGAGAAAAAGAGAAGATGGAGAGAGAGGGAGCAGAGAGAGAATAGAGACGACATGCACTGTGAGGCTAAAATAGTCGCTGGGGTATGGATGCGATTCATTGTCTCGAATTAAAAGTGAAAATAGTACTGGGCATGCTGGCTACAACTAGGGCTTTTAATTAGTCTCGGGTAGGGGTGGGAATTCAGGTATTAAATCTTATGCAACCGTCATCTACTAATACACAATTCTCAAATTCTCGAAATAAAGAAGCAATCAACACTGATTCACTTGGTTTTGCCATGGTTTTAGAGAGTAGTTTTATTTGGTTTTGATCACATATTGTGTACTTTGAGGTATGATTATAGCTACTTCTCTATTATGTTGGTATTTTGATCATTTTGTGAAGAATGTGTAGAAAAATGTACAAAATATGTGGATGTGCAGGAGCTTTGGTTCGAGACAGTTTTTCTAGAGATTTTGAAGTTCGATTAGCCTATAATTCATACCATTCTTTTCGTCTTCAAAAGATCTTCGCGTGGATATCTTAAATATCTCAATCGGAGTTTGTTAGAAGAAGTTATAGCCATTTTACAGAAACTACGCGGAACAGTGACATAGCTAACGACCCGCCGTGTTCGCATGCAACGAACCCGGCGACCCGCCAAATACGCACTGGAAAAACACCGTAGGCAGCTAGCGACTCGCCACCTTCTACGCACACTGTACATGACGACCCGCCAGCTTCGTCGGATAGCTTATTTCGCGCCCAAAGTTAACCCTAGGTATATATATGCCTAGGAAACACCTCCCAACACGATTCTACACGCCTCCTACCCCAAAAATATCAGTTTTTAACCTAGGAAGAAGAGAAGAACGAGCAGATGACGAGTATTCATTGCAAGATTGAAGACGAGGCCTCCAATCCGCCCAATCTAATTCTAGGAGTTCATATTTTAGTTTTATTTTTGTTCAAACAATATTTTTTAATATTCTTTGAATATTTTTTTGACTTTTGTGATGAACATGAGTAGCTAAATCCTCCGTACAGTTCTACGGGGGAGATACAATGATTTTTATGTTTAATTGATTTCCTTTTTCTATGCCCTGACTCATGTGGTTATTTTGACTTCTCTTGTGCTTATACATATTACTGATCGCCTTATAAATGCATGTGAAATTTACTACAATACTCGGGAGATGAGTAGTTTAATTTGAAAGAAGAGAAGTTGACGTCTTTGCCAATATAATCGGGATATTTGAGCCTTTGAATGCAGTTATGTATCTTAGGAGCTTTTAGGAGTTGTTACCTTAGTTCTAGGAAGACACTTCGGTTCTAGGTAACAATCTAAAAATTATATGCTTCGGGAGAAGATATAGTTTTACTTTAGTGATAGCTTAATAACCCTTGAGACCCTTTGTTGGGATAGTTTGGAAATTAGTTAATCATAGGATAGTTGTTATCGATCCGTAGGATTCTACCTTCCTCATCCTTGATCTGCATCCGTTACATTTTTCTTGCTTTTATTTGTCTAAGTTGTTTTTATTTGCTTTATTTATTGTTTATGCTTTGCTTTCAAGTAAATTTAGAAAAACCAAAACTTTTGGATTCATTTAGATAGTAGTTGAAGTTGGTTCATTGAGAATATTTTATTTTATTTTTATTTCTATGCTAATTATGTCATTTTATGAATTTAAAAATGTCAACTGTATAGCCGAGTCAGGCCAGTGACTAACCGAAAGGCAACGACAGAGAGTATCTGGATCGGAGGCGACAACTAATAGATGCATGGACTTGAAGAAAGAAAGAGATGGAATGAGAGTAGAGTCACTTAATGGAGAGTCGATGATTGACGTATTTATAAATGTTAGAGAAAAATAACCTAATTAATTATAATTAAGTATATAATTATAAAAGTTACACTAAATAGTACATCGGGTATATTCGGGTAATACCCGACACCCGATTGGATTACCCAATACGCGACTTATCTTAAATTTCATTACCCGATCCCATACCCAATCACATTTTATTGGATATCGTGTATCTAATACCGGGCGTGTATCGGGTCGGGAATGGATAACCAATATTCTATATTCATATTTCCATCACTAGTCTCGGGCTGAATCTGATTTACATCTTGGAAAACGAACGGCTGATAAAACTTGAGTTAGACAAATTCTTGGGTTTGTAGGGCCAACCAAACGGCCATTATGAGTACTGGATCAGATTGACGATACATAAGCTAGATTGAGTATTTAACAACTTCTGCGTGCACTTCGCAATCTTGACGTGCACTTCGCGAGCTGGCCATTGACAAGACAAAGTTGAAGGAGATTAGGTCTTTGTTTAACAACTTCTCGTACCGTCGTCGCCTTGCTCGGAATACAAAAGAATTTGAGGGGTTCTAGAGTAGATCATTGCTTTACTTCTCACAGTTGACGCTACTAATCTGAAAGTGTCTAGTTAATAAGAATCTTTCTTTCCACTTCTCACAATTTTTCAGTGTAACAGTTTTTCACTAACACATCTTATTATTGGAAGGCTCATGGGCACATTATATTCCTAGTTACTTGTTAATGCAATATAATCGGTGATTGCTCCACAAATTAGTTGCTATAAACACCCTCAAGGCCTCAACTATCTTTAAGCAATTATATTTAGAGCTTGTTCCATACATTTTTTTTTTATCATTTCGAGTCATTACTAAAATTAGACCAAGTCTAAATATGGAGAGTTTTTGACCAATTACATGACACTAAATATCACAATCCACTAAGACTACTTCTATTATCTTTTTCCTCATTTTTTTATAATTTTTTTTCCCATTTCTCTCGTACTTTACTATTGGTTTATCTCACAAATTGTCCCTGGACTTTAAAAATATCTCCAGTAGTCCCTGGACTAAGGGTTAATTTCATAATTGGTCCTTTTGCACTGTTTTCTTCTGAAAATATCCTTTTGGCTGCTGAGCAATTTTGTCTTTTCACATTTTAACTGTTTCAATATATGATATTATTTCAATGATGTACTAAATCTGATATGATTTGAAAATTATCTTCTTCTTCCTTTGCCATCCTTCACTTTGTTTTTTTTTTTAAATTTCAATATTAAATTAATTTTATAAATTTAAATTTAAAATTTGGATTTTAAATTTAATTTTATAAAATTAAATCTAATATTGAAATAAAAAAAACAAAGTGAAGTATTGCAAAGGGGAAGAAGAAGATAATTTCGAAATAATATAAGATTTAGTGCATCATTGAAATAATATCATATTGAAACAATTAAAATGCGAAAAGATGAAATTGCTCAGCAACCCAAAAGTGCATTTTCGAAAGAAAATAGTGCAAAATGACCCCTTTTGAAATAAACCCTTAGTCCAGGGACTACTGAAGATATTTTTAAAGTCCAGGGACTATTGGTGAGATAAACTTATAATCTAGGGATTGTGTTTGTAGTTCACTCTATTATTTATTATACTGTGTTTTTATATGGGGTATTTAGCTTTAAACTTCTATTTTCTTACAAAATTTTGGATATTAGTTTTTAAAATCCATCAATAAATTATTAAACTTTTAATTTGTTCGGCCAATCAATCAAGACTTCGACACTTTGAAACTGATATGATGTGAACACTTACGTGGACCATAAATCAAACAAACCACATAAATGCATTCAATTGATTAACGATTTAACCAAATTGTTAATACACTATATATTGTAAAGTAGCCTAAATCAAACTAAAAAAATGAGCAAAACTATAGTTATTTTTTTTTGGAAGATCATAAATATGGAGTATAAGAGCGTCCTTAACACTGCGGGCCGGACTGCACATGGGTTCCGGCCTGCAGCCTGGTGCGTTGGAGTGGAGCGAGTCGCGGCTCAGGCCGCGCCTGAGGACGTGGAAGAGTCCCAGGGCCGCGCTGGGTTGCGTCCCGGCCCAGCGTTGGGTGCTCCTGGGACGCGCCTGGTTGCGGCCCGGCCTAGGGTTGTGGGGTGTTCGGGCCAGACCCAGAATCCCTATCCAATTTTATTTTTCTTTATTAATTTCGATTTTTTTGCCTATTTATATGGAGTACCATTTATTCAACATTTTTCCAATAATTTCTACTTCGTTCTCTATTCTCTCTCTATCCTCTCTATATATTTATTTTTTCTAGGGATTTGTAATTTTTAATTTCTAGTGTTTATAATTTTTATTTAATAGGACTCGTAATTTTTTATTTATAGGGTTTGTAATTTTATATAAACACTCAGAATAATGAATTTTTTGTATTTTAATTGTTCAATTTTTTCCGCTTTACGAGTAAAATAGATTGTCATTGTGAATAGTGCAATTTAATTGTTGGGTCTGTACGAGGTCTGTAGAGTTATAAGAGTTGTGGCCTGATGCATAAAATTAGGGGAACGTTGAGAGGACTTGGGACCTGGATCCTGGTGGAGTTAAGATGCACTAACATTATTTAATAGGAGCAGTTTTTAGATGAGTCACGACCAACAAATCAAACGACAATATCGGTAGGTCCCCACTCTTTTGATAGTGTAATTCCATCATAAACGAAAATGCTTTATTATTTGACTTAAATATAAATCTAAATTGTAAATGCTTCGTATTTACAGGTCACTGACTCACTGTGTTTGATTGAACATCAAATTTTAAGTTTATAGTGATACTAGTTTGATAAGAAAAGTAGATTTAAAATTGATTTCCAATTCGAATTTAACATCCAAATGAGATTTTTATATTTTACTAAGTTTTTTAGATCACATTTGTTTGTGGGGCTTAAAATTCATGTTTCTACTTATGGATGGAGGAGGGTATAATGTTATGATTTCATTATAATTGGGGAAAAAAGTTTAGAATCCCCAATCCAACCCCGGTCCGACGAGGCATATGGGAGGATGTAAATCAGGTATTTAGTGGCCCGTTAATGAGAGATTAGTTGCCCACGAACTTACAAGGAGCCCATCATCAAAGCTACGTTGCGGCTGCATAACTCAAACCTTGCCCATTGAAACAAATGTATCCATTCGAAACCAACTGAGTTATGCCCTGCAACCTGCGGGCGTGATTTCATCGTGAAAACGTCAAACATAATGTTACATAATTTACATAAATAAAAAATTAATGTCAAATCTTGGTTATTTTTTTATTCAGCAAACAAATTGAAATTTCAATTATTTTTATTAACGAATAAAATTAAATTAGAATATTATAATTTTATTTAATTTCATAAAATTATAAATAAATCTATTGTATCCAACACGCACGCCAAATAAATTTGAATGCAACCAGAAAAATACGACCAATTAAATTCACGTTTGAGAATTCATTAAAATAATTACTCCTTTCTGCTATAATTCTATTAACAATATAGGGTAAAGCAGCCACAACTCTATAGCAACAGCCGATCTTTTCTTTTTGTTTATTGTTTTCTGTGTTTCACATTCCTATATAGTAGTAGTAGTAGTATTGCTTTTCGTATAAACCAAAAACTATAGTATAATTAATTTAACCTATGTGGGGAAGCAGTTGGTTACAACCACCAACATCAACCGACGCAGATCCAGCTGGCGTTGAAAATGACCATACAAATCATTTGGGACCCACTTCAAACGTGGCCACGTCAGACTGACACAAAATTTAGTTGTCTTTACGCGCTGCAGCCCACCTGTTTACTACTTCCACGTGTCATAGTGTCATTTTCCTCAACTTTTGCTGTTTCAAGCTTTTAACTTGTTCAATTTTTCTTGTTTAGTTTGGTCCAAAAATACGTGTCACCCACTCATCTTTATTTGAGTTCGTTATTTCTTAGAATATTAAGTTCAGTACTCAATAAGTATTCTAATTGTTTTTTTTATGTAAGGTGTGATCTAATATAATGTCTTTATCTATTGGTATGTAAGGTGAGATCTAATAAAATATCAAGAGTATGAAATTTCAACAAAAAAACAGAGACCTTATAGTTTGTCCTCCTTATATAATCCATCATATCATGATAGGCTCAAACATGACACATATAACTTCGAAAATTAACAATTCTACCAATGGACCATTTTATATACTTTAATTTATTTCTTTTCTTTAAATATGCATGCATAATTGGGTTTATAATTTATATACAGCCAATAACCAGTACTCCTATGACTTTTCGTTTGTAATGAAATTGTGATTCGGAAACCACTACTCAATCACACTCTTTAAAGGCTAATTAATGCACGTGTTTTTTCAAGCGTGTAGAAGCCTAGGATTTTTTGTCCATCCCTTTTGTTTTTGTTTGCTGGATGAAGGATTATGTGTCCACCTTGTTGATGTAGTTGTTCAACCACTAACGCGGAATCTATAAATAATCCTTAAATATTGTAAGAAGATTCTATTTAAATAATCTTAGTTTTATCAAATTAGAAAATAAAATAGAGATTGATTTCAATAATGTCGATGGGTGAATTCCGATGTTCCTATTCAATAATCTTGTGTACGAGAGAGGACCACTAGATCACCTCTCTATATGCAACTTTTATTTATTAATAATTGTAAAAATTTAATGAAATATTGGTGAATTTGAAAAATGAATTTTAGTAAAATATAAAAACAAAGTGAATGAATTGTGTAGTGGAATGACAGAGGGTGAAGAAAGGGATGTAGGTCCAAATTAGGGTAGAATTCTAAGTGAAGAGAAGAAGACAAAGAATGAAATGCGGAAGGTGAAGAGAGTTTTGTACAAAAATGGTTGGCCCCGATTGCACTGCACCCCGCCAGCCTACATACTCTCCCCCACAGCCCTTTCAAAGGAGCAATTGAGATTCATTCTACTCTCTTTGGTGCATTTACTCGATTTTGTCTCATTCTTTAGGGTTTTTTTTTTCTTATACTCCTTATGTAATATGCAAATCAAAGAAAATTAATGACTTTAAATGAATTCATATGTTTTAACACTCATTTTTTTATTTCTTATACATAATTAATGTGCTATTTGCTAACTAATCAACACATTATATTAAAAATGCTAACACAAATATGTAGTTAGCAAATAACACGCTAAGATATTTAGTATTTGATCACGTCCCTTTACGAGTCTCCTTAAATGAAATGAAACAAATACCTCATCAATAATCTTACCGCTACTACCCCATTTCCAGCACAAGTGATTCAAACATTTTTTGGGATGTTCCATTAAAATGAAGAAAATGCCTTAATAAAAAGGGTAAATTGCATGTAAAGCTATGGACATTCAAAATAGTTTAGTTTTTCTCGTAAATTTTAAATATTGCATGAAAAGTTATGAACTTTACCGGACTGTGTAATTTTCCCATCCGACCCGACTCGATAGATTTCTGACACAAACTTATCCTAGACAGCGCGCCGGAGGCGTGACTTGACAAAACTCCATTATTTCTGATTGTTTCTTTTCTATATTTGCAATCTCTGCCCCTGAACTTATCACTAACATAAAAGTAGCACAAATGAAAACATATAAATCGAATTCCACAAATCGAATTCAACATAAAAGTAGCATTATTCGAATTGAACCATAAATTTGAAATTTACCAAGTCACGCCTCCGGTGTGCCACGTAGGATAAGTCTGTGTCGGAAATCTATTGGGTCGGGTAGGATGAGAACTTTACCTAGTCAGGTAAATTCATGACTTTTCATGCAATACTTAAAGTTCACGGGAAAAATAAAAATATTTTGAAAGTTCACGACTTTACATGCAATTGCACTAATAAAAACAACGATTTTGAAAATGATTGTAAATATGATTGAGGTTCAAAACGACAATATTTTCTTATTTTAAAAATGATGCGTTCTTTTTACCTTCCGAAGTTACACGTAAAACGCCCGATAAGCCACATCAGATAAAATTGACTAAAAAGTTAGCATCATTAGAGCATCCGCAGCGGTGCTCTAAACTCCGTCCGTGCCGCTGAGCACCCTTACGTGGCGTGTTCTGATTCGCCAACGGCATAGCCGTTGGCATATTCAATTTTTTTTTTAAAATTCGAAATTTATTTAAAAAATATTTTTAAATAATAAAAAAAAAATTCCCACTTCCCAAAAAATTATATCCGTTTTCTCCAAATTTTTAATTTATTTTTCAAATTTTTTTCCCCAAAATTCACATTTTCATCTATAAATACCCTCACTTCAACACAAAAAAAAAAAAAAAAATCACATTCTCATCTATTCTATCATCTACATTTTCTCTCATCTTTTTTCTCATATTCTCTCATCTAAATTCCCATCACACTACACTTGTCAGGCTCCAACGATCACCCCTCCGGCAATCGCGGTTGGAAATTTTTAATTTGTAGGATTTTAATTTTTAATTTTTAATTTTTAATTTGTAGGATTAGTTTTCAATGTGTGTAATTTTTAATTTGTAGGATTTTATTTATGTATTTTTTTATTTTCTAGGATTTTTAATTATGTATTTTTATTTTTTAAGATTTTAATTATGTAATTTTTATTTTTTAGGATTTTAATTATGTAATTTTTATTTTTTAATATATTTTTATAATGTAGAAATGTTTTTAGTAATTGAAGTATTTAAATTGAATAATAGAATGATGAGACCCTTGAGCTTGGCCTTAGCTAAGAGTACGGATGTGGGTGTTGTGCTCTTAGCTAAGGACAAGGAGTAAAAGTGGGTCCGGGCCCACTTCCGTGCTCTTAGCTAAGATCACGGATGAGGATGCTCTTACAAATCAACACATTATCCAAAAGAAATGTGATCAAATGCAAACTCTATATATTGTACAAACTTCAAACTATGATCTAGACCGTTAGAAAATATCAACAGATGAAAAAAAAGCAGCAACAAAAAATGTCAACACAGTGTCAACGGTTCCGTTGTGTTAATATTGTGTTGACATTTGTATTGACATTAATTGACATCAAAATTTTAAAATTTTACACTGTATTGATTTTGTGTTAAAATTTAAAATTTTTACGATATACTATAAATTTGCATTTTATCACGATACTTCTCCAAAATATATGGCTTTTTTCCACCATTTTAAAGTTCATTGAAAATACATACAGGAAAGTTCGTGGTTCTTGTGCTATTTTACCAAAAATAATTACTGATATTATGCGGAAAGGAAAAAGTATCAATAATCTTACGTCCAGTCAAGTCAAATTTAAAAGCTTTTAGCTGTGGGGATGCCCTAAAATTCTACGTCAAAAAGCAAACAAAGTACTTGTCAGAGGTTCACCTTTCCCTAAAAACTCATTGAGGACTTTCAACCAAGTGACAGGAATGACAGGCAATTTTTTTGAGAAAAGAAACAAAACTTTTGAAAGGAAAGGAGATTAGTCAGTTCATAATTTATTTATTTCTTTTTATAAGAATCATTTGTCTGAATATTCTCATGCGATCTGGTTTTTCATTTAATATTTTCACTTCACCTTTCTAATATTCAATTGTTTAACTTGAATTTTAATTTATTCAATTTTAGTAGATAATTAACTAAGTTTCACCAATTCAATTAAAATATTATAATTAACTTATATTATAATTTAAAAGCAAGACACACAAAAAATGCAGTGAGCTAATTAATTGTGAAATCGGGTGTGGGGTCAAAAATAAAATAATATTACTCCTATTTCGGTTTCAACTTTCTCTCTGTTATTTCCCTTCACCTTCTTAAATACGCCTCTATCTCTCTCCTATAAAATCCCCCTTCTTTCCATAAAACGCCTCTTCTTTTCCCACCTCTGACATCTCCATTTCTGCCATATAGTAATATATACATTCATTTCTCCTCAATTTAGTTCATCGTTCGCTGCGAAATATCTCCCTCTGCGATTTCTTTTGTTTCTTTTCACGACGATCGTCGCTCTCTTCTTGGAAAGGTGACGTCATCTCTTTGCGCCTTGACTCTCTCCACAATGCTTTTGTCTCATTCCTCTTCGCTCACGAAACTAAACAACACACTTTCTTTTTTGATTTTTGATTTTTCTCTCTCAGGATTTAAAGCTCTTCATTTCTTGACACGTTTTCTCCAGTTAGGCTGAAGAAAGATCAGGTATTGAGCTACATTAACCTCATTTTCACCCCCTTCCTAAAACGTACTGTATTTATTCTTCGTTTTATGTGTTTTTGAACTGTGAAATCCAATTCTTAATGCTTCATTTCTAGGATACTCTGTTTTTTTGGCCTTTTTATGGTATTTTTTTTAACTCTATATGTTGAAGTTTTCACTTTAGGCGAAATTCACAATACCTTTTCCTCTTGTTTGACCTAAAATGTCATTTTTAATGATTTTTGTTGCCGAAATTAGCTATAATTTCTTTTGTTATAATTGCTTGATTTTTATAGATCACAACTATGGATATCTCTATTTGGAAAAATATCTAAAAATAAAAAAATTGTGGCCTTTGTTCACAGATGTTCAGTTTCGGTTATTTCTGTTTTCTCCAAGCTGGATTCTTGAATTCTAATTTGTCGGCTATAATTAAATGTGATACTATTTGCTATCACCTCCGTATTTTGTATGCAAGCAGTCCTTTTCATGCTTTCGGCGGCTGATTCATTGTATAATGAAATGATCCAACTTGCTTGTAAAATTTTAGTAGTGGAGTATTTCCCTTTTTAAAAAAAATCTTTGATGTCTAATAATAACTCAATGTGCAGATCTATAACTGTGTTGTTTATTTTAAGTTGTGCAAAATTAATTCTTTTTGAGCTCAAGGTAGTAGGGTGGTAGAAGGTCAAATCATATATATCTTCATCTAGAAAATAACGTTTTGGTGGTCACTAGCATTTATGTGATAACAACGGCATTTAGGAGGCCCTTGAATTTTTGTTGCTTTCATGTGTGTATTGGCCACAGTTGCAATTTAATAATGCAATGAGTGGTGTTGATTTTGATTTGATTAATGCTACCTGTATTTTCGTAGGGCCATAGTTTGTGGTAGCATTTGTTTTTTCCTTTGTTGCTACTCATGCATTAACAACGACTCGATAGTTACGTTCTACGTGCAGATCGTTTTATGTATCGCTATTTCATCTATTGATATATGCTAGTGGCGAAACATCGTTGTTTATCTATTTATGCTGATAAGATATAAGATATCTTGGTAACATGACCAAGACTTAAATCTTATGATTTTTATTTCCATTCCAATTATTTGCATTTGAATTTAAATTCTTTCTGATTTCTTTTTGTGCAGCAGTGACATCTGTAACTGAACTGGTCACATCTGATAACAAAGGGTTGGTTAATTGAGTGAAAGATTTTAATACTTCACTTGCTCAGGCAATATTTCGTGGTGTATATTTTGCCTGAATACTGGATAGAATGGACCTCAATTCAGGCAGCACGTCCCCGGTTCTCACTGACAACACAAGGTTAGGTATTCACTCCGGTTTGCTGCCATACTCGCACAGTAGCTCTGCTTTCTCCCCTCTCTTCCTTACTATACCGAGGAAGAGGCCTGGACTACTTGATGATGTGAAGTCCAGTCTGCTTGATACTATGATATCTTCATCCCCGACTCATAATAAATTATTGAAAGATGCCAACAACGAGACAGCACAAAGTGATGCTGATCTTGCTTACCGAAACTGGATGGTATAGCCATTTATATTTCTGTTGATCTTAGTCCAAGATTAATCTTTAGACAAGATTATTAATGTAATTTTCTTGTTATGTAATTTATGTTCTGCTGCAGTGCAAGTACCCGTCAGCGCTTGCATCTTTTGAGCAAATTGCTAAAAGTGCAAATGGAAAGAGAATTGCATTATTCTTGGATTATGATGGAACGTTATCTCCAATAGTCGATAATCCTGATTGTGCCTTCATGTCGAACGCTGTGAGAATCTATTTATGTAACTGTTATCTCTATAGTATTGTTCCCTGAGTTGTTACTAAACTAGTACAGCTTCTTTCCAGATGCGTGTCGCTGTCAGAAATGTGGCCAAGTATTTTCCAACTGCTATAATTAGTGGCAGAAGCCGAGACAAGGTGCTTTGATGTCTTTCTGTTAAATGTTAATAATGCGGTATCAGCTATTTAGGTAAAAGGGTATCTGACCTCTTTATTTTGTTTTTGTTGCGCGTGTTTTGTTCAGGTATATGAATTTGTAGGTCTAACCGAACTTTATTATGCTGGAAGTCATGGTATGGACATCATGGGCCCAGTCAGTCCTTCCCACGGTGACAGCACTAACTGTATCAAATCCGTAGACAAGAATGTATAAGTCTTCTCATCTTTATGTCATAACTCGTTTTAAATATGTAACGGTTCTTACATTTATGATGTCACTTGTGGTAATAGGGCAAGGAAGTTAACTTGTTTCAGCCTGCTAGTAAATTCTTACCCCTGATTGACGAGGTATATACTCCTTAAACTATTTAGTGATATGCATTCTTTCATGCAATATTGGATGTTCATCGAAATGAAGCGTTTTCATGCTATGCTAAACCCAGGTACACAAATCTCTATTGGAGATTACAAAAGATATAGTTGGTGCTAAAGTTGAGAACAACAAGTTCTGTGTTTCTGTACACTACCGTAATGTTGATCAGAAGGTAACGTGGTATCTTTGTCTTGGTTGAGAGACTAAGTGCTCTTACCTTGCGCTTCTTAACTAATGGCTTTTATGTTTGGGTTGGCTTGAACATCTACAGAGTTGGAGCATAATTGGTGATGCTGTCCAGGAGCTTCTGAAAGGGTATCCTCATCTGCGGTTGACACATGGTCGAATGGTATTTCTCGCAAGCTTGACTTTATATTCCTGCTCACATCTCTTTTTTTCTAACTTATTGTGTTTTAACTGTATTATATTGGTATGATATAGGTCTTAGAAGTTCGACCAGTCCTTGACTGGCACAAGGGTAAAGCTGTTGAATTCCTGCTAAAATCACTCGGTGAGTGGATAATAGAAACCAGCTATATAAATGAAGTCATCTTTTATCAACAATTTAATTTAATTTACTGTAAACCAAATTGTAGGTCTGATGAACTGTGATGACGTTCTCCCCATATATATTGGAGATGATCGCACGGATGAAGATGCATTTAAGGTAACCTTAAACTAATGAACGCTTAACATTCATTATAGTAATCAAATTGCGTGAAATCTTAACTAGACGGGAATTTGCCACAGGTTTTAAGAGAGGGTAATCGAGGGTATGGGATCCTAGTGTCGCCTGTGCCCAAGGAAAGCAATGCATTTTACTCTCTAAGGGATCCTTCTGAGGTATTAGTAGTTTCCTAATAATATACTCCTTTCACTGGTTTGACTAAGATGATTACTATATGTTGTAGAATGCATATCCTTATAGAAGATATTGTTATTAGCATGTGAATTAGGAGTATAATTTTGCTGAAGACGAGTGTCTTAATAATGTGTCGAATTAGGTGATGGAGTTCCTCAATGCGTTGGTGATGTGGAAGAAGAAAAGTGTGGTGTAATTATATTGGCCTAGGAAAGGAGGACGTGGTAGTAAAACGGATGGATAAATTGGGAAGATATTCTTTGTTTCTTTTTTTAGTCGGAGATTTTAACGGGTTGAGGAGCGGAGATGCTTGAAGCTATCGTGGTTTCTTTGTCCTTGAGTATTCGATTTTCCAGCACCAAGGATGTCCTCACACCCATCTTATCTTGTAAGCCTCCCAAAGGGTTGCCTCTACCTATGTAAGGAGTTTATTGATACATTTGTTCGTTTATCGGTGTTTATTCGTTTCAATTTCACTCCCTTCCTATCTATTGGTTGTGGTGTAGTAGGAAAGACATTAAAGCAAAATGCATATGATCCTTGTCAATGTAACCAGTTTGGTTTCTTTAATTCAAGTTACTTATGTAGAGGTTAAGATATGATTATGTGTACAAGCTATACTCTATTTGAATGTGATGTGGATTTGCACATAATGATAAGTTGGTATATGCCGGATTGTTTGCATGTTTACATTCACATATGGGGTTTCTTATTTTTTTTTAATATTTGGAAATACGATAATAATGATGTTTGATCCCTAAACTTTTCTATTATTGACCCGAACTTACATCCTATGGTGTCCACAAGGTACACTTAACTGCACTTATTGATGAAATTGAGTACAAATCAAACCACTAATTAGCATACTTATAAATTCTTTTGACTATTGTTCAAATCATGAGTATTTATACAATTATTTAGCCAACATTAGTCATTAGACAATTCAGTTCCAAATAATTGCATCACAAATGAATTCCCACCTCAGTTTATTTTATACGTGGCCTTTCTGGCCACCCTATTACCATATGTTAATGAAATGAACCAAATGATTTGACAAGATCTAATCGGTGGCTTGGACATTATACTATAGAAGATATTAGAAATTAGAAAGATGTGCTGAATTTACACTTGTCAATAATTAATTAGGAAATTGAACGCACATATCTTATCCAATCACGTGCCTCTTGCTACTCTATACATAAATACTCACCAACACTCATAACATCCCGCCCCATTCAACTCAACCACCAAATGGCCACCACCTCTTTCCGTTCGCCGCCGTATGATGTGGAAGGCGCCGCCTCGTACGCCCCGATTCCAGCTGGCCCCGAAGCGGAGCGCCCCAAAGCCAACAAACTCTTCTTCATCACCATTTTATTTACATCAATTTTCTTGTTTCTTTTGATCATCAATCAAAAGCCGACTCCTCAAATCCCGATGGAGGCGCCGTCAAGAGGGGTGGCGCAAGGGGTGTCGGAGAAGGTTTTCCGGGGAGTGAGCGGCGGAAACTTGAGCTTCGCGTGGAGTAATGTTATGCTGTCGTGGCAGAGGACGGCCTACCATTTCCAACCTCAGAAGAATTGGATTAACGGTAATTAATTAATATATCAACCTAACTAAATAAATAATTCAAATAAAAATTTATTTTGTTTTAGTAAATAATGCGAATTAACCGCACGGAACTTTACATGACTTTGAGTTCCATGTGAGTTATATAGTTGATTTAAATAAATACACTTACTTTATAAAGTAAATTGTGTAATTTGAATCTGATTGAAGTTTCACCCCCCTTCTTTTGATATTTGATATGGCGCTTGTGGCTTGGATTTGGTGATACTGGTGGCTTCTACAAAAGATCCTAATGGTACGTAATTTTCTTATACTCCTGTTTATCATTATTATCATTAAGTTTTATCATATACTCCATTCAGGGCAAGGAGAATATAATAATAATGTTTATTATAAAAAGTTGAATAATACTTAATAAAAATGATTTTTATTATTTCTGGTTTCCTGAACCTTTATTCATTGGCGAAACAAGTAGAAGTTTCAACGAGAAATATTTTGTGGTGGGAATTAAAATATAGGAGTATTGTTTGTGTTTATAATTGTTGTCGAGGGGCCAATTAGTTGGAAGATAGGGACTAGGGTCCATCTATTATTGCGTAGAGGGTGTTTTTGTGAATGGATATGATCCTACATCCTTGTCTTAGCTTCTATTTTATAGAAAAATATTACTATAAAAATCATTAGTCTTAACTTATGTTCCTCTTAAATTTATTTATTTTTTAAAATTACATATCCTAATTATTGATTAATCTATTCTCTAATGAACGATCATTAACAAAATAATGGCAAATAGTATTTGAATTAGTCATGAACATGAAATGAGATACCGAAAATTGGATAGATCTAGAGAATGAACCTACTTTTCGCATTAGCCACTCTCATTCAATATCAACTTCCATCCTATCACTTTTCTATATCGGTTTTATCTAATCATCAAATATTAATAAGATTTTTGTTTATACGATATAAGTACTCCATGTACAGAGAAATTTTGGCTAAATTAAAAATTACTAGTAATTATAGTATTAACTGTTGAACTATGCACTACTATTCCATTTTATAACGTACCTAAATTTGTTAAATAGTTTAGAGAAATTATGTATAGTACTAGTACTTTCTAAGGAGCTTCTTCTGGATTAACCTTTCTAGTTGCTACCATTCACACTATTGGACTTTTAAAAGGGCTTATGTTGGGAAGAAGGTTCATCTACTATTAGACATAAATAAGTCAAATTAAGCGCTCACCCCTAATTAATTAGTAATAAATCATTAATTCAAAACTTAATTAATACTCCTCTTTGCCTTACATAATTACAACTTGTTCACGTAATTAACGTGCTGAGATAATTTAGGTCTAATTATGCACGCGCTTAATTTTCAATTCTATGGACTTAGCAGATGTTAATATCTGATTGGGCAGAAGCTACCTGCCACGAAAATATGAGATGTGAATTCCTTAGGTACATCAATAATTCATTTCCGTGTAAAATTAATGTTACTTTTAATAAATTTAGGTCCATCTAATTTTCATTTACGTCTTTGACTCGCTGATGCAGTTAATATTTCCCATCCGTTTTATCACATCACATTCAAAGAAATGGGCTCGTGTAACATTCTGACGTATATAGCCCTATTAAATTTTGTTTTAAAAAATATATAATGAAATCAAAATGAGAATTAATTGAAATATATCATTTTGAATCTAATTGTGGGACTTAATATAATTATTTACTTGTTGATCTATTTTCACTTGAATACAACTATTATATGCATCTCCAATATCGACAACAAAACAACACGTTTTCCTATTGGAATGTAAGTTGTTATAAAAAAAGACATGATTAATGATGAATTAAATATTGATTACACAGGTCCATTATTCTACAATGGATGGTACCACTTATTTTATCAATACAATCCGGATTCAGCTGTATGGGGCAATATCACTTGGGCCCATGCTGTCTCAAGGGACCTTATCCATTGGCTCCACCTCCCATTTGCAATGGTACCCGACCAATGGTACGATATCAATGGTGTCTGGACCGGGTCGGCTACCATCCTACCTGACGGTCGGATCGTCATGCTGTACACCGGGGACACACGTGACGAGGTCCAAGTCCAATGTTTAGCCTACCCGGCCAATCTATCGGACCCTCTCCTCATAGATTGGGTCAAAGACTCTAGTAATCCGGTATTGTTTCCCCCACCAGGCATAGGTAGCAAGGACTTTAGGGATCCCACAACGGCATGGCTTAGCCCGGATGGCGACAAGTGGCGCATCACGATTGGTTCTAAGGTCAACAAGACCGGAATTTCACTTATTTATGAGACTAAGGATTTCATAGAGTATGAACTTTGGGAGGAGTATTTGCATCAGGTTCCGGGTACGGGCATGTGGGAGTGTGTTGACTTTTACCCGGTTTCTTTGACCGAGGAAAATGGGCTTGACACGTCGGCTAATGGGCCTGGTATTAAGCACGTGCTGAAAACAAGCTTGGATGATGACAAGAATGACTATTATGCCCTTGGTGTGTATGACCCGATAAAGAACAAATGGACACCTGATGACCCGGAAATTGATGTGGGCATTGGACTAAGGTATGATTATGGGAAATATTATGCGTCGAAGACGTTTTATGATCAAAATACACATAGGCGAATCCTGTGGGGTTGGATTAGAGAAACTGATGCTGAGTCTGTCGATTTGTTGAAAGGATGGAATGGCGTCCAGGTATTACCTTGAACTATTTTATTTAGGAAACTGTTAAATTCTCTCAATTCTGTCCCACATCGACTTGGTGATGATCCAATCTAATCTATATAAGTGTGGATAACCCTCCCCCTTATGAGGCCTTTTAAGGGGTGAGTGGCTCATTTCTAATATGGTATCAGAGCAGGGCCCAAGTCGATGATGGTTTATCTCTTTATCTCTTCTCTTGCCTACCCACGTGATGGAAGTCCGATGTGTCATTCCGGCCCACACGTGAGGGGGCGTGTTAAAATTCTAATATCTTGTCCCACATCGGCTTGGTGATGATCCTAGCTTCTCTATATAAGTGTGGATAACCCTCCTCCTTATGAGGCCTTTCAAGGGGTGAGTGGCCCATTTCTAATATGGTATCGGAGCGGGCCCAAGTCGATGATGGATTTCTCTTTATTTCTTATCTACCTCACGAGTGGAAGACCGATGTCCTTTCCGGCCCACATCGATGATGGTTCTCTCTTATCTCTTGCATTGCCTACCCACGTGATGGAAGACCGATGTCCTTTCCGGCCCACACGTGAGGGGGCGTGTTAAATTCTCTCAATTCTGTCCCACATCGACTTGGTGATGATCCAATCTAATCTATATATAAGTGTGGATAACCCTCCCCCTTATGAGGCCTTTTAAGGGGTGAGTGGCTCATTTCTAATAGAAACCAAACACCACCGTAATAAATACTAAGACACAAATTTCACTTAATTTGAGTTGCATGCAGTCGATACCGAGAAGCATAGTGATGGACAAAAAAACTGGGAAAAACATACTTCAATGGCCAGTTGAGGAAGTGGAAAGCTTAAGATTAAGCAAAGGTAATGTTGAGATCAATGATGTGAAGCTTGCACCAGGAGCTCTTGTACAACTTGCAATTGACTCCCCATCACAGGTTCAATTCATAAAACTCTTGTAATATTAGACTATTAGTAATAGTTAAATCGTATTCAATGGTTAAGTTGATGTATGTAGTTGGATTTGGTGGCGACATTTGGCATTGATGAGGCAATAGCCTCGGTCTCGGCCTCAACATCAGAAGATAACATGAGTTACGAGTGCTCAACGAGTGGTGGTGCTGCTAATAGGGGAGTTTTAGGGCCATTCGGTGTGATAGTTTTGGCAGATGATATACTATCGGAGTTGACTCCCATTTACTTCTACGTCGTAAAGGGGTCTAATGGCAACACCCATACTCATTTTTGTGCAGATGAGCTCAGGTTACTTCATTTATTCCAATTTTGCTTTCTCACATTAATTTGTATGCTCATTTTGAATAATATTAGTAGAGATATAATGGAAGAATAAAACTTAAATATATATAAACAAAGGGGAATGTAGATGCTAGTACTATAAACTCTCATGCACACATATATATATAATGACATTCATAAAAAGTACAGTAAGTGTTAATGTAGACCAAATGCTAGTGGTTCTTGTCGTAGGTACAAAACATATCACTTCTTTATACATGAACTTAAAACTACTTTATGTACGATAAATTGTGTACGTGATAAGTTATTTTTCTTTCGATCCATTTAAAACATAGATGAACAAGTTGGAGTGCAGTATTGAATTCATTGTTGTCTACATATTTATTAATTATTTTGTATGTAGGTCTTCAAAAGCTAATGATGTTGAGAAGATAGTGTATGGAAGCGAAGTCCCTGTGCTTGATGGTGAAAAGTTATCCCTCCGATCATTGGTATGTCTCAAAGTTGGTGTTTTTACAAAATGTGTGAAAGTCTGTGTGCTACAATTTCAATCAAAATGTATGAGTTAGCCTGCATATGTATTATTTTGCCTTCTATACATAATATTCTATCCTCTATTTTGTTGGTTGTTGAAACATTCTAGGTTGATCATTCGATCGTGGAGAGTTTTGCTCAAGGGGGAAGAAGAGTAATTACATCAAGAGTCTATCCTACGAAGGCAATCAATAGCGCCGCACGAGTTTTCTTGTTCAATAATGCTACAGAAGCCACTATTATTGCATCAATCAAGATATGGAAAATGGATTCAGCGGATATTCATCCATTCCCATTTGATCATATATGAATACGCCCAATATCCTTAAGAGAATAATAGTGATATGATGCATCATGCTCACACATATGTTACCACATAATTGATTCTGCTGGATTTTGTTATATACTGAAGGCTTGCCAGCAGCTCTTGTTTAGATTTATCAAACATCATCTGAATAAAACTTGTTGAGAACTTTTTCTTGTAATTTCTTGATATCTTGGGTCAATTAGTTATGCAATATTAATGAATTTCTTTTGTGTACTTCAAATGAGTTATGGTTGTCCAACAAAAACAATTCAGTTACTTGAATAATTACAGAAGTACTTGCTTATTTCATGATATAATATAGAACTATACCATTAGTTTTAAATAGGTATTGTTATGATCTCAAATGTTGAATTTTTAAATAACTAAAACAATTAAAATAAAATAAAATAAAATAACAAAATAACAAAAATAATTCAGTCAAGATAAGAGAAGGAAATTGATTTCATTGACTCTTTAGTTCATTGGTATTTAATTCAAATATCATAACCGACAAAGTGTTTACTACAGCGAATTTCCAAGCTTCACTAAGTCTCTTTCTGTATAATATAGATTGTTGATTATATGTCAAGTGTTGCTTAAGCTTCAAATGCGGAAACTAAAAACCCAGGCACGGTGCAGGCCTGGGATCATTAGAAACCAAGCCTAGGTCCGAGTCACCCGCAACTAAAAATCATAGCCCCTCCGCCCCCGATGAAATGAAAAAGTAGTGAAAATGGTGCTAATCGATAGTGGAGTCAACATTATTAGTACTCTCCGTTCCACGGTAAGTGATGCACTTTTTTTGCACGATGTTTGAGAATATGATAGTAATAAATAGTTATAATGTAGAGAATAAAGTAATCGAGAGAATATCATAGAAAAGTGTCATCTACGTTGTTTTCTCTCTTACTTGATTCTCTCTCAACTTTAAATATTTATTTGTAACAACCCGGATTTCTAGGGTATAATAAATACGGCGACTGCTACCAAAACGGACTTAAAAGCAATAAAAACATAGGCTAGGGTTTCATTTAAAGAGATTTGACCAAGGTATTAAACGAACTATCAAGCAATAAGTAAAAGGTTTAACCTAGAAAATCAATGAAGAATAGATACCATAAACTATGATCAAAATATCAAGGGTTCGACATAAATGCAACGAAAATTCACAACAAGTCTCAAACTGCTAAACCAAAGGAAACGTGTTCAAAATAGCCAAATAATACTAAAGTGTTATTAAAAATTCAGCGGAAACGACCAAGAGAAAGTGAAGCTATGTATGAAGACACAACTACACTCGAAGTTCAAAATATCCATCTTATTTTATTAATGTGCTCAACACCCGCTACCGCTCGTCGTCGCTCAACCTGCACATAAGGAAAACACATGCAGGACTGAGTATTTTGAAATACTCAGTGAACTCGTTGCCAAAACATTTTGTAAGTTATGCCACCCTTACCACAGTGAACTCGAGTTTTACGATTATGAAAATAAAGATCATCGAGTATCACAAAAATATTTCCATAGACTGGCCAGTCAAACAACTCCCCACTTTTCTCATCAATTTCCACAATCACAACATTTCCATGGTGCGACGAAAGTGTGGCCACACTTTTCGCCCACGAGACCGGCCGACTAGCAAGGACGGCTCTCGATCCCACCGTGTACACAGCCTTAGGGTTTGCGGCCCTACTCAGACCCGAATTCGTTTAAACATATCCATAGCCCTATAGCCCAATGGAGCGAACTCTCAAACTGGGCATCAGGCGCACAATATCACAACAAAACAGACATAGGCATGACATAACAGTTAAACCACCCTTATCTCTACACATTCATAAATTTGCAACATAAAAGAGTTTAAGAATAAAGCCCACCTCGACTGCTTAGATTTCAAGTATGTTCTTTCCCTTTGTTATCCTGCTTCGCAACCAAGGTTTCACCTTTTAATCACATAGGCACATATCATGAATCAGTATCAACACAAACTCCTAACTCATGCATGTCTCAACGCTTTCCCTTTTTCCCATCGGTTTATCTTAATATCACCAATCAAAATCATGTTCATTATATAAATTTCATTCGCATCTTAACTCTAGATCTATCATCAACATATGTCACACATGAGTGTTTTGCCAACACACACACACACAAACACACACACACAACGCACACACGCACACACACACACGATTTCACTCATACACACATGCATACGTTTTCTATGTCCCTCATACCCCACTCTCACTCAAACCAGATGCATGAGGGTTCAAGAATACCAATTAATCGGTTAGAAAGAAGAAGATTAATACGAGAATACCTTTTTGAGAAAAACGAACGGTAGAAATCAAAGTATTAGCCTTGGTTCTTCAAGATTCTTGAATTAAACTTCAATTCTTCTCCAAAAGATGACAAAATATTGGAGAATAGAAGAAGAAAAATTGAGAGAGTGAGAGAAGAGAGGGAGGTGTGTACTTTGGGTGGGGGGCGAAAATTTGATGGCTAGGATTTAGGGGTTTCTCTTATTTATAGAGTTAAATAGAATCTCTAGGTAAATAAAATAGAATATTTGGGAAGATTTGATTCTACATAATTAAATAAAATATTGTGGAGTAGGGAGGAAGAAATAAAAAAAGTGAGCTAGGGTTCAAGGCATGAAGTTTTCGGAAAATATGGCTCTTATTTAGCCAAGATTTCGTTTGGTATATTTTACGAAGTAGAATAAAATATCACGGAGCAAAATAAAATAAAAAATCCTCCCTAATATTATAGAGATAGGCATTAGTTTTGCTTCTCCCACAAGGAATGGATTTTAAATATTAACTAAAATAAGATATGGCAAGATCTTTTGAGGTATGGTAAGATTTGGTAGAATATTTAAATTCTAGGTATGGAAGGAAATCAAATAAGGGATCAATTAAACAATAAAATAAATTCTTCCTTCCCAAGAATAGGTGATTTTCGAAAATCACCTTAAAAACAATAGGGTTCGATTTTTCTCAATAAGAAGTAGAGAATAATTGGGTTTTGGATTTAGTTTGGATAAATATCCCAAGAATTAAATTAAATCCGGAAAAATAGAATTCCTTCTCCAAAAGTGAAGGGGTCGAAAATCTCAAAATTATGTGGCTAGTATTTATGGAAAATATCCTAATATTCTCACTCACCCTTAAACAAATAATTCACCTCATAATTTAATTAATCACATGCTACATCATATAATCAACAAGTTTGACTTTTCAAACTTCCAACGCAACCCTAGGCTCGACTCGGTCAAAAAAACTCATGCAATAAATTCATTCCTCAATTAATTCTCGTCTCCCACGTCATCAATAAAATTCTAGGGCTCTAAAATTAGGGTTCGAAAATCCGGGATGTTACATTATTACTCCATCCGTTCCACAGTAGTTGAGTCATTTTGTCATTTTGATGCATTCCATAATAGTGGAGTCATTTCATTTTCTAGGAAAAGTCAACACATTTCTTCTCCCTTACTTTACTCTCTTTTACTTTATTCACTCTTCAACTCTCTCCCTTTTTCATTTCTTACTTTTATTCTTCTTTTACTTAAATCGCTTAACACAATTTTTTTTAAATCGTGTGCCGAAAAAACCGCCTCTACTACTGTAGAGCGGAGAGAGTATTATTTTCCGAAACACGTGCAAAAAAAAGTGTCTCACTTAGAGACAACGGATGAAGTGTGTTTAATTGGATTGTAATAGTATAAATTGTACTCTCTCTGTTCCACGGTAATAGATGCATTTCATTTTCTGCACTCGTTTTGAAAAAATAATAATAGATAGTTAAAGTGGAGAGAGAGAAAAGTAAGAGAAAGAATAATGTAGAGAAGAGTCTTATCTATAATATTCTCTCTCTTACTTTACTTTATCTCCACTTTAACTATTTATAATTATTTTTTCAAAACGAGTGCGCAAAATGAAATGCCTCTATTACTATGGAACAAAGGGAGTAAATAAAATAATGTGTAAGATAATGTGTTACTCATATATTTCCAAAATTAGACTAGTTCATAATCTTCCAATCTTAACATAGTTTTAATTAAATTTATTCTCATAGTATTAATAGCAATAAAATTAGAATATTATTTACAAATTTTCTCAAATATAATTGCTATAAAATAAATTTGAACATTAATATTTACTATTTTAATAAATATTAATGTGACGTTCGTGTAATTCTAAAAATATCAAATCTTTTAAATAGTTTAATCATATAAATGAAACTATATTTTGGATTAATTGGCTTTTATTATGGGTACAATATCAGATGCTCATTTGTAATATCATGTATCTTTTAAAAAGAATACTCCATTCATCCCAAATAAGATGTCACTTTCTTTTTACATCTATCTCAACCAAGATAGCACATTTCTATTTATGGTAACTTTCTCTTTCCAATTAATACATCCAATGGTACGATCATGGAAGCCGTGCATCAAACTTTGTACCTGCAGCTGGCTTCAATCAGTATTATGCCTATATGATGTCCAAAAGCTCTGAAACTACGACCAATGTCTTCATCTTCGAAAGAGCTTCCCGTGGGTACCTTGCACGCCTCAATCGGAGTCCGATAGAGGGAATTATGGCTATTTTACGGAGACAAGCAGTGCAGAAAAGTTCCACCCGGCCGGGTGAATTTCAAGGAGGATAAACCACCCGGTCGGGTGTCTTTTTCGGACCCCATTCTGCACCCAAGCCTTAAATAGTATTTTTTCTCATTTTTCATGATTAGACTTTGATGAAATTAGAAGCTTGAGAGATTTGTTTCCCCTTTGAGGGTTTTCTCCCAAATTCCTAGTTCTAGATTGCTTGAATCCATCAATTCTTAGTGAAGTGTGGGTCAAGTAAAGGTATGCTTTGAGGTGTGTAGTCTCATTGAAGATCTAGCATACATTCATAGCTAGATCTTGCTTGTTTTAGCTTAGATTCAATAATTCTGATTTCAGGACCTGCCACTCGCGTACATTCGTAGCATACATTCATAGCTAGATCTAGCATACATTCATAGCTAGATCTCATCAATTCTTAGTGAATTGTGGGAAAGGAATGATGCACACTTAAGTTTTTTACTTATATACACATACTGATATATACATACACAGCTATAAACCCTCACTCGAATGATACATCTCTTCCCCATTCTGCACCACCGTCTGATTTCTGGACCTGCCACTCGCGTTCTCCGTCACTACCTTGGTCATCGGTCAACCATCTCATCTCTCTTATCCCTTATAACTACTATTAAAGCATGATCAAAATTTGAAGATTTTTCTCTAAAATTCAATTTTGTTGTGAATAAAGTAGTAGCGCATCCAAGGCTCGCGGACGGACAACCAAACTAGGTATGAAATGTCCTATATCGCTGCTAGGGCTGGCAAATCGTGTGTGTCGGGTCGTTATCGTGTCGACACGATAACGACACGAACACGATAACAACAAACACGAACACGACCCGTTAAGAAAACCTCAAACATGAACACGAACACGACCCGCTACCCTCAGACACGAACACTACACGAACCCATTAACGACACGAACCACTTCGGGTCAACACGAGACGATAACAACACGTATTGAAAAATGAGATTGTAAGAGTCATTTAATAAGTAGTGAAAAATAAAAATAATAAGAATTAATAATATTAAAATATTATTTGTTAACGGATAACACGAACACGACACGAACACGCATTGTTAACGGATAACACGAACACGACACGAACACGCATTGTTAACGGATAACGCGAACCCGACACGAACACGACACGAAATTTTCGTGTCCTTAATGGGTCGACCCGATAAGGACACGGACCCAATAAGCTCTGACCCAAACCCATTAATTTCATGCCGGTTCGTGTCGTGTCAAAAATTGCCAGCCCCAATCGCTGCATATCAAAATTCGGTATATACCAAAAATTAAGGTATTTACCATAAATTAAGGTATATAATGTAAAATAAATATATGTTTAATATAAATTTTATATAATTATATTCATATATTAAATTCATAGTAAGAAGCCGAGCCCAACCCACTTCCCCGGTGGGCTTGGGATAGGTCAGGCTCTAATTGGCAACTGTACTCCAAGTCTCCTGTAGAGGACCGAAATGAATTAGTTAGTTACTTACAACAACATCCACAATTTAAATCACTTTATTCGAAGAGCTCAACACAAATCAGCATAAAAAATAAATGACAAAAGACACAACAAGTAGCAAGTAATAAAAGTATCATATTTTAGAAAGAATATTACTCCCTCCGTCCATAAAAAATAGAACAATTTGTGTATGGCACGAGTTTTAATGTAGAATTGGTAAAGTAAGAGAGAAGAGAAAAAAAAGTAAGAGGAAGGAGAAAAAGTAAGTGAGAAGTAGTGTTAGTGGAATGATGTGTAGGGTTATTATTTGTTGAAAACTTTCTATAAATGAATGTGCTCTATTTTTTGTGGACGGCTAAAAATGGTAACTGTGCTATATTATTTGTGGACGAAGGGAGTATATTTTTTGGACATTCTAAAAAGTATTTTGAAATTATTTAATTGCTAATTGTTTAGTTGTTATAGTTTTTGAACTACTGAGGTTGTAACAAAAATAAAATTTGTATACAAAATATCATTTTCACAGTGTTGAAAAAAAGGTGTCAAAATTTTGAGGACCTCGGATGAAGATAATATTGCCTCACTACTTAATTTGATGGCATACAAGATTCTCCAACAACTCCAAAACACCTGCCCTTTCTTTGGCTTACTTTAACTTTGGAATGTATTGTATGAACAAAGTGTGGCGTATGATAGGTCCAGTGCGCCCAAGTACGGTAGGGTGGTGGGATGACTGCTGCAAACTGGGAAGATGTTTCTCTTGACTAAATTCACCTATGACCTTCAGAAGAACAACTCTCAAACCTACAAGGTGGATTCATCGGCCTCTAACCTTGTCGACATTATTACGCTTGATTTCACTTCCAACCACGGGAGTGCTGCTCATACATGCATCTACCCACTGATACGATTGGATTTTGTACTGTTTTAAGGACATTATTTGGTATGTTTGAGAGTCAAAGTTGCATTACATGTTCATTATTTGCATATTTTATCAATTTTGGTATTTTGACGTGTTTTGTGAGAAATGTGCAAAATAGCGCTGAAAAAGAGCATGAAAAGTCGGAAGCTGGAACTGAAGCGCAACCTAGCGGCCCGCTGCGCCCAATGCAGCGGTCGCTGCAACCATTCCAGAGCGTTCTGGAGCTGTCCAGCGGCCCGCTGAGAAAACGAGGCGCACAACAGTTGTGTTCAAACTCAATTTTCCGGCGATCCTGAAGTCTAATTAAGGCGTTTTACATGTCATTCTCTTCTTCTTCGAAAGATAAGCGTTGGTACCAAGATCACCTCAATCGGAGTTCTGTGAAGAGAGTCATGGCCGTTCTACCAAAGTCGCGCAAAGCTGTCAAATGCAGTATAGACGGAAATATAAAGACGGAAAGAAGACTAAGCCAAATCTTTTCCTTCTACTATGGGACACGGAAATTCCATCTTTATTATTGCTTGGAGGATACTTTTTACCAAGTTTAAATCCTTTTCATGATCTAATTCATAATATTCACCAATTCATAGCCCCCAAAAGGGGAGCCTTCATAGCTCCTCCTCCAACCCTAATCCTTCATCTTTATGCCAATTAAATCCATAGCATAAATTTGAGAGTTCTTCATTGTGCAAGGGGTTGGAGCAAGAAGCAAGAGATCATCAAAGAGCTACAAGGATTCAATCTTTTGGTTTTATTTGCTTTAGCACTTATGTTCATTTTGTCTTCACTTCAATCTATGTTTTTAGCTTATTCAATTATGTTTAACTAAATTCATAGAATTCTTTGGATGTGTTAGTAACTTTTATTGGTTTATACAATTCCGTTTTCTATTTAATATCCGTTTTGTTTTGACTTCGTTTCTTCCCTAAGTTGTTCCGTAATACTTCATGCTTGAGTGACACATTCGATGAAGATTTAATATAACTTGCTACATAATCGTGAGAGGATGTTGGCAAGTTAGATCCACTTAGTAGACACTACAATTAGCTTCCCTTAAAACGGCATTGTTAATTGAGAGTGAGGACTTTTCCAGGGTCTTAGGAGCTTTTAGGAGTTACGGATCTAGGATTGACAATCCTAGTGTTAGTAATCTACGCTTGTACCGCATGGGCATAAATTATGTGACTCGTTTTATCGAAATAAAAACTGTGCTAGGGTATTGTAGTTGAAATTTGTAAAACCATAACTGTGAACGCACATCCCTAGAATTCTCTTATCTCTCATACTTTATCTTTGTGATTTAATTGCACTTAGTTGTTTACTTGCTTTTAATTGTTTTTATTTTCAAAAATTCAAAATTCTCTTGTTTCTCCAGATAGTATTTGACGCTTAGTACATAATAGCTAGTAGCAATTATATTTCCCGTGTTCGATGTTCCGGTACTGACCTTTAGCTATACTAGATATACCTTGTATACTTGCAGGTATTTTTAGTGCTAATAAAAAGTGCATCACCGACTGAGGGTGCATGGCCGTGAACCCAGCCCTGTTCTAGCACTGGAAACACAATCTTGATGCATCATCTTTAAGTGCAAAGCACAAGTTCAGACTCTTTCTTTGGCTTGCTATATGGATTCAAGCTGAAAGTTGGATAATTTTGTAGACATCCTTGACCCAAAATATGTTAATATTAAATTTTTATTAGTATTGTTCAACCTTAACTGTTGGCCTAACTTCTCATTAGCATAGCCGACAAGGAATTATTTAGTGTATTTGCAATCCTACAGGCTAGGGATGTCAATTGGGCTAACCCGCTTGGGTTCGGGCCAACCCACTCGGGTTGTCGGGCTATTTGGGTGTGGGTTATTCGGGTTATGAATTTTTCGGGCTATAAATTTTCGGCCCTAACCCTAAATCTTCGGGTTTCGAGCTAACCCACGGGCTATTCGGGCCAAAAGTGATCTTATGTGTTACTTTCTATATAAACCAATATTCTAACTTATAAAAAAAATTACAGATTATCACAAATAGTAAAGTATTATCAAAGTGATCAAGAGAAATAAAATAATAACAATTGAAAATTGAAACAAAATACATAAACATATCGTTAATTAGTAGAACACGTGAGTCTGACTACAATTAAATGGAAATCATGCATTTAAAAGGAGTTGAATGGCATTCTTAATTATATACGCATAAAATAAATTCTAAGTAGTTAAAAAAAATACTAGTATAGATAGTAGTATGTCAAAAATAAATTCTAGAAGTTGAATGACATTCTTCTACATCAATAACTTTTGAAGCTTCGACCGGATCATTCTCTTCGAGAGGAAAGACGTAATGCGGCATTTAATATGAGTAAATATCAATAACATCTATATTCCATATGACCCTAACTTTCAATTTGAGAGAGAATACATAATTAACATATATACTTCATATCAATGTTGCTTTTAATATTGTAATTACCATATATACTTCATATAAACGCTGTTTTTAATATTATAATTACCATATATACTTCATATAAATATAAACAAAAATTTTAATTATATTTTTATTTTAAATGCTCAACCCATGGGCTAACCCGCAACCCACTCGGGCCAGCCCGCATAACCCGCTGACCCGAACGGGTCAGCCCGTGTAGCCATATTCTGTATCTGGGTTGCGATTTTCCGGCCCTAACCCTATGATTTTACCGGATTATTCGGGTCAACCCGCGGGTTTCGGGCTAGATTGACATCCCTACTACAGACTACTCTCTTTTTTCCCTTTTCACTCTTTTCCCACATAACTAATTCAGAATAAGTCTTACTGGTATCTACGGACTACTCCCTCCGTTCTATAGTAATAGAGTCATTTTTTGATTTTGGTATGTTCCATAGTAATAGAGTCATTTTCCTTTTTATTAAAATTCAACACATTTTTCCACACATACTCTACTCTCTCTTACTTTATTCTCTCTTCATATCTCTACCTTTTTCATTTTCCACTTTATTCTCCCTATACTTAACTCACCTAATACAATTTTTCTTAATCTCTGTGCCGAAAAGAAACACCTCCATTACTATGGAACGGAGGGAGTATTACACTGGAGGCTTGCCAGCAGCTCTTGTTTAGATTTATCAAACATCATCTGAATAAAACTTGTTGAGAATTTTTTCTTATAATTTCTTGATATTATGGGTCAATTAGTTATGAAATATTAATGATTTTCTTTGTGTACTTCAAATGAGCTATGCTTATTAAAAAAAAAACAATTCAGTTACTTGAATAATTAAAAAAGTACTTGCTTATTTCATGATAGAATATAGAACTATACCATGAGTTTTATATAGGTATTGTTATGATCTCAAATATTGGAATTTTAAATAACTAAAACAATTTAAATAAAATAACTAAATAACAAAAATAATTCAGTCAAGATAAGAGATGGAAATTGCTTTCATTGACTCTTTTGTTTATGGTATTTAATTTGGACATCATAATCGACAAAGTATTTACTAGAGCGAATCTCCAAGCTTCACTAAGTCTCTTTGTGAGTAATATAGATTTTTGATTATATGTCAAGTGTTGTTTAAGCGTCAAATGCGGAAACTAAAAACCTAGGCACGGGGCAGGCCCGGGATCATTAGACACCAAGCCTAGGCATGAGTCACCCGACCTAGAACCAAATATGAGCCGCAACTAAAAATCATACTTCCTCCGCCCCTGATGAAGTGAATAAGTAGTGAAAGTGATGTTAATGGATAGTGGAGTCCACATTATTAGTACTCTACGTTCCATGGTCAGTGATGCACTTTTTTTTACACTAGGTTTGAGAATATGATATTAATAAATAGTTAAAGTGGAGAGAGTAAAGTAAGCGAGAGAATATCATAAAAAGTGTCATCTATATTGTTTTTCTCTCTTATTTGATTCTCTCTCAACTTTAACTATATATTACTCCCTCCGTTCCACAGTAGTGGAGTCACTTTTCCATTTTGGTACATTCCATAATAGTGGAGTCATTTCCTTTTCTATAAAAAATCAACACATTTCTTCTCCCTTACTTCACTCTCTCTTACTTTATTCACTCTTCATCTCTCTATCTTTTTTCATTCTTATTTTTATTCTGCCTTTACTTAAATCACTTAACACAATTTTTTTTAAATCATGTGCCGAGAAAACTACTACTGTGGGACAGATGAAGTATTATTTTCCGAAACACGTGGAAAAAAAGTGTCTCACTTAGCGTCAACAGATGTAGTATGTTTAATTAGATTGTAATAGTATAAATTGTAAATAAAATCATGTGTAGGGATAATGTGTTACTCAAATATTTCCAAAATTAGACTAGTTCATAATCTTCCATTCTTAACATAGTTTTAATTATATTTATTCTAGTTTTCATAGTATTAATAGCAATAAAATTAGAATATTCCTCCTTCCGTCCCACAATAGGAGTCACTCTTATTGTGTGCACGTATTTAAGAAATGTAAATAATAGTGAGTTAGAAAAGTTAGTTTTCATAGTATTAATAGCAATAAAATTAGAATATTACTCCCTCCCTCCCACAATATGAGACATACTTTTTTATATTGGTTTTATAGTAAAATCAAAATGTGAGTGAAGTGAGTTAGTGAAATATGAGACTTATTTACCATTTATGGTAAAAATGAAGTGTGACTCTTAGTGTAGGACAGACCAAAATGACAAAGTGTGATTCTTATTGTGGGACGATGAAGTATTATTTATTTACAATTTTTTTCAGAATTAATTTCTATAAATAAATTTGACCATATTACTATTTTTAATAAATATTAATGTAATATTTGGTGTAATTCTAAAAATATCAAATCTTTTAAATAGCATAATCATATAAATGAAACTATATTTTGGATTAAATGACTTTCATTATGGGTACAATATCAAATACTCATTTTGTAATTTATCATGTATCTTTTAAAGAATTACTCCCTTCGTCCCAAGCAAAGATATGACACTTTCTTTTTAAGTCTATCTCAACCAAGATAAAATATTTCTATTTTTGGTAATTTTTTCTCTCCAATTAATACATTCAAAACCACTTTTTTTCTTTCTCCGATTTAAATATTCAACTCTTTTTCTACTCCATTTTTTTAATTGCTAATTGGTTAATTGTTATAGATTTTGAACTAACGAGTCTGATTTTCAAATGTTTTACAAGTTGTCCTACTTAGACCGAAGAAAAGGAAAAATAAAAATGAAAATAAAATAAATATCATATTTCTAAACACACTCCACTCCGACCTATCTAAAATTCACTACATAACACTCATTCCTAGCACACTTAAGTTTTTTACTTACATACGCACACGGATATATATACACAGTTATAAACCCTCACTCGAATGATGTATCTCTTCCCCATCCTGCACCGCCACCTGATTTCTGAACCTGCCACTTGCGTTCTCCGTCACTACCTTGGCCATCGGTCCATCTCATCTCTCTCATCTGTTATAATCACTATTAAACCAGAATCTAAATTTGAGGTTTTTTCTCTAATATTCAATTTTGTTGTGAATAAAGTAGTAGTGCATCCAAGGCTCGAGGACGGACTACCAAACTAGGGTCGAGAAAAATACCGAAATACCGGTCTTATTGTATCGAAAAATACCGGGCCGAATTTTCAGTATACCGTGATTTTCGGTAAGGTATGATACATTTCCGAAAGATTTCGGTAAGATAATGGTATGAAATTTCCTATATCGCTGCATACCAAAATTCGGTATATACTGTAAATTAAGGTATATAACATGAAATAAAAATATGTTTAATATAAATTTAAAATAATTATATCATATATTAAATTTATAGTAAGAAGCTCAGCCCAGTCCACTTCCCTGGTGGGTTTAGGATGGATGGGTCGGGCTCCAATTGGAAATTGTTCAACAAGTCTCTTGTAGATGGCCGAAACGAATTAATTAGTTACTTTCAACAACATCCACAATTCAAATAAATTCATTCAAAGAGCTCAACACAAATCGGCATAAGAAGTAAATGACGAAAGAATGAGCTCAACACAAATTATTAAAGAATGACCTTTTACGTGTGGTCAAGATGAGGATTGTCTTCCTTGCCGCAATATTTGTGATTGCAGTGCCAAAACATGGATGGCAGATCTGACGAATAACCACTTCAAAATGCCATGGACTGTGATTGTCTTCTTTGCAGCAATATTTGTGATCAACCTCTACATTGTTCAGACAGACCGTGTGGTAATATCATTCACACTACAAAAAAGGGTTCAATTACCGACAAACAACGTTGTTACCAACAGAATTGATAAATTATCGACGACATTTTCGTTGGCCATAGCTAAAAACAAATTATCGGCGTGTACATTACCGACGGAAACTTCGGTCGGTTATCCACCGGTAAATTTCATCGGTTAATTTGTTCTTTTTGGTAGTGCCAATAAATAATCAATATGCTGCTCACTATTTTCATTGGATAGTTGTAGGTACGGCAATATTATCGTGGCAAGCTTCAACAAATTTATTGATTTCTACTATTTGTTGAACTTGGAAGGAATTGAAGTGCATGAGCAAAGAGTATTGCATGTTGTTGACATTGTTGATTTGCTATTATTTTAATTTTAGAATTTGGAACTATTTTTGTTCATACTCTATTTGGTTAGAATTTTTTATTAACTTGTTGGATATTATGAAACTTTATTGTTGATATTGAATGATTTGGTATTTGAGTTAAGAAAAGAACAAAGTTTACTAAGTCGGACACTATGCGTGTTTGTTTCTCAGTGCATGCATTTCAAAGCGGGCCGCTAGATGTGTCTCAATGGGCGCTTGCTGGTTCGGCTACCACTGACTTGTGTCTCATGCGCAGTTGCTCTGTTTCATGGCCTGGATCATTTCTTTACCTTTTCAAGTATTGGTCTAAGTATACCAGGTTACATAATATAAACAATTATTTATTACTCATATTTCACATGCTTTTTTCTTTAATAAACTCATGTTTTTTTTAATAAACTCCTATATAAAGAAGAAAATTCCAAATAATGTCAAAAGGGCTTGAACTCGACACCTCATACAATAATGCCTAAGCTCCTTGCAGTTAGGACAAAGGCTCTGAACTACTTATATTTCACATGTTAGATATTAAAACCGTGCCAAAACTATACCCTAAAAACATGCAAATTTAGTGTTGATCAATATTTTACTCATAAAAAATATTGAATTTTAACAGCACATAACATACTACTCCCCCCGTCTCTCATAAGTTGTCACCATTTGACTCGGCACAGGTCTTAAGAAATGTAATAGAAAGTGAGTTAAAAAAGTCAGTGGCATGTGAGTTCTACTTTTATGTACTCCCTTAGTATTAAAAAATTAGAAACATTGAAACGGCACGGATTTTCATGCACAATTGCTAAAGTAAGTGAGAAGAAATTGGTAAAATAAGAGAGAAAAAAAGAGAAATGAGTAAAGTAAGAGGGAGGAAGAGAAAAAGTAGTGAAAGTAGAGTTAGTGGATTGTGGAGTCCATGTCCTAAAATAAAAAGATTTTGAAGTTTTTATTTTTAAGGAACGACCCAAAATGAAAATAGTTGCTATTTTTAAAAAGAGGGAGTATTTATTTTTTCATAAGAGTAAGAATGAGTTACTGGAATGTGGAGTTTCACTATAAAAAATGGTAAAAGTGAAAGGTTACAAATTTTTAGGGACGGACGAAATGAAAATAAGTGACAAATTTATAGGGACGGAGAGAGTATATATTAGTGTAATATTAGTATAGTACTTACAACGCATGTTTAGGTAGTAGGAATATTAAGCTCAGGCTAAACTAAAATATTCGATAGTAGATTAATTAAATTAAAATATAAATGTGTTGAAACTTGAGATCAAATTTTAAATAGCCATGTTTGACTTGACTGGATTACACATTTATTATCTTTCATTGCTAGTATTAGAATAGACAATTGAAAAAATATGTATAATAAATGAAATTAATTTCATAAGTGGGCTAAAACATGCCCAGGGGCAAGGACTACATACATGAATAACAAATTATCTCATCCATTACCAAATTAATTTAATACAGTACATCACGCCGAACAAATTTTACAATTTCAACACCCATGGCAAAACAAAAAAAAAAAAAAAACAAAATGAACAAAAAAGAATCAATGAAAGAGTAGTGCTGCTTAAGCACAAATGTAAATTATTAGTAATATAAATTCTCAAAGCCCGGCGGTGAAGGGCACGCCAGTCGCCGGCAGCCAAGAGCGGCCAGCGATGAAATTCGCCACGGTAAACCTCCCTGCCTCGGTCGCGCTGGTGATGACCCGGTATCCTCTCCACCGGACCCTCCGACCCGTGGGGGAACCCGGACCCGAATTCCTATACTCTCCGTAGTACAATGTGTTGAGAGCGAAGTTGCCGTCCCATTCGAGCCAGCCGGCGGGGTCCACCAAGGAGCCCAGGTAGGTCTGCATGAAAATCGTCCTCGAGTACTCCTTCCACGGCCGCCCCAGGAACGTCTGGAACGACCCGAGGACGGGTACTAGGTCCGGGGCCGCCATGACCCGGGAGTCGTGGATGGAGATCCCGGTGTTCTGGTTGGGGTCGGTCCGGCCCTGGGCGGTCACGGCGATTTTTTGGCTGGCCATGGGGCGGCGGGCGTAGATCATGCAGTTCTGGAGGACGGCGGCCGCGTTGCCGAAGATGAAGTCGACTGTGCCGTAGATGTAGCACTCCTTGTAGAACTGGCGCTGTGAGTGGACGTACAGGGTGTCTTGGTACCCCTCGAAGCCGCACCGGTAGAAGACTGAGAGGTCGGCGCTCGACCGCATTGCCACGGCCTGGTGGTTCTGTGGGCCCGCCGTGTTGCGGAAGGTTATGCCCCGGGCGATGAATCCCTCTCCGCTCACCGCTGAGATATTCAATCATATACTAATTCAGTATTTTAAAAATTGATTATCTATTATAAGCTCATTAACTAGTAGTAAATGATCAAATGAGATCATAAATTAATTACTACTACCATTTTACCACAATATTACATGCATCACTACATTGCGGTCTTTTCTTCTCATTGCTTCTATAGATGATTGGAAAAAATCAACATGACTTCTTGTCAAGTATTTGAAAATTATGTAGTATACATTTTCAAACTCATTTAATTTGGCCGCCAATTTCAAACTGAAAATGTCTTAATTCGATCTTTGAAAACAAAGTCCAGCTAATTGTTTAATATTTAAAGTTAATTAAAGTAGTAACCGAACTTTCTTCTAGCGTGTTAGTTGCAACTTAAAATTTTGTACCTTAATTATATTGTTCTAGCTAGCGCCGTTATCACTTTCAAACTTATATACATAATTAAACATGAAGAAATTTACCAACGGTGGCGGAATTGAAGGTGGTGGAGCCTCCTCCGACGCTTCGGGTGCCGGTGATAACAGTGTACCTCAGGCCATCGCCGGTCAACATTATATTCTTCAACTTGCTACCAATCTCCAAATTCTCCCTATAAACCCCTCTCCTCACATGGATGACAAACCTCCCACTCCCGCTCCTCCTCGCCGCCACGTCCAGCGCGGCCTTAATCGTGCGGTGGTCCCCGGACCCGTCCTGCGCCACCACCAGGTTCGGCCTGACGGTAGAAGCCTGCAGCAGCCGCCTCCTGTCCCCGGGCCGCACCCACCCGGGGAAACCGCCCTTGTAGTAAGCGCCCGTCTCGTGACCGGTCTCATTGCTCTCCCCGAGTGCCAGCGTGTTGCGTATGAGCTTCGACACGTTGTTGGACATTAGCGGCAGAACAAAGTCGGTTGCGCCGAGCTCGGTGAAGCCGGTGCGGCATGTCTCGAGGTTGGTGAGGGCGGTGCTGAGCCAGGTCTGGGTGTCGAAGTCGGTGCACTTGGTGGTGGGGTCGACCGTCTTGTTGAGCTGCTCGATCGTCTCTTCGTAGAGCTTCACGCAGTCGGCCCACGCGGCCTTCTCGCGGCTGTTGCGGCACTTGCTGCCGAGGGCCCTGGTGTTGCCCACGGCCGTGATGGCGCGCTCCAGGGCGAGCTTCACGGCCATTTTGCGGAAGTCGGATCTGTGCTTGGGGAGGAATTGGCCTTTGTTTTCGGACATGAAGTGCTTGCATGGCTCCGGGTAGGGGGTTTGGTCGCACCACCACGTGATGCCGGCGCCGGAGGGGATTTTTACGGTGGAGGGAAATTTTATGGCGGCGGTGGATATGAAGAGAAAGGAGGAGAGGAACAAAGGGATTAGGAATTTGAGGTCCATTGTTGAGGTATGCATGTCTATGAGTTTAATTAAGTGATTGTGATATTTGTGGGGGGAAGAAGACTGGTTATATATAGTTGAATTGGAGAATTGTGACAGGTTGTATAGTTTGATTAATATGTAGTAGATGAGAGCGATAGAGTTGACATGAAATATTCAAATCCAATAGACGTGTTGTTGGCCTTGGAATATTGAGGGATGACATAAATGTTTGAGGGATGAAACTAATTAGTTCATTTAAATACCTCTGGCTTTAGACTTTGGAATTTGGTGTAATTTCATGTTTTAAATTATGTAAGTATTTCTTTTTCTTTTTCTTGGCTATGTTTCTTTATCTTTTGTCTACCTAACTCCAGCAATTTTTTTGTGTTAATTAAATGTTTCAGACAATTATAGTTAGACTTTATTTTTCAAGTTTTGTTAATTAAATATCCGTTTTCATTCTATGCATTTGACGTAGATAAAATATACAGTGCTAAGCTACATAAATACCATTGGATGATTAAATACGGAGGAAATGTAAGTGGTGAAGACCTTTGTGCGCAAGCATGTTCAATATTCTAAATTTTTAATTATATTTGTACACGATCTTTCTATATATTTTGATAAACTTCAATTAACTACATTTTGTAAATTTTTATAAAATAGCAGGTCACTTGCGGTGCCTCAAATTAATGACCTTCATCACATTTAACGAGTTATAATAAAACTTTAAAATGTAATTTTTGTAAATAAATTTTTCATTATATGATATATAGACTATAGAGAGATAAAATAAATGAATATGGTCCGCGCGGAGTTACGGATAATCTGCAATTGTACATAATCATTTCATGATAATTGTTAGTACAACATATATTCGTTCCTTAATTATTTGGAGCATTTACTAATTAAGCCTTTCAAAAACACTACGATCCATATATATATGAAACTGAAAGGGGTAGGGTTAATGAAGTGATGGTCATGAAGATAGTAATGCTTAATCATATGGAGTAGTATTATACTCCTCATTTCTCTAAATAGTAAACACTCTCTTAATTAAAGATTAATTAAACATAATTAGAATAATTTCAGATAAAACGGTCTGGAGCATGCAAGCGTCAGCAATGGAAGAAAGCTTCTTTTCTAAAGTTGAACAATTTCTTTGTAGCTTCCGATCCTCTTCAGAACATTTCTCATCCACGTGGAGTCAATTCTTTGGAACATCATTGCCCAATCCAATTTTACAAATTATTAATTTATTAGTATGAAATATCGATTGTTATGTATGCTGTATAATAAGTTGTTTCATTTCAAATCTCAACTTGAATTTTCAGTTGCCTTAGAGGAAAAGTTCCATTCGCACATCGAATTTGTAAATGAAAATTATAAACCATGTGCAGAATAACTTAGTTTACTTATTCTTCTTTTATTTCCAGAAAACGTTTCATCTGAATAGGCCTTTTAACAGTATATTATAAAGAATTGAGCTTGGTCCTAATGTTTGCATCACAACTTATTCAAATTTTCAGCTTTCAAACGTGGACAGTATAATGCAGTGAAATTAATTGAATAAGGGTAAAAAGTAAATAAATTATCATCTTCAATTTTTTTGCAAAATTTGCTATGATAATGCTTCATACTACAATAATTATTTTTTATAGTAACTGCTTTTATAAATTATTCTCCTTGTTATGACAATTAAAAGTCAGTACAAATTAATTTATAATAATAGAATATAGCATCGATCTTTATTTAGATTTGTCCTATATTTACTACCAAACGCTAACGCGTACCAACTAAGATCTTATTCTGTTTGTTTTGTATGAAAACCTGAAACAGGCACGTAAATAAGACGTGCACCCACTAAACCACAATTCATTCAGTGTTTGTATTTGTTTTTATATTTAGTTACAACTTACAATTATGCGCGCTTGACTTTTCAAATATTAAAACAATTCCTGCCTTATCTACTAAAACCATGTTTCCCCGAATTTTATCTTCTCTTTTCAAAAACCGCAACTTAATTTGCACAAAACAAGTTTTTGGGTTCTAAGTCCATCATAAAACAATTTTTAATATAAATCCATTAGAATCATACAAGGACAAATTTTTACTTATTTAATCATCATTAGGGATCGGGCTAATGTCGAGTGTTCAAATAATTAATTACCTCTTTATATACTATCTGTACAAATTTGAGATTTAAGTATAAATATAAAGCCAAAGCATACTTTATTGAGATTTTTTTTATGAGAAACCCTGTTCATATTTTGGAATAAATATGACCAAAGAACTTACGTCAGGTTGTAATTGTATTAGATTATGCTCATTACTTGGGATCATGTTGTACTACAAATTATGATCAAATACCCCCCAACTTTATTGAAAACATTCTATTTATTGTTTTTTACAGATAGATCTAATTAAAGGATTACTGCTTCCTTAGTTCCTCCTAATAATTAATCAGGTACATCGGCCACTGAATTAAATAAAATAAAAATGAGAATGGCAATGTCTCATGACTGAGTATTTTTACCACTTTACCATTTCAGCACTTTAACTATTTATTATATCATTTTTATAAAATGAGTGGTAAAAAGTGACCGACGGAGAGAAGAATTGGAAAATAAAATGACTTAATGAAAGTCAAATTGATAATTTGATCATTTCTTTATAAGTTATGGAGCAAGTCAGTAAGAAATTAAATTTTAAAATTTTGATTATAGTACGACTTTACAAGAATTTATATTGTGGTCACATTTTATTTATTACATGGTTGCTAATTGTATGTTGAACTAATTCACCATTGCGAGCAAGACCTCATTTTGTAACAAATATTGCGTGCGTTTCTCTTTTTTACAAGAAAAGAGTTAGCAAGCTAGAAATTAGCATCAATTTGCTATGATTTGTTAAAGTACGTAAAGTAAATTGTCAAAAAAAAGTCAACGTTTGTTAGGTTTGCTTTTAGCTTGATTGTAATATAAATTTTAAAAACTCAAAAAATTATATATATATTTTTTGAACTCACACTTCATTACCAAAAAAAGTCAATGAGTAAAAATAAGAAATTAAGAACTTGAAATAATGAAACTAAGATAATTAAGAATCCTCGTAAGCACTCCAACTTTTTCTCTTCTTTGGATAATGTTTAACCGATTTTGCTTTCCATATTGTCTAAAGTGACATTATTTAACCATAATATAATTTGTTATAGTATAGAGCTAAATAAATCAATTCATTTACTGATTTACATCACCAAAAAAGTCACTGTTGCTACTAGAATCTACGCCTCATCACCATAAAAGTCAGTTGTTAACAATTTGAACCTATACTCCATCACCAAAAAAGTATATTGTTCACAATTTGAACTTACACTCCATCACCAAAAAAAAGTCGATTGTTCACAATTTGAACCCACATTCCATCACCATGAATCCAAATTCATGTTTAACGAAATATTCTCTCTGTCCGCGAATAGAAATCTCATTTTTCCATTTCAGTCCGTCCGTGAATAGGAGTCCCGGTTCACTTTTACCATAAATGGTACTTCCTCCGTCCGCGAATAGGAATCCCGTTTTTCCATTTTAGTCCGTCCACGAATAAGAGTCCCGGTTCACTTTTTCCATAAATGGTAATAGGGTCTCACCTTCCACTAACTCATTCCACTCACTTTTCATTTAAAACTAATATATACAAGTGGGACCCTTTTTCCACTAACTTTTTTCCACCCACTTTTCTTAATATCTCTTATAACCCGTGCCACCCATAAATGAGACTCCTAATGGCGGATAGAGGGAGTACTAATTTCTTGATCTATCTAATGTCATTGAAATATAATGGAGCCTGGAATAGAATAATGGGTTACAAACAATCAGATTTATCAAGCAGGGTTACAAGCAATCAAATTTATCCCAATAAAGATAAATTATACTCTCTTCGACTGATAAAACTTGAAAATAGCACGAGTTTTAATTTGAAAATGGCACGGATTTATAATCATTAATCAACAACATATTTATATTTTGGCTATTAAGTATTTCTTTATTGGGCTAATCTTATTTTATTTTAGTTTTGGGTGAGAGTTGTAGGATAATTTATACTGCCTCCATCTAATAAAACTTGAAAATGCACGAGTTTTAATTTGAAAATGGCACGGATTTGTAATCATTGATCGACAATATATTTATACTTGGGCTATTACTTTGTCGTAAAACGTGACATGCAAACCAATATTCAATGGTATTAGTCAGTTCAAATTCAGGCCAAATTGTCATTAGATTTTAAGCAAATGGAAATTGATTATGGCTGGCTAAGTAGTTTAGCGTGTGAACACAAAACAAACGATCTTAATTAGCGTATGAAAACACGCACAACACAGAAGTACATCTAATTTTAAAAATTATTCAATATTCAATTTAAGCATAAAAATTACTGGGAACCTATGTTACAATTTTATCAATTGCACGATAAAATTCTAACACAAAGTGCAAAAAATGCCGAAAAGAAGGTGGAGATATGACAAGAAGCCAAGCCGGATTCGGAGGTCTGACTCAAACTAGAATTTACCTATCAAAATGATGTCCAAATTCTGTTCTAAGACCGCCATTATCTTCATCGTCAAAAGAGCTTCGCGTGAGTACCTTACACGCCTCAATCGGAGCTCGGATGAGGAAGTTATGGCCGTTTGACGAAAGTCGCGCAGAACTGCCAAAAATGCCCGGCCACAGAGAAAACGCCCGGGCAAGGCCCCAAAACGCCCGGGCCGGGCGTTTTGCCCGAAAATGCCATTTTTTAAGATGTTAAAGACTATTTTCCCTATTACTTTTGTTTTAGTATAAATACTGTTTTGTAGGGTTTTCATTCTCAGCTTTTGAATATTTGTAAGAGACCATTTCTCCATATTTGAGAGCTCACCTTCTTCATCTTTTGAAGACTTATCAAATTCCTTCGGGTTGCATTCGATCTTTTGTCGGGCTAAGGTTGATTGTAAAGGTATGCTTGCTAGTTCTTGTGTTGCTAGTTTGTGGAGCCATTAGGTGTTTGTATGTGAAAGTGCCTTTGGGATTTCTTTCTTGTTCTTCACCTAAATCATAACACTAATCCATCCTCTATCCTTTTATCCATTTTTCTTGTTCCATTTCTTGGTTTATCTTGTTTATTTGTTGGGTTTATTTACAAGAATAAGTCCGGGGCAAATTCATGAGTCTTCAATCTAGAAGATTCACATTATTTGGTATCAAGAGCCATTGGTTCTTGTTCTTGTAAGAAAAAAAAAGAAAAGAAAAAAGAGTGAAAAAAAAAGAGTAAAATTGTTAGAAAATTGTCAAAAAAAAAAAAAAGAGATCTCAAATCCTATCCGTGGGCTTTAGCTATAAATTGATATATGTGTTCTTGGGTATGTCAATTTGATTGTTGGAAAGTTGTAGGCCGAAATTACATCAATTGTTGGGTCTATTGTTGTTGGGTGAAATTGTGCACACAAAGTGTTTGTTAATTTGTCCCATTGGCTTAGCTCCCTACTTTCACTAATCTTATGGCTTCTTGGACTAGTTTTCACTTGCCTAGTTGTGTATCTTGTTTGTGCTATTTGTGCAACCCTTGGGATTACATCATCGAGAGCAAGTGAGGGAGAGTAT